>NW_027508799.1:17145000-17435000 GCF_051911475.1 Siphateles boraxobius
ATAGACAGATAGATAGATAGATAGATAGATAGATAGATAGATAGATAGACAGACAGACAGACAGACAGACAGACAGACAGACAGACAGACGGACAGACGGATAGATAGATAGACAGATAGATAGATAGATAGACAGACAGACAGACAGACAGACAGGACCACATTACTATTTTTAACATTACTATCTATCTATCTGAATAAGAACATGGCAATTGCATTTGTGAAATTGAATTAAAACAGTCAAGCATCTCAAACAGTTCATAGAGTTCATAGAGTAAATTATTATGACACACTTTGAATTCCTTTGGGATAAAAATAAAGTAAAAACACACTTAAATAACAACAGAGATAACCCGCCCCTTTTGGGAGAAAAATTCTTATTTACAGATACAGCAGCCCAATAAATATTTTAACACTTTAGCTACACTTAAACGTTTCCGAATGCCACAGTGTTAGATAAAAATGTCAAATATGAAATACTGATCAATATCAGTGTTAAAATGATCATTTTCTTAATTATGCAGCTAACTACACAATGTACTTCTCTAATTACGTTTTTGGGTTCGGAAAAATGTTTTAGTGTTTTGAAAGAAGCCTGTTATGCTCACCAAGCTTGCATTTATTTAATAAAAAATACTGTAAAAACTAATATTGTGTTTCATGATCCTTCAGAAATCATTCTGATATGCTGATTTGGTGGGCAAGAGACTTTTCTTATCAATGTTAAAAAATATATTTTTGAGGAAACCGAGATACTTTTTAAAAAAGTATTGAATATAGAAATATTTTTTAACATTATAAATGACTTCACTGACTAGCACAATCTGTCCTTGCTGAATAAAAGTATTGTAGGCCTACTATTACTTTAAATCAAATAAATGGCATAACCAGTGTTTGTTAGGAATGACAAAGGAGTGTTGGGGGGAAACCTGTTTCAAACAATCATCATTTTTGCAATTCTGCAGCTAAAATTATACACTTTAAATCCTAAAATACTGTTTTGGCCACTGGAAGTCAGCTATCTGAAAACAAAGCAAGCCTGAAAAAACACTCTGAGTCTGGCATCATATGCAGGAACACCTGTTTCTCTTCCCAGGGTAGGGCTGAAGTTGGAAGAATGCAACAAATACTATAACCGTTGTTGGAAAGGCTTTTGCTTGTGGCGTTCGTTTCAACTTTTTTTTTTTTTTTTTTTTTAAAGAGCTCTGGATTGCCCCTAGTTTATTTTTAATAAGGGTTTTTTTGATCATTATCAAGATACCACTAACTTTCCTGTTTTAAAAGGGCTTAATATGATCTCATCGTCACTGATGATATCACAAAGGGAAAAACCAAAACATTTTTAATAATAGATTTAGCAACTCTTCTGCTTTTTGTGGTTGGTTGTCTGGGTCAGCTCTTAGAACCGTATATTGAAATATATCTGTATCTATATATTAAATATAACCATATATATATATATATTTAATTATAAGTTCAAAAGAACAGCATTTATTCGAAACAATCTTTTGTAACATTATAAATGTATTTACTGTCCCTTTTGATCAGTTTAATGCATCCTTGCTGAATAAAAGTATTAATTTCTTAAACTTTCTGACCCAAGGCTTTTGAATGGTTATAATCTTTTTGTTTTTTCTGCTACTACTATAAACAAAATTTTGACAGATCATCACATAACATAAGAACATTTGCCTGTAACACGTTGACAGTCACAGAACAGGAAATGAAATAACATCCTGGCAACGCTTTGTTATATTGAAACGAAGCTCAGTACTTATAATGAGACGACGGCCTAAGAGCCTGTGTAATATTTTAGGACAGTGCCATCAGCTGGTCAGAAGTTATAAACAATAGTAAATCTATCCATAGACTTTGAATTTCTTGTCTTAAAGTCACAGATGTCATAACCAAACATCTCTATTTCAGATAACAATGTGCATTTTTTTTTTGCTTATGGCCTCATAGTTGCAGCTTTATTAGAAATTGTATTTTTTCATATTTTATTTGAAATCTTCTAAATTAAATCATTTAGATTTAATAGCATTTAATATATTCGTTAATTTGTGTCCTGATGCGGTTCAATAGTATATTTACAGTTTAACTACATCTCCATTTTTTGGTCTTTTTGAATGTTGACATAACAGTATTGTGTGTGCTGTTGTTGTTTTCCCCCCCTCAGCTGTGGTGGATCTGAATGGGCGGTACTTTGGAGGTCGGGTGGTGAAGGCCTGTTTTTATAACTTGGATAAGTTCCGTGTTTTAGACCTGGGAGATCAGATGTGAGTGCGTGGGAGATCCAGACCTGCACAACCAGGAAAGAGTAAACACCAGGAAGAAGTCGTTTCTGTATATAGCATGAGTAATTTTATACACCCTTGTAAAACATTAGCTTATGTGCCCCTTCCCGCAATGCGTTTTGTAATGAGGATTTAATTTGCTCTTTTTTTTATTTTTTTTATTTTTATTCCTTGTCTCTTTCTCTCTCTAACGTCAAAGTTAAAAATATCCTTTTGTTCTGTCCTTGTGAGTAAGATCCTGATGAAGAACCCAGAATTAATAAAGCTTTTGGGAGAATGACTTTAAGGGTTGGTTCTGTTTTAAAGGTAAAATGTGTCTCTATAAAAGTTCAACTTTTTTATGTCTCTGCACTTTCAGACTTTCATTGCGGTGCTTTCAAAGCAATGGTGCGGGTTTTACGTGGATACTCCAGTAGTTACTACATGGTTTTACAGAAAAGAACAATTGCATACTGATGTTGAATGGGGTGATGATGATGATGATGATGATGATGATGAAGATGAAGATGATGATGGTTATAATGAATGAGCCCTGGTTCATGATTTATATAATCAGACATCATGTCCCTGTGCGACTCTTGAAAGTAGGAAACCTACATTCTTCTGTTGTGACATAACGGTGACTCCCATGAGCCCTCACTCTATGATCCACACACTATTGATAGACTTCAAGTATTAAACTTTTTCTTAATGTGTGTCTTGACCCTAACGGAAATAGGGTTTTGTGTGTTACTCAATAAAAGGTGACTTCAGTACATGCCAAGTTTTTCAAAAGCACCTCTGTATGATGTATTTTCATGCAGGATGTGTGTTAGACTGGGTCAGTGATGGTGTGATGTTCTGGTTTAGTGAGAAGGACGCACTTACGCAATACGAAGGTGCTGGGGAATAAAGTAAAGAATAGACTGAACTCCATGAGGATTGACTCAAACAGAACAGATCCTCATCAAATGACTCTTATATGAGCACAGAGTCTGAAATGTCAGAACAGAGTTGAGCTGTTCAGGTCACACGTTCAGCACTGGGTATTGACTACGCTGTGTAAAAGTGCTAAAGGTATTACGGACCGTTGTAGATGGGTTATGGCTTTGTTTGGATTAGTACTTTTTTGTTCATACTCATGGTCCTACTCATATTTGTGCTGCGGACATGCATGATATTTCAAATCGTGGTGCTTGTTGAAGTAAGGCATATGTTTCTAAACAGTTGGCCTGGTGCATAATTTTTTATTATTTTTTTTCACAATAACGTATCTATTTTACAAGTGTGCAATTTTGTATGGATTTGATGAAAATGAAGAAAGGAAGCTCCAGCCCTAAACCTACCCCTCAGTGTGGCGAGAGCAGATGATAAAGTATGAATTCATTCATATGGATCTGCATCAATTCAACATAGTTACACGTTAACTGCGTTGGAAAAACCATAGACTTCCATTGTAGGAGTTATCTAAATGTGGTTCTCACCCAGGGGGTCTGGGCCCGCTAGGAGGTCTCAGTAAACTTTTAAGAATATATGAATACATGAAACCTGGATATATGAGGGAGCCCAATTTTACAAGTGTGATTTCTAGGGAAAAGATTTCTCATATAAATTAATAAAATGGTAAAGCTAATTTGCACTTTTCTAGTTAAGCTAAGCTCTAAAATAATTTTACTGAAAGCATGTTTAATTTGTGGTTTCTTAAGGACAAAGACTTCTGGCTTTATTACTGCCAGTGCCAACCAATGAGATGGTCGCCACACCCCTAATTCATCCTAGCATGTGTGGGGAAATAATTGTAGAGGTGGATGGAGATATTTACAGTTGTGGTTTGCAGCTTAATGACATACTATTTTAGGTTTGCCCACTTTTAAACATTTTTTTTTTTTTACCAGGCATAATGCTTAAATTAAGGGCACTGTTCACCATCATGTCGTTCCTAACTTGTTTGCATTTCTTTTTACTGTGGAAATCACAAATGTTTTGAAAAATGTCTCTTTTGTTTGTTTCTTTTACTTTTGTTTGTTTCTTTTCCTTTTGTTTTGTTTGTCTCATATTTAAGTGTTTTGTTTGTCTCAGTGTTGTGGTTTTTGTTTGTTTCATGTCTCAGTGTTTTGTTTTGTCTAAGTGTTGTGTTTTTTGTTTGTGTCAGTGTTGTGTTTTTTGTTTGTTTCATATCTCAGTGTTTTGTTTGTTTTATGTCTCAGTGTTTTGTTTATCTCAGTGTTGTGTTTATTGTTTGTTTCATGTCTCAGTGTTTTGTTTATCTCAGTGTTGTGTTTATTGTTTGTTTCATGTCTCAGTGTTTTGTTTGTTTTATGTCTCAGTGTTTTGTTTATCTCAGTGTTGTGTTTATTGTTTGTTTCATGTCTCAGTGTTTTGTTTATCTCAGTGTTGTGTTTATTGTTTGTTTCATGTCTCAGTGTTTTGTTTGTTTCATGTCTCAGTGTTTTGTTTATCTCAGTGTTGTGTTTATTGTTTGTTTCATGTCTCAGTGTTTTGTTTGTTTTATGTCTCAGTGTTTTGTTTATCTCAGTGTTGTGTTTATTGTTTGTTTCATGTCTCAGTGTTTTGTTTATCTCACTGTTGTGTTTATTGTTTGTTTCATGTCTCAGTGTTTTGTTTGTTTTATGTCTCAGTGTTTTGTTTATCTCAGTGTTGTGTTTATTGTTTGTTTCATGTCTCAGTGTTTTGTTTATCTCAGTGTTGTGTTTATTGTTTGTTTCATGTCTCAGTGTTTTGTTTGTTTTATGTCTCAGTGTTTTGTTTATCACAGTGTTGTGTTTATTGTTTGTTTCATGTCTCAGTGTTTTGTTTATCTCAGTGTTGTGTTTATTGTTTGTTTCATGTCTCAGTGTTTTGTTTGTTTCATGTCTCAGTGTTTTGTTTATCTCAGTGTTGTGTTTATTGTTTGTTTCATGTCTCAGTGTTTTGTTTGTTTTATGTCTCAGTGTTTTGTTTGTCTCAGTGTTGTGGTTTTTGTTTATTTCATGTCTCTGTTTTGTTTTGTTGGTCTCATGTCTGTTTTTTTTTGTTTTTTTCTTTGTCTCATGTCTCAGTGTTTTCTTTTGCTTGTCTCATGTCTGTGTTTTGTTTGTTTTATGTCTCAGTGTTTTGTTTGTTTTATGTCTCAGTGATTTGTTTGTCTCAGTGTTGTGATTTTTGTTTGTCTCATGTCTCAGTGTTTTGTTTTTTGTTTTGTTTGTCTCGTGTCTCAGTGTTTTGTTTGTTTTATGTCTCAGTGTTTTGTTTGTCTCAGTGTTGTGATTTTTGTTTGTCTCATGTCTCAGTGTTTTGTTTTTTGTTTTGTTTGTCTCATGTCTCAGTGTTTTGGTTTGCTGCTATATAGTATGCAAAAACAATACACCAACAGAGTAGTATGTCCGAATACATAGTATTTGAAAAACAGTAAGCTAAAAGTCCCCGGATGACCTACTACTTCTGGTGAGATTCTGATGGGCACTTTACTATCCCACTGGAGAGAATTTATGAATGGCAACAAAGCGACCATAGGGAAGCAAAGTAACTGACGCTGGTCGGTCATGTGATAATGACATCATGGCAGATGTAGTACGTCCGGATTACATTCATACTACCCACGTTCATGCTATATAGAACATCTGTCGCGAAGTACAAATTTAAATGTAGTACTCCGTAATCGATTTTTGGACGCGCTGTCACTGTTTTTTTTTTTTGTTTTTTTTTTCAATGTTTCATTGTCTTGTTTTTTTGTTTGTCTCATGTCTCTGTTTTTGGGTTTTGTTTTGTTTGTCTCGTGTCTCAGTGTTTTGTTTTGTTTGTCTCAGTATTTTTGTTTTTTGTTTGTCCCATGTCCGTGTTTTGTTTCCATGTGTGTTTTTTTTTTTTTTTACCCAATTGGCTTTTATTATGGACAAAAACAGTTCTAATACATCATCTTTTGTGTTCCCCAGAAGAAGAAATAGTCATACAAGTATGGAACCAGTATTCCTTTAATTAAGTCTCAAGTCTAGCACACATTGGTCTCATGTTCATTGCATGCTTAACTATGCTAGGGAGGATGATTACTTGCCGTTTGTTTCTGATTTGCAGAGACTGCTTGTACGTGTTGTGTGAGATTAGAGGGGTTGGGTTACTAGTTCCGTTTACAGTAAACAGCACATCAGGACACCAGTCTGAACCCTGTTTACTGGGAAGTGATTCCCTACACTTAAACTTGCGATATTAATTTATGATGCATGACTCTATTTTAATCACTGTACAGTAACGTCTGGGAAGTTCCATAAAAACACACCTGGACACAACATTCATTAATATGCACAAGTTACCATACAAGTTCATTTCCATGTACACTTCCCCTCTGCAAGATAATGATTTTTTTCCCTTAATGAAAGGTTAATTCGTTGTGCTATAACATTAAAGTGTGTGTGTGTGTGTGTGTGTGTGTGTGTGTGTGTGTGTGTGTGTGTGTGTGTGTGTGTGTGTGTGTGTGTGTGTGTGTGTGTGTGTGAGTGTGAGTGTGAGTGTGAAAATGTGTACACTTTACTGTGTGTGTTTCATGTTCTCTCTGCTGGTCTATTCCTGGTTTTGACATCTTATCCTTGTGAAGAGTGAATCAGCTTGAGGGGCAACTTCAGTATCACTGCGTCACACTTGCTTTTCTCACTCTGCTATTTTTTATTTTCGCTATTAGCGAGTCTGAAAACACTTCACACTGTGGATCCCAAGAAACCTGTGTACTGTTTGTTTAGTGTTTACTTGAGACTTAAATTTCCTGTTGAAGGCCTATGTTCCTGCTTCATGCATCCGAACAAATACGATTATGTAATAACAATCTCTCTGAAGTCTAAATTTCAAAATCTCACATGAAACATGTTCTACGATGTGTAATTTTGTATGTAAGTTAAACGACAGCTCTAGCAGTGAATGAAAAGCCATTACCGCTATGAGAGTTAACCCAAATTCCAGTAATATAATCTCCTGCGTGGAGCTGTCTGAGCGTGTGTCCTCATTAATGAGAACGAAATTAGGGGGTTTTAGAGAGTTCAGATAAGATGTAATGAGTGATTGTTGTGCTATGCTATTTATAGGATGCTCTTGGTGGTTTAAGTGGTTGCTAATTGGCCCAAGTCAAGTAAAAAATATAAAATAATAATAATTCATCTGAATATCAACATGTTTTAAATTTAGTCAGCTGAAAGCTTTTGAGGATCTATTTTTGTGTCTCTGGAAAATAGTGATCCATTACAATAGTGATCTAGTGATGTACTATGTTGAATATTTTTGTGTCTATTTGTTAATAATGGAAGTTATAGTTTTTATTCTGAAGTAAAAAGATAAAATTAGACCCTGGGGGTAAGATGACCCCCTCAGAATTGGCACAGAAGGCCCTGAATGGCATGTTGTTGTGTTATTATTTTTAAATGTAGCCTAATACTTATTGTAATTAACAGGGGTATTATTTAATATTTCCATGAATTGGATGTACATTTCAGACATCTTTGCTTTCACGAAAACCTACAGGTTAGTCGAGTGAAATCGTTTAATTTGCATTAGTGTTGGCATTATGACTATCTTCAATTAAAAAATGGGCAATTAAATGTGTAGATATTCATGCATAAGTCTCAGAATATTTTTATTTTTTACCTTTCAGATTAACCTATTATACTGCAATGTTAAAAGTGATCAGTTGACTTAACTTTTAAAAAAAAGTGAGAATGTGGACTTGTCAAGTTCACATGAAGTTTATTACGTAATTTTAAGGCAACAGGTTTCCTCACTTTTTACAGTACGGATTCAGCTTTGTCATCGGTTATGTTTCAACTAAATTATCAAAATTAAATTTTAAATAGAATGTATTTAGTATTTTACATTTTTAACACTTTGAAATATAGGCCTATTCAAAAAAGAATAAGAATTCTATCAAAAGTCATTTATACATTCTGTAAAAGTTTAGCTAATTGAGCAAATGTTTCTTATTTCCTGTAATACCATATTGGCTGATGCATCATCATTCTGCACATGCTAAACTTGTAACGATTTAAAAGTAAATGCACATTGCGTCTTCCCACCTATACACATTTTAGAAGAATATTCATTTCGGAGTGAGCCGCAAATATCAAGCAACTAAAAAAATCTTTGAGAGCTTAGCCAGACAGCTATCTGGAACTGGGTCAGCACATCAGCCTAATGAAAACAGGTTCATTGTGCAGTAACAAAGGCTTAAGAGTGGGAAATCACGAGAAAGTGACTTTAAGCTTGAGGAAAAACCATCCTGTTCTCACATAACTTGCAATTAACTTTCTTTCTTTGGGTATCGCATTTTCTGTAAGAGAATCGATTAGATAGAATAATTGTTTGTTTTCCGATAACGTTAAAAACTGGTCACGTGAGAAACAATAGACATGATTTCCGACTTAACGCAGTAGGCTGATATTTGCTGAAGGAGAGTTTGTGAGGCTGGCACAGGGATGTCACTCACTACTGCAGTTTTCATCATGTACGTGCAGATGTGCACGAGTTACCGACAGCTCGGCATTTTAGTGAAGATCTCAGATCCAACAAATGCTTTTAAAAAAAACAGAGTATTAAATGCATTGCAGTCCTTTTCCTCGATAGGCTACGTGTATATAGCCTATGATTCCCTTCCCTCTCACGAGCTATAACAGCCTATTAAAAGAAAAAAGAAAAACAACAACAACAAAGCAACCTTAAAATAATGTAGACTAATGAAACGATGTTCAGCAAAGTCACATTTTATTAATGCACCAGTGATGTGGAACTTTCATTAGGCTTTAGAAGTTATATTTAGAATTTTTTTATTTTATTTTGATGTTTTTTTTTTGGGGGGGGGGGGGGGGGGGGGGGTAAAATAACGTAGGCTACTGCAGACTGATTTCTCTCAAACGGTTCCTGTAAATGTCCTGCAAATCAATAAACGTTAGAAATTACACGTTCATTAAATTAATTTTGATTTGATTTCTTTTTAATTCATAAGTTTAAAACTATCAACCTTTTTACAGATACGGAAATGCAATAGAATAGCCTACCATATCATTTTAAAATGAACAATTACAACTGACCGTTAGGCTACTAGGCTACTTTTATTAAGGGAAATTTTCAACAACAAAAAAATCAACAAGCCAATGATTTACAGCTTGAAGGTGCTTGCTGTTATTTCAGGGATTTATGGATGAAGATTGATGGATTGATGCAGTGACTCCCCGCACGTAGGCATGTGTGATGTGTGGGGATGCCCACTCGATGCGTGACCTGCATCTTTAATGCATTTGAGGATTGCCTTTCTTTCCCTTTTACTGTTATCTATATCATTAGCATTTAGAAAACAATAATGCAATATCAAAATAATAATTTTCTTATTATTAAAACGCATGGATGCACACGAATAGCATAGTTGTGTATCATTATTTTTATATATTTTAAACGATGTTTTGCATTTGGCCGCAGGGTGGCGCACGTGAACAGGCTCACTGATAGACACGCCTTCGCAATGACGTCACTTCGACGTGTTGCCGGTTCCGTATTTAAAGCATTGAAGATGAGAGTCGTGATGTGAGAGATTACCGGAAAGCGGAGAGAGTTGGAGTTCTACCCGATACAAAATATTCAAACATCTTTTAAAGAAGAAGAGTTACAAAAGAAGAGCATCTTAATTCTTACGTTTTTGTTTGTTTTCTCTAAACTAAACTACAGTTTTTGGAATTCCCGAAGCCGGTGTTTCCTGCCGCAGTTTTCTTGATGAAATTTTTCCATCCTAAAGGAATGCCAAGGGAACTGACTCAAAACAGGATCCAAAAAATCTGGATTCCCTCTAAGGATGACAAACATTCAATGCCCCGCATACGTAAGTAGATTATTTTCACTTTTCTTTCATATTAAAGAATGGTGAGCAGCACAAAACTGCTGTCCAGTATATCCATAATGTTTCTGCAGATAGGGCATACAAACTACTATTATTATTATTATTTTTAGTAAGCCTAACTTAGTAGTAGTAGTAGTAGTAGAGTAAGACCTAGTATTATTATTTTCAACGGTAAAGCGCACTTTAGGCCTACATGTAACAAAGTGAAATATCTGGTTAATGAACATGTGACTTACTAACTGTCACGAGCACTTTAATTTCATGTGCATTGAAACAGTGATAGTTTAAGGTGATGGTCATAGGGTAGCCGTGACAACAGAATTAACTGGTTCTATGCACATTCTTGATTCTCGATTCTAAAAGCCTCGCGTGATTCGGTTGTCATGGAAACCCTTGCCCATCGCCTTTGTAAAGACTTTCTAACTCAATGGTACAGTGATTACGACATCATGCATTGAATCGAGCTCAGAATGGGGATTCGACAGAGTGTGGGAATATTGCGTTTTTCATTCATTGTGGGCTATGATTAGTCAAATATATTTACCTGCGATTGGCGTGAGCATAATGACTGTACCATATGCTTATGAATTAGTCATTACAAGTGCATTTTAATATCTGCTGCGTCAATGATATCACTGTGGCCTTAGGCATGATTTACTGCAATAGTTATACACAAGAACTCAGTTATTTTTGTGTGTGAATGTGTGAAAGTGAACAATTGCAAGAAGTATAATAATAATTTAAGCTCTATTTCGTCTAATTTATAATATAATATAGTATTTCATTCTATTTTATAAAACAGATTCAATGTAAAATAATCAGATTTTAATCATTAATTTAATGAAAAGCATGGTAGTATTTTTGTATTACCTTGAATTTATGCAGATTTTAATACAAAAAATAGGATTCAGAACAGTTTCTTTAATATCTATTTTACAATATATTGCAGGATAACGAGAATATAAAGAATATGAGAATTATAAACACACACACACACACACACACTCTCTCTCCTTACTTTATTTTATGCCAGATTTACATATGAGGACGTCCCTAAACGGAGGTTTTTGGAGATTTGGTTAGCTTTTGGTCACTTCTGGGTATAAATATGTCCCCAAAATATAATTAAGTAGGCACACACACACACAGACACACAAATTCAATTAAATTTGGGGTTAAACATCCTTAACTTTCAAATAACATTCCCACATGTCTAAATGTTCGTAGCTCTTAAAATAGGCTTCAAAAATATAATAATTAAATTTAATACAATTTTCTTTTAATTCTGGGGTGAATCATGACCTAGACATGAGCATTTTTTGTCTGTTCAGTGTACGTGGACAAAAGCCTAATAAGATCATTGTCTCTGCTGACTGAGCTGGGTTTGGGGATCTTCTTAAGGACGTTATGAAGGATTAACCCCGACTTCGCTGGTGCAGACTGCCCATTCACGTGGCCACCTGCCAATGGACATCAATAATTCAATGAGAAAAACAGCTGTGTCCTTTCATAATATACGAAATTGCTTGAATCCTAGCCTAATGCACAACTGCATAAATACATATATTTTGTGGCAATTTCCATTAAACATAAGACATACTCACAAACATTTACTTTCTAGAGCATTTATATGTCTGTGTGTGTACGAGAAAGTGAGACTTATCTGCATCCGAACCGGTTAACGTCTTTCTGCTGGCGACGTGGAATGTGCACGTGCATTTAAGTGTAGTAAATGTTTAGTTTTTATAATGCTTCTGTGTGCACATGACCCAGCCAATGGCTTCGCTGTTTAATTTGGCTGGCGAGGAGGGTCGCTAACAGGTTCCCAGGCACGTGCTGAGAAATCATGCGGGGAACCACTGGAGTGAGATTGAAAGAAAAATGTGCCCATACCCTTTAAACCCTTAGGCTAATGGCATTTCTGTTGTTTCAGCAAAGTGTGACCATGTATTTCACTTCATCTTTGTATTTCAGCACATGGAGGCCCCCACCTGGCAAACCCTCCAACGGTGATAGTGATGGTCGGGCTTCCTGCTCGGGGCAAAACCTACATATCAAGGAAACTCACACGCTACCTCAACTGGATTGGTATTCCCACAAAAGGTACACAATATATCACAAATCATGGAAATAAAATCAAAACTTTTATCACTCTAATTCATATTTATTTATATATATATTTGCTTTATTTATTCCACCTATACATAATAGTAACATTTTGCATGAATTCTTAATTGCTGAATATGTGTATTTTTAGTCTTTAATGTTGGCGAGTATCGTCGAGAAGCGGTGAAACACTTCAGCTCCTACGACTTCTTCAAATCAGACAATGAGGATGCCGTAAAAATTCGACAGTGAGTTGTGTGCTAAAGCTACACAATGCCATACTATACACAATTCTTCTTCAGATCATTTATGGATTTATGGAGTAATTTTTATGGATATATAAATGGAGTAATATAAATGGAGTAATCCATATATAAATGGATATCTAGAGTAATTTAATTTTGTTTTGTCCCCAGGCAGTGTGCTTTGGCCGCTCTGAGAGATGTCAAGATTTATCTCACTGAAGAGGAAGGTCAAGTGGCTGTAAGTATCGGCTGCAAATGCATAAACAGTTTAGACAGGCTAAAAGACAAGTAGATCATCACCGCCGTGTCTTTCCACAGGTTTTTGACGCTACAAACACAACCAGAGAGCGACGGGATATAATCCTGGAGTTTGGTGCCGAAAATGGCTTTAAGGTTTGTCGTATTCTCTTGAAGATTGCTTTTGAGGACAATTACAGTGATGAAGAAGACCACTAATACAAATGTATTTTGCAGATTTTCTTCATTGAGTCTGTTTGTGAGGACCCAAATGTAATCGCCTGTAATATTTTGGTAAGTCGCATGATAAAGATTGTTTAGTCTTATATTTATTTAGTGATGTAACTAGTAACCTTTTTTATATAAAGTTTGCAAAACCTCTGGATATTACTATAATCCCTAAACAGGAAGTGAAGGTGTCATGTCCTGACTACCAAGATTGCAACAAGACGGATGCCGTGGAGGACTTCAAGAAAAGAATTGAATGTTACAGAGTGAACTATCAGCCGCTTGACCCTGACCAATATGACAGGTACAATACCTATATACTTTCTTTGGCGCTGACTTTGTGTCTTTAATATCTCAGGCTTAACCACTTTTCCTTGATTATCCTCAGGAATTTGTCTTTCATCAAAGTGATTGACGTCGGTCGCAGATTCCTGGTCAACCGTATTCAAGACCACATCCAGAGTCGGATCGTTTACTATCTGATGAACATCCACGTGCAGCCGCGGTCTATTTATCTGTGCCGTCACGGCGAGAGCCAACACAACTTGCAGGGCCGACTGGGCGGAGACTCTGGGCTGTCTACACGTGGACGAAAGGTACTATGCTCTTAAATCTCGGAAAAGAATGAACACAATGCAGTACGAAGGTACGACTTGGGTAATTACTTTTAAATAGCCCTTGCCTCATTACAAAATGATAGATAACTTCACAAGCCTTCATAAACAGTCATGAAGCTCAGTTTGGTGCCAAGGATGGTATTTGTAAAGTTTCAAAACTGTGCGTTCTAGTACAGAGTACTAAATTACCTATGTGTCCAATTTGTCCAAACTCCCCAGAATAATAAATCGTCCCACTCTGTAGTTTGCAGGAGCTCTTGCTAACTTTGTGGAGGAGCAGAACTTGAAGGACTTGAAGGTTTGGACAAGCCAGCTGCGTCGTAGTATCCAAACCGCCGAGGCCCTCAATGTGCCGTACGAGCAATGGAAAGGCCTGAATGAGATTGATGCAGTAAGTTTTCCAGCATGCATCTCTGGTTTGTTTTTTTGGCTACGTTACTCGATTTCCATTCCCTTTAAACGTGTGTATGGTGTCTGCAGGGTGTGTGTGAGGAGATGACCTATGAGGAAGTAAGGGAGAGGTTTCCAGAAGAGTTTGCTCTGAGAGATCAGGACAAATACTACTACCGCTACCCCTCCGGAGAGGTACAAACAAATGAAACACCTTCATTTTAATATGACAAAGTAGAAGAAAGTGTCCTTTAATTAAATGCTTGTGTTTCCCCAGTCATATCAGGACTTGGTTCAGCGGGTGGAGCCATTGATCATGGAACTGGAACGACAGGAGAACGTTCTTGTCATCTGTCACCAGGCTGTGATCCGCTGCCTACTCGCTTACTTCCTGGATAAAAGTGCAGGTGAGGTTCTTAAATCAATAGATCATGCAGAAATACTAATGCTCAAGTCATTCCAAACTCATATGACTTTCTTTCTTTAATGGAACACAATAGGAGAAGTTCAGCATATTGTCCCACATACTCTTTTTCACACTAATGGAAGTGGAAGTTGAAGAGAATGGGAGTGCTGTTGAGCTTCGAAAGTAGTCCAAATGACTTCTGAAACCATTTGTAGGTTCATGTGAGGAACAGACTGAAATTAAGCTGTTGTTCTGCTCCTCATTGAATTAAAAAAAAGGTATTTTAGCATACTTTTATAAGGGTACTTATTATAGAAAAAATACACTTTAGTAATATACTTTGACAGAATATACTTAAGTAGCCTATAAACGGAATGTAACGTTAATTGAATTTAATGAAAATGTATTATAGTTTAAATTGATATTAAGTGCAGTTAGCTGAACTTTCAAGTGATTTTTTGTTCCACTAAAGTAGGACTGAAGCACATTTTTATCTGTAATTGATTATATAATTACTTCTATTGTACACTGAAAATATATACTTTAATGTCATCTCTATTGAAACTTGTGTGTCATGTACATTGGCAAAGAAGTTGCAATTGAGAACAATATATTAACTCTAAATGTAAAACTGAATAACACACTACAGTTCAAATTATAATCAAGAACTTTAAATGTGCTTTAGTATGTTAGTCACATCAAAATATGTGTACTTCTATAAAGCATGACAAAACGAAAACTTGTGCAATTATTATAAAGTAAACTGAAATGTGTTAAAAAGCATAGTCTTAAAACTCTCTTTAAGTACACTTAAGTTGGCTTTTATTTCATTAATATTTTATTATCTTCAAATACAGTTTGTTTTTTATGTACTTTCAAGATTTAAAGTGCACATTCAGTGCAATTGAGCACAGTTATTATTCACTGTTGTCAGGTTTGATGTCATTGAGGTCAAGTTTGTTTTCTTAAAACTTTGGCCTGTTCATGGTTCTAGGCTATTATATGACTTCAGGGGCCAGTTTCATAAGCATAGCTTCTATGTTAAGACCATGTCCTAGGAACTAGTCTAACTAGACTTAAAAAAATAAGTGTAATTACCCCTTGGTTAACTGCTAAGCCAAGGGGTAATTAGACTTATTTTTTCAGAATCAAATTAGGCCGATCTACATTTTTATGTAACTGTTATGACCAGGCAAGATTAGTCTAAGCATTTTATTTAACCAGCCCAGAAGTCATACGGACTACTTTAATTATGTTAAGTTTTTTGTTTTTGAGTGTGACAGCACCAATAGCTTTCATAGTATGGAAAAGAGCAGCATGGACATTCATCAAAATGTCTCTATTTGTGTTTCATATAAGAAAAAGTCAGATTTGGTGAACTATCCCTTTAAATTCATCCCCTAATCTTCATCAGCTGACCCTTTTCCGTCCTCAGTAGAAGTGCAGGTAACACTAGTTTAGGATCCAATTCTCTCTATTAACTAGTTGCTTATTAGCATGCATATTACTAGGATATTGGCTGTTTATTAGTACTTATAAAGCACATATGAATGCCTTATTCTGCATAACCATATTCTACATCACTTAATCCTACCCAATACCTAAACTTAACAACCACCTTATTAACTATTAAGAAGCACTAATTAGGAGTTTATTGAGCCCAAGTCATAGTTAATAGTGAGAATTGGACCCTATTCTAAAGTGTGACCTAAGTGCAATCATACTAACCTTTTGTTTCCTGTTTACAGATGAGATGCCGTACCTGAAGTGTCCACTCCACACAGTCCTGAAGCTGACCCCAGTGGCTTATGGTAAGATTTTTAACTTATTATCTCTGACATATCTAATCTGAATAATATTGAAAAGTAGAATGCTAACTAAATGTGTTATTTTTGGTATTTTAAAGGGTGCAAGGTTGAATCTATCTATCTAAATGTGGAGGCAGTGAACACGCATAGAGACAGACCAGAGGTAAGCACAAACTCACACACTTGCATACCGGTATACATGCACACAAAAGCTGTACCATATCAGCTTCTGATATCTTCTTCTGTATTCTCTCTCTCACTAGGAGGTGAAGAGAGGCCTGAGCACTCTGATAAGGAGAAACAGTGTGACCCCTCTCACCAGCCCTGAACCCAATAAAAAGCCTCGCATTGAGGGTCTAGATGACCCGATCATCAGAGAAGTGACGCCCGCCCAACTGGCCCTGTGTTCAACATCACACACCACACTCGCTCTGTCCACACAGGTGAGCCACAGTTACTGTTCATAGATCTATAACCTGTGTCATATCTTCACTCTCATAACCTTAGTGACATATTATCATTTCATGCTTCGCCCTTTCACATTCTCTTCCTGTTTCCTTCCATTTATCCTTCCTCATTCACCTTCATGTGCTACAGCACTGGCTTAGTGAAGCTTGTCTGTAAGTATTTCCTATTTCTGTTTCTTTCGTGTCATCTTTAAATAATTTCACCTCGTCGAACCTTTCCAACTTGACTTTCACATGCTTGTGCCACATCCTTAAATGGGCCATAAAGTATAATGGATTTCTCTTAGGTGTATCAACTTTTAAACGCAACAAGAAAACATTTCTCATATCTTTCGTTGTTGACATCCAATCACTCTAACTATATCTTAGTGCAAATGTCACTTAGTTATTTACTAACCACGCTGCAAAAAGGGGCCAATCAGAAGTCTTTGTGGTTATGATGTCACAAGTTAATTTACATAAGACAACCTTAATTTACATAACATTACAATGTAAATTTTGCAACTTGTTTTTTACAACTTGGCCTTCCCTGATGAACGTTATTGTGAACCATGGCATAAAGATTAGCCAATCATAACCAACCTTATTTGCATATATAAGTCTAAAAGGTACAGTAGCAATCTTGTTTATTTTAGAGAGAGGGTGGAAAATGGCCACGTAAAACCAAATTACAACTGATTATGCTGTAACCTTACAATATGTGTCTTTTAAAGGTGGTATTGATGAAGAAATACATGCACAGTACACAAGCACAGTAGTTACACATCACTTCATGTTTATATCTTCATTTATATGTAGATACCAGCTTTCTCATTTGTTCTACAAATGTTCACAGTCTGTCTCTTGCTCATCTTTTCCATGCTTAAAGACGCACTTTTTTACATTACCTACAAGTGGTTTCAGTGCTGCTCTTTCAGAGGTAATGCTAACCGAACCTAATAATGTAGAGTAGCTAAATAGTATAGCAATTTGTGAATAAGCACTGATTTTGGGACAAAGTCTACAGAAATCCTGCAGAATACTTTTGAATGTGGTAAAATGTGTTAAATGGAGTTAGAATTACACTTTTGAGTCCTGTTTATAACTGATATTAACATCTGGCACTTACATTTAGTGCTTGCTAACCATCCAAAACGTGTCAATATCAAAATACCAGGTGTAAACGGTTATATTAGCTGAAAACATTGTCAAATTAGCAAAATACTCTAAACAAGCGCGAAAAGCATGCAAAATATGTAGAGCTTGCATTCGTTGTTCGAATTCTCTGAAAATATGTGAGCGCAGATTCCATGTAGACTTGTAAAACAATAATAGCAAGTGTCTGTTATGCTAATTGCTAAATGCTATTAGCTAGCTGCTAGCTTGTTGAGTAGACCAACTGTTCAGTAATTAACAGAATGTTCTGCGTCATTTTTTTTCGCAGAACCTGAAAAAATGCTCTATAGAGTGCCACGAACCCTCTCAGCTCTGCCTGTGACATTGTTCAGCTATATTGCTTTGCTCAGCGCGGACCAGTTTCCTGCCAAGCTACTTCCTCTTTTCCTCTCACAGAGGAGTCTGCATCCTTCTCCAAAAAAATGGACACTGAGTGCCACCTGAGTTTTTCTATTCATCTAGGAATTCATGATTAATGTACGTATTGTTTGGTTTGTACCAGTATGGAGTTTGATGTTTTCTATGTGTGTTTTGTGTATGAAGAGAAATCGAAGCCCAGTGGCAGGGATTAAACATTCGGCTAACTGATGTTGTCAACCACCCCCACATTTTTGGACACTATTCCCTGTTTACGTAACAGGATACCACTTCTAGATGTTTTTATTCTAGTCTCGGCTAGTTTTTTTTAACACTGACGGTAAGAATATGCCCTGATCTTTGAAGGATGATACTAAAACAGACCAAAGATCTCCCTGCAGATGCTTGCAGGCTGATTTATGTCTATTCTGCACTCATTTTCAAAGATATGCTGCAAATTAATTGCACATTTAGATTATTTGCATCTTCTGAGTACAACAATGAATCTTACCAATATTTTATGCTGCTGGCAGTTTTGAAGGCTGTTTAAAAGTTCTCATGTTGTCTACTGCAGTTTCGGATGATTTGTGTTATGGATTGTGAGTGTTTTTTGTGTGTGTTTGTAAGACCTGGCGACAAGGTCACTGTGCGAGGTTATAAAAACAGGGTGTTTTATGCATCTTTGGATGGGACAAAGTGAAACAGTGTTTATATTTGTTGTTTATAATTCATGTATTTTATGGCGTGACGCATATCAGATACATTTTTATACTGTTCATTGATTGATTCCCTAGAGTGCCTAGTGCTTGAGCGATCAAGCCAGACCTGCTTTTTTACATTCTACAATGAGAATTATGTTTAAAAAAATAATATTTGAATGAAATTCATTAGTTTTTTTTAATTTCATTTAACTTTTGTTAGCATGTCTCAGCCTGAGCAAGAGATTAAACTAGTATTTGATAATTTGTGGACAGATTTACCCTTTAATTCAAATGTTTACGGTTTGAATTTTTAGGAACAGAGTCCAATTTTAACTCTTCGAATCTAAGTACCAGCTTTAACTGTAAATGTATGGTTTATATGTATTCTATTCGTAACACAACTATAGGTGCAATGTTGTACATTGGCTCGAAATGCTAATTCATTTGTTTGCTTCTGATACTTGAAACTTATTTTGTAATGTCTTTCCTTTTTTTGTTAAAATAATATTTATTTATTTGTACTAGACTTTGTTATTAAGCACTTTGTTCATTGCTGAGTTTGTATAGCATATCATCAAGTTTAATTGTCTCTTTGTAAAGGAAAGTGAATCATTTATATGCATTTACTGAATTAATAAAGTCTAAAAGAGGATTTGTGGGTGTTTATTTGTTTTCACAGAACTGCATTTCCTTATCTTGACATTTTTCCATAAATGGTCAGATACAGGGTGACAGTTTCCCATCTGTTTTTATTTAGTTACAAAGTATCAGTCAGTCCTCATCCACATCCTCATTTCTAATGAGCCATATCTATGTTTTATTGCCCTCTGGACTCTTTGCTTTTTTACTTACCTGTTGGAACAGATATTAACTGTTGCCCTCAATGGAAACTCATTGTATAACCAGTCAGCCTTTCATTTACCATTCAAATTATTGTGAGATGATGCAATTTACATGTCACTTTAGTCACATGGCATCTGTCACATGCCAGCTTTTCCCTGCAGCAGGAAGGCAATATTAGATTAAACCTGAAAACATTGGTTTTGTATAAACTGTTTAATAACCAGTGTAAACAAAAACAGCCATTTGTAACAGGATCAGCAGAGATGGGAGTTTAGTTATAAACAACACTAAAACATGATATCCTTGCATGGATAGAATATTTAGTTAATTCTCAGGAAAACAATTTGAGTTTATTTTAAATCTTTGTATTTGTATATATTTAACTTTCATTAATAAAAAACGTAATATATTTTTTATTTAGAACATTATATGCTACATTATACATTTGATCCCTTTTAAATAAATGTTTTCATGAACAAAATAAAATATGATACAAAAAAACGATGTAGAGATGATTTTCACCCAAAAATTGCTATAGAATTTCACAATTATTTACAAAGAAACAGCAAGTAACACAATTAATTATATATGAAAATACTAAAATAATCTTTGTTTTATTTTCAAAAATGTTTTTACTTCACGTGGAGAGATTATGTAGTTGGATAATTTTCAGTACATAAATACACTACATAAATACTATGTGGGTATATATATATATATATATATATGTAGTTAAATATTTGCATTTGTTTGCTTATATATTGAATTGTTTATTTGTTTTGCATTTAAAAAATATTTTGCTTAGTTAAACTTAAAATATGCATAGTTTGTAAATGCATTATCAGAGAAAATGCAACATTTGTTTCTGCACTTAATTTTCACCCTGTTATGTTATGAGATTTTCTCCTTTTAATTAAAAAGGTTTCATCTTTCAGTCAAATGGTTTAAACAGAGGTGCAGTCTAATTTCAGTAAATGTCTGTAATAATTGCCTCTTCAAGTTCAATAATCAACTCTGTTAGCCTACTGTAATTAGAGAGAAAAAAAGAATAATTATATTAAATAGCCTATATATATATATATATATATATATATATATATATATATATATATATATATATATATATATTGGGAGAAAGCACAAAGAATAGTGATTGTACATAATGTGCTGTGGTGTAACCAGCATATTTGCTATTTAAGGCCATTTAAAGGAAAGTGAATTATCCAATTTGCTTATCCAAATTGTGTTGTATGACCTACAAACCTTCTCGAATATATCTGAAAATTGGAGGACTGCATCTTCCCAAATATCATGCGATACCAGGCATGGTACTGAAATTGGAAAATATAATTTTCTGAAAATGATTTCTTATGATCAGCAGTACACTTTTCAAACGAAATAAATAACACCCTAAATATACTTAATTATGCCTATTAATTTAAAAAGACCATGTAGTAAATGACAGTGTAGCTCAAGAGTCTATGTGACTGTTATCAGGGAGCTCTAATAGTTATTTATAGCTCAGTGTGAGCTCCAGGGTAAAGAGATGCAGAACATATATCGACAGACGGCAATCAGATCAGTGTGAAGTCAATCAGGTCGTCAGTGTTACAGCTTATCACATGAGAGGAACCCAACGCCCCAGTCATTCACGTCCACATGGAGACCGTCAGCTCGTGCTGCACACGCTATGGAAATGTCCCAGCAGCTGTGTTTTGGAAATATCCATAATATCTGTAAAAACAACTGATGATTGTGGAATGTGACACATATTTAAAATTAAAGTAGTTTGTTATTATTGATGAGCACCATTTAAATTCCTGTGAGGGCATATTTCCCATTTGAACTGGAACTTAAAGAGCTTATTCTTTCAGTTGGATTTGATTTACATTATTGCAATGAACCATGATGTACTAGTGTGCTAATTCTACACTAGTAGAATTAGTAGGAAAAATACACTCACCGGCCACTTTATTAGGTACACTCCCCTTTGCGTCAGAACTCCCTCATTTCTATGTGGCATAGATTTAACAATGTGCAGGAAACAATTCTCATATGTTTTGGTTCATATTTCACTATAGCATAACGCATTTGCTGCAGATTTCTTGACCATGTCTACATGTCTAAATGCACTGAGTTGCTTTCATGTGATTGGCTGATTAGATATTTGTGTTAAGCAGTTGAACCCGTGTACCTAAATAAAGTGGCTAGTGTGTGTACATTTACCTATTTGTAATCATTATGTTGGATAAAAATGTGAAAATGTTGCCAATATTTGTTGCCTAATATTTTGGTTTTCCAGGAATAAAAAGGTTTAAATGCACACACATGCAAACAGTGATATTTTACATTAGTGAGTGCTGCAGTGATTATACTTTTGTAAGCCAACCCAGAGGTCCACCCTGGTTCCCAACGGAATTTTTCCATTGGCTTTAGATCATTGCAGACAGTAAGCTCTGTGACCGACAAAAGTATACGATTCTTACACGTTTTGATCATTTTCACAAATTAACAACTTTCATGATTTCTGAACCCTAAATAATATCGGCAGAAGTAAAAAAAAAAAACTGAAGTAAAACTACAGGTGCAACTCTTTAATCGTTTCTAATAAGTTAGACATTTTGAGTTTGAAAAGTTTGCAAGAATGTAAGAATAAACACAATGAAGCTGTAAAAGCGGACTAGACTACATGCATTTTCCTGTTTTGCATGATGATGTGTAAAGTCTGTAGTCTTCTACAGTCCCATTTAGTAACTGCTTTTTTTAAAGGAAAGTAAAAGCCTTAAAAAATCACAAGGGCATATTACTGATGTATTTTATGTCATAGATTAAAACATGAATGTAAAATCTTGAGCTTGTTTAAACCACAGGCCTTATTTCAGCCACATCACCAAAAAACCATTCAAAAAACCCATTGACTTTTAGACAATGGGACCAGAAGAGCAAAAATGCCCCGTTTCCAGGTTTTAGGACTCATTCCAGCAGCACTCTATAGATGACCTCAGATCTAAAGCCAAAGACATGGACGAAAACCCACATACAGTAATAAACATTTTGATTTCAGTGGATTACTTTTGACATGGTCGCTTTACATCAATATAATGTCATTGCTTAATGTTTTAAAGTTTTGTTTTTCACGAAATGTGCTAGACTTGTACTTTCTCGTACTGTTTTCTTACAACCGGAGACTGCGGATGAAGGAAGTTGGATCAGGGTCATGATAATAATGAAACCACACAGCTTCCTCTGAGTAGAGCTGACATACTGTAAATGTGCAATGGGCAAGAAACTCGTTCTCAGAAAACAAAGACGGTTCTAATTACTTTGGCAAATTGTGCTGGTTAATTAACGCTCATTTTCCCAAACATGCTTAAAGAGACTTTATGAAGTCTGACAGACATTATGAAGTTCCTGTGAGGTGGTTATTTTTTGTGTGTGGATATTTTGGTCTATGACAAACCTTCATAACACGTAACATCCAGTTGGCCAGTGTTAGAACGTGACAGAATGTAGCCGAAAGAATAGTTGATCCTTCTAAGGGTACGTTTACATGACAAAACGGTACCCTTAAAAATGTCACCTTTACTTTTTTCGCGTACAGACTACAATATTGTCAAAACGATCCCCGTTTACACGGATCCGCGTGAACGACTAAAAACGCTGTATTATTCATGCCAGACCAGTAGTTGGCGATGTCACTTTGTAAAGAAACACTACGCACCTGTGTAGTAAACACGTATTAGGCATGCGCACAACGTTACCATTTCACAAATTCAAGTTTTTGTAGTTTACTTGGAGATGATAGAGATATCGTTATCAAAAACGTATACTTTGAAACCCGTTTTAAAAGTTTGCATTTTGAGTGTTGTATTGTTTGTGCAACATTGTCTAATTGTCTCATGAATGACAGTAAAACCTTCTTCCTGAAGATCTCCATTAGCTGCTTTAGTTGTGATCGATCAGGGTTGGAGCTGAACTTTACAGGATCTCCAGGAACAGGACGGGACACTCCAGGTGTACACAAATTCAGGCTCCGGTAAGGACAATGCTCACTAAATATTGGGACACTGACAACTCTGTTTCCGGCGACTGCGGTCATGGTTTTGCCAAGTAAGACATGTTCAACATATTTTGTTAGTCCTAACCATATTCCTACCCTTCAACCTAACCCTACCCATAAGTTATCCCTAAAATCAGAGGGGAATTATAGATAACTGATGTAGAAGCACCCTGGTTATATGACTAAACTGGACATAAACAGTAAATTCTAATTGGTTGATAGGATTGTTGTTCTAGGATCATGAAATATATTTATCCAGGAACATGTTGCACTTGATGAAATCACCTTCATCACGTCACTACAGGTATTTATGAACAACAGTGTAAGGATGAAAATCAACAATGACTTTTGCTTTCCTGTTCAAACCCCCTTCAAAAGCATAAGAGGTGTTGATAGTGCTCAAGGCCTGTAGGCCAAAATGTTTGTGGGTCTGTTAATTGTCACACCTTTAGTGTAGTGGGGGGAGTTGTAATCTCCTGATTGGTCAGTTTGAATGTCACACATTTGGGTTTCAGCCACATGGTCAAGGAAGTGATGAAAGAAGATTGTAGGCCTATCTGTTGATCTGGTCTCTTTTTATAGGGGTTTTCTCTGATCTTTTCTTTCTTTTCTTGCCTTCCATCTCTCTCTCTCTCTCTCTCTCTCTCTCTCTCTCTCTCTCTCTCTCTCTCTCTCTCTCTCTCTCTCTCTCTTCCTCTCTCTCTCTCTCTTTTGCTCACTCTATCTCTCAGGAAACATTCTACATACATGCTGTGTACAATTAACTGTGTTTTATACAATTTCATTAATCTAATTCAGCACAGCAGCAACACAGATTTTTTTCTGGCATATTTTTTGTAATGGTATTTACAATTCATTATGATAAATACTTTGATTCTTACAAATCTCTTCAACATTTCAGCTGTAAATGAACTATAAATGGTAGCTACATACAGTACAAAATGTTCACTTATGTTCGTGCTGAAATGGTTTATTATATTTTTTTAAAACATCCGTCACGTCTCATGGTGTTTGAGTTGGCTTGCGCAATTTATGTTTCACTCTTCAGAATTTTCCGTTAAGGGAACATAGTGAGCATCGATGGTACCTTGTTTTCACGGTGCATTGTGGGATTTTTTATTGTGTGAACGTTTCAGTGCACTGGAAGGATCTTGTGATTGAAATAAAATGGCCGACTCCCTGATTACTGCACCCTCAAAACACCTTATAGCAATTCCATAACACTAAAGCATTGTGGGGTGAAAAATATATAATATGTACTTTGCATTCAGCCACAAAGAATATAATTAGCTAAGACAAAAAATAACAACCGAGCTAAGAGTTTTAGCATTTTAATATTTTAGTGTTATTAAAACACGTGTGATGGTCATCAACGTTTATCTCTAAGCTCTTAAAAAAAAAATTCTGTTTGGCTTAGCTGAAATAAATATATAGTTGTTCTACTGGCTGTTTTGACATGATCCTGCTAAGCTCAGTGTCTTTAAATAGAGCTGTAATTCTCTTGAGATTAGTTCAGTGGTGACTTAGCACGACTGGCAATACACACGCAAAGCAGGATACCAATGAATACGCTCCCACGGTTTCTCATTCACTTAATCATGTAAATCAATTAACACCTACTAAGTGATATGTGGTTTTGAAGGGAAAAAGAGCTGAGCTAATGTTCTTTTTTGCAGCCAATTGCTACTCACTACACATAATAAAAGGGTGAATTCACATCCTGTTGACGTGCTATATTCATTTGGGACGGGGTTCTCATAAAACCGTGAGTCAGATCTTTTGTTTGATCTCTTAAGGACAGGAAGGCCGGTTTCTAATCCTGTCAGTCAAAGCTGACCCATCAGGCTGAGGTTTACCTGCGTCACTGGGCCTAAAATGACGACGCTATACGTGCTCAGCAATGACTGTCGGAAGCCAGAGAAGAAGCGACCTGTGTACAATTTTATCTGAGATAAAATACTTAATTGCACCTTGAACTCTATGCAAAACACTCTTATCTCCAGAGTCTGTTAAAGTAATGTTCAAGATTCAGTGTAATTTTAGTATTATTGTTATAGTATTTATTGCTGTTTTAAATGAGCTATTTTTATATATTTTTTTAAAATAAATTACATTATCTATTTCAGTTTTCATTTAGCTTTTTTTGGTCATTTTGGTATGGTTATGTGCTTTTATAATTTATATACACATATATATGTGTGTGTGTGTGTGTATGTAATGTATGTGTATATATGTGTATATGCAATGATATATCATATTTACATACATATTTTTATTTTATTTTATTTTAGCAAATAACATGAATTATTTTTAATGTTTGTATTACATTTCAATGCAATACAAACTTGCCTCTCATCAGAATTTGATCTAATCAGATTTGTGTGTGTCAAACAAACAAAAAAGTTTACAGTAATGGACTACGATGGAAGTGGAGGCAAGTTTAAAATAAAAAAATTAAAGATTATATATTTTTAAATCACCAGTTTTAAACTAGTTCTAATTTTATGGGGTCATTTAAAGATCAACAAATTTGCCTCTTATAAAGTTTTCTCCACAAATATATATCAATAATTAATTTAACACAATAAAAATTGAAATAGTTTGTGTGATTCTTTAACTTTTTGATTGTGTTTACTAAGAAGGTTTAAAACCATGTTAATATTTTTATGATAGATTTTTCATATTTTATGATTAAATATTTGGTTTTGAGACAATATAATTAATACATAACAGCATACGTTAAAGTAGCAAAGGTAAATGATTCTAACACATTTTTGATGTGACCTTCAAATAACAAAATAAAATGGTTTAATAATAAAAAATAAAAAATAAATCACCGAGAAACACCCATCAAAGAAAAACAAATGTTCATCAACGGATCTATGGGGTATTAAGATATCGACTGACATGACAAACTGGCACAACTGTCCTCATGTGGCACGCAGATCTTCTTTCCCGTTTGTCCGTCCTCCTTTTTTCTCTCTTTATCCCTCGTTCACGGCTGAATAATTAATCCCAGAGTACGGTGTGTTCGGACTCACGTACTCACTTTCTGTCTCTCCACCCAATTCTAACCATCCCTTTCACACATGCATGCTCATACTGGCCAACATGAACACTCAAATAGAAAAGAAATGCTTAGTCAGCTTTCTTCTTTTTTATTCAGAAGTGACCATAAAAGTGTACCAGACCACAGAGGAGACAGTCTTTAGTTTAATTAACTTGGCATCTTTCAGGGTTTCCATGGAAATGCTACACCATGCATGCTTCACTTTCACTGTGCCCAGTATTCACTGGAGGAGTGATTCAACACTCTCAAGCTATAAAACGTTACATAGGAAAAATTATAAACGTGATCTTTTTAATGGCTCAAATTCTTCTTCTAGCCTCTCTTTAGCTGTTAATATATATAATTAAAAATAATTTACATTATATAATTAAATAAATCATAAATATATATTGTAAAGTCTATCTATCTATCTATCTATCTATCTATCTATCTATCTATCTATCTATCTATCTATCTATCTATCTATCTATCTATCTATCTATCTATCTATCTATCTATCTATCTATCTATCCATCCATCCATCCTTCAATGTCACAATCTATGCTTCTAAAAGTTTATATCGAATAATTTATAAGCCAGCATAAATGCAAACTCCATTAAGTCTCTTAAAAGTCTCTACAAAAGCTCCCCCTTGGCTATTTAGTGGGGAAGGTCAATTAAAGTCAGTCCTTTGAACTTAAAAAGTGTGATTTTTCTTCATCTTTCGAACTTAGTCAAGTGACAAACACTAAAATGTTTTCTTTATTTCTGTACAGTGCAGATACAAAATGAGGTGATGCGTCTCATTTGTACCAAACCTCGCCCAATTCTGTCTCTAAATTACGGTTTGAACAGCGGAGGAAGAATAAGATGGGAGGAGTAGAAAGGGATAGAAGTGGGGTGGAGGACAGACTTTCAGGTGGACGTGATACTTCTCACATTCACTGGATGGGGCTTGGTTTACTTCCTTTTTTCTCCTGTCTTGCTCCAGCCTCAAAGGAGCGAGTGTGCATCAGTAACCTAAACCAGTTCCTGAATGTCATCCAACAACTGTCCCTGGAGTCCTGAGCAGTCAGATCTCAGGTGAACGTGCGCTTATTAGCCCTGCTAAAAGATCAAAATGAACGCTGACTTACAGTTGTCGTATAGTTGCCCAAGGAAAACTGACTTAAAACTGCAACTCAGTTCCAAACTTTTGATTTGGCATTTGAGGACAGATGAGGACACATGCACACACAAATGCAGAAGTGACAGGCAAACCTACTAAACAAAAGGACAAAAGGACAGGTCACACTATCTTATTAATATTGCAAATGGTGGTATTTCCAAAATGTGCATCTGTAAACACATGAGGCCTAGACATCTGACAGTGACCACAAAAGCTTCATTGTGAGTGTACAGGAAGCAATGTGAGGCATACCAGTGAGAAGAAAAAACACACACTCTCTCTATCACACACACACACACACACACACACACACACACACACACACACACACACACACACACACACACACACACACACACACACACACACACACACACACACACACACACACACACACACACACACACATTTAAAACATATTTAGCAGTGTTTGTTTTGTGTTGCATCATTTACTGAGAGGTTTGTGGGGGAGAATTATGTTTTTAAAAGTGAGGATGTAATATTCTTAGCTTATTTGATTGGATTACTGGCAGACAATGAAATGGAAAAATCCCATTGATTTACACTGCAGGAGCGACCAAATGAATTTGAATTAGACGGCTCATGAGCTCCCAGTACATTTCCCTGGCCCTCTTTTTGCAATGATGTCATTGAGTGGACAGGAATTCAAAGGAGAAAAATAAACAAGCACTGCATTTGCCAGACCATTACTTCACAATCACAAGATTACTGGCATTGTTGGCCAGAAATGGTGTGACACAGTGACCTCTAATATCGGACATTTCATAATGTACTGGACAGCTGTTAGGTATTTTCATCCAATTAAAGTGTAAAAGTTAAAAAGACAATTTAGGTTTAGGCAATGTTAAAAGGTGCACTCAATATTTCTTCACTCATTAAAATTAGAATTTTTTATTTATTTAAAATTTTTATGAATTAAACAGATTTGAACATACTTTATCACAAGAAAAAAAAAACTGTTAAACTTAGAAATTTAAGTATCATTAAGACATTTCTCCTTATATAAAACCTTTTTGGCATAAAGGGTTCATTAAAATTAAGTCAAGAACCCGTTCTATATAGAACACCATTACACCTTTCTTTGAAAATGAAATCATTTGAAAAAATATATTTAGAATCAAGAAGATGAGAGATGCAATCATATCCGTAGTCTAATAAAAACTGTTATTTAGACTACTTTTTTATTATTATTAATTTTACGTGGAGCTCATAGGCTTTATCCAGCCAAATACTACTCATTTTTATCTCTGTAAAACCTTTATTGGACACCTTTGCAATAGTTGTCTGTCTCCAAATAGCACATTTCTAAAGTGACAAACTGAAAACTTTAGTTTTGTTTGATAATACATCCACACCAGTAGGTGTCAGTATAAATCCCAAGACGACATTCTTATTAGCCAGTTCAACAAAAACAAAGGAACTGAGTAGGCCTAGACCTAAAATAAGAGTTATGCTAACGTGTCAGTTACTGAATTTCTGACCATATACTGTGTAGATCAAGGGTTACCACAGCGATTCAGCTTTGAAATAACCTGATTTGAAGAAAATGGGATGTTTGACCAGCCAGAACTTACTACCATGATGTTAAGTGTTCCCTTACCATTATGTTACTATACAGCTGTTTTTTAGTTTGTTGCTATACGTTTAGCAAAGCGCTGTTTGTTGCTGGTGTTTTGGATGTTTGCTAGGCCTTGCCAGGTGTTAGCTAGGGTGTTCTGTCGTTTCCAGGGTGTTGCTAAGCAGTCGTTAAGTTGAGTTGGAGTGGTTTTTAATTTGTTGCTCTTCAATTGGGTTGATCTAGGTGGTTGCTAAGGTATTACTGGCCTCAAAACAACCCACTCACAAGTTTCACCTTCAATGTAGTCTATAGGGCTTTTTGTCCAATTGCTTAGAAAAAAAGAATAGACCACCTTAAATGACAGTACTTTCCAGGCTGAGATAAAAGGATATAAAAGACGTTTTCAGGACCGCTTTCAATATTACGTGTTTTAGGAATTCCCAGTATCAGTCATGGGTTAAACTGATACGTCTGTGTATGTTTTCCTGAAGATGCTGTTATTGGTTTGTGTTTGTACAGAGTTGCTAAACTGAATAGCTGAATGTTAGTCTGTTTTCTAGTTTTGTATACATTTCAGCAAATAATTACAACAAGATGAGAGCACATTGTGTGTGGGAACAGTGCTTAGAACTTCCTATTTGTCACTTTTTGCATCCAATTTCACAAGCGGACACAAACCTTGCACAATGCGAATCTTAAATTAAGGTTTTTCTGACTACTTGCAGAAGTGACAGGCAAACCTACTGAACAAAAGGACAAAAGGACAGGTCACACTCTTGTATTAATATTGCAAATGGTGGTATTTCCAAAATGTGTATCTGTGCACATGTGGTCTAGACATTCTGACAGTGACCACAAAAGCTTCATTGTGAATGTGAACCTTAAATGTTTTTTTTCTTTTTTCTTTTTCTGATTACTTGTGTTAAAGGGGATAGTTCACCCAAAAATGAAAATTCTGTCATTAATTACTCACGCTCATGTCATTCCAAACCCGGCAAGACCTTTGTGCATCTTCGGAACTCAAATTAAGATATTTTTGATAAAATCGGAGAGCTTTCTGACCGCTGTACGTTATTACCACTTTTAAAGGCCCAGAAAGGTAGTAAAGACATTGTTCAAATAGTCCATGTGACTACAGTGGTTCAACCTTACTGTTATGAAGCGACGAGAATACTTTTTGTGCGCAAAAACAAAACAAAGATAGCAACTTTATTCAACAATCTCTTCTCTTCCATGTCAGTCTCCTGTGCTATTCACATAGTAAACACAGTGCAGCGCTTCTGGGTTCTACGTCAAAACGCCCGCTCATTATTGGCTGTCTCCTGTGTCAACATAACACGTGTGCGTCAGCCAATAGTGATGAAGCGTTTTGGCATAGAACCCGGAAGCCCTGTGTTCACTATGTGAATAGCGTAGTACCTTTACTACCTTTCTGGCCCTTGAAAGTGGTAATTAAATGGCTGTCTAAGGAGGGTCAGACAGCTCTCTGATTTCATCAAAAATATCTTAATTTGTGTTCCGAAGATAAACGGAGGACTTACGGGTTTGGAACGACATGAGGATATGTAATTAATGACAGAATTTTTTGGGTAAACTAACTCTTTAATGGATTTTGATGACTTTATGACAGTCCATTCCCTCCAGTTCAGATGACATATACTGTACAGTATTGTCCTCCTTGCTAACCTTGCATCATGCACACTCACTGTTAAACCTAATCCTGTTATCACAAAACCAGTAATAGATCACTTCCCAAACATGTCATGCGTCATGCCACTGGCTGTCTGGCAGTGTTTCAGGCTTAAAGACCTCATAATCTGAATGTGTTTTGTAATTATGTCATTTCTAAATGTATAATTCCATGTGTGTCAACATCTCACCATTTTTTATTTAACAATTTCAGCATCCTTTTCCAGTTTTTTTTCCAGATTTTCTTCTCACATGATAAAATAGTTTCCCCACTGCACCCATTGGAGCGTAAGAAATCTCTTAAATGCTGACTGTTTAAAAGACTAATCTCGCAAGTGTCTAGGCTGGATGTGTAAGACTGCTGTCTGCTCTTGACCCTGTTCACTTTAGATCCCTTTACTTTGCACAGTGACTGGCCCCCATCTAGATTAACTTACTCTCAATGCTGGACCATCAGCCAACCACGTCGTGCACTGACACAAAGAGAAACGCATGGCTACTTTCAGGAAGTACAGGTGCGTGCAAATACTGACAATGCTACATGCAAATTGTGTATGTGACACATTCAAATAGCAATCATGCAAACCTTTGCACTGAATCAAGGAGCATTCTCAAACTAACACTGCCCATATATCACTGCCACTAAACTGGCCATGGATGGATGGAGGATGGATTGATTAATTGATAGATAGATAGATAGATAGATAGATAGATAGATAGATAGACAGACAGACAGACAGACAGACAGACAGACAGACAGACAGACAGATGATAGATAGATAGATAGATGGATGGATGGATGGATGGATGGATGGATGGATGGATCAATTGACAGATGGATGGATGGATAGATAGATAGATAGATAGATAGATAGATAGATAGATAGATAGATAGATAGATAGATAGATAGATAGATAGATAGATAGATAGATAGACAGAGACAGACAGACAAGACAGATGGATGGATGGATGTATTGATCAATTGACAGACAGACAGACATACAGATAGATAGATAGATAGATAGATAGATAGATAGATAGATAGATAGATAGATAGATAGATAGATAGATAGATAGATAGATAGATAGATAGATAGATATATGGATAGACAGACAGACAGACAGACAGATAGATAGATAGATAGATAGATAGATAGATAGATAGATAGATAGATAGATAGATAGATAGATAGATAGATAGATAGATAGATAGATAGATAGATAGATAGATAGATAGATAGATAGATAGACAGAGACAGACAGACAAGACAGATGAATGGATGGATGGATGGATGTATTGATCAATTGACAGACAGACATACAGATAGATAGATAGATAGATAGATAGATAGATAGATAGATAGATAGATAGATAGATATATAGATAGATAGATGGATATACAGACAGACAGATAGATAGATAGATAGATAGGTAGATGGATGGATAGATAGATAGATAGATAGATAGATAGATAGATAGATAGATAGATGGATAGACAGACAGATAGATAGATAGATAGATAGATAGATAGATAGATAGATAGATAGATAGATAGATAGATAGATAGATAGATAGATGGATGGATGGATGGATGGATGGATGGATGGATGGATGGATGGATGGATGGATAGGCAGGCAGGCAGACAGAGACAGACGGATAAATAGACAGACAGACTGAGCATTATGATAATAAATCCCGTGGGGACAAAGTACTTCAGCTATAGTGACATGGCTACATTCTTTAACCCTGACCACAGTGGAATTACTTGTGCACGTGTTTGTTTATGGAGCCTTTGAATATACAAACTGAGCAATCAGCCTTGGAAATGGGTCAGCAACTCTATTACTCTTCATACAGGTGATGCCAGGTTATGGTGATTTGCAGGGTGTAACAGAGAGTCTGCATGAACGCTGTGGGCAGTTCATGCATTTACCCAAAACATTTGGCTGTACAATCTGAACACTTTCAAACCGCATCAACCGAGGAGTACTTTCAAACAGTGTTAAAAAGTACATGCATACATGCAAATTCCTATTTCTGTAAAAAAAAAAAAAAATTGGCCTACATATAAATATATATATATATCCTATATAAAAAGAAAATTATAAAAAAAATTACAGCTGGTAATTACAGGCAACATGTGTTTAATATTGATATTACAGGCAACGTGTATAATAGTGATATTACTGGCAACGTGTATAATAGTGATATTGAATATCACATGATATAAATTCACTTCCATTTATGGTCTTGCACCTGCATAGCATCATAAAGTGAACTGCGTATGCACTGCAGGCAGGGTGTGTGTGTGCTGTAGGGGAAATGTCACGAGGAAGAGTGTGTGACATTTTAAACAAGTTCAAGGTGATGAAATCTGTTGTCTTAAGGTGAAAGATAAGTTAGACGGTCTGGTCAGGTCATCTGAGGACACCGTCGAGACATTAATCGGTCTCCGAGCCTGTGGGCATAGTGAATATGTCGATATCTCTATGAATCGAACCAAGCAATGCAAACGAATTAAATGTAAATGATCAGAGTCACTTCAAGTAATTAAGAACTCGTTTGTGCGTGTGCCGGATGCCCATAAAACCACATGGAGTAATGTTATATCACATTTACACAAAACACTGACTCATTTTCCTGACTGTGACTCAGTGGTCATGTGAGCTAAACGTTTGTCCTTGAGCTTCCTGTCTCTCACGTGCTCCGATTTCATTATGAAGTCTATTCTGACCTCTAGTGGACTCAATGTGCCATTGTTGATTTTAACGTAATCGTTTGAATAACACTGTTCTGTATTCACAAGGGCTACATTTTTGTAACTCCATTATTTTGAGTTAGAATGTCAAAATATGTAAATGCTATGCTGATCTCAAACTTAGATTAAACGCCACCTAAACCTAATTATACATATTCATGTGCTGAAATATCAGTTTTTGTAGCTCACTACTGGAGCATGTCACTACAAATAACACTAGTCATGAAGAAGCCTATTAAATAAGTTATAGTTATGTTATACTATAGAAAATGTGATATGCCAACATTTCATACTTTTGACTTGCCTTTGCCGATTAGTTGTGTCCCGAAGATCCCAAACAATTCATCTTTCGTTGTTGTTGTTTTCGTGGGTTTGTTGTAGCACAGTTTGATTTATTCAACATTAAAGGTTTAATTTATCATGCACCATAAAATAACCATACATATAATAATGAAATATTTTCTACACGTCTCACAAAAAGTCAAAATGCTGACTACACAAACATGAACTTGTCTCTCTAAGTATATTCAGTTTTTATGCACTACACATTCATTTTCAAGAATTCACATATAACTTTGTACAATCCAAGAACATAACAGAATTCCACTAAAAAGTACAATTTGCTACACAGTGTGATATTTTGCCACTACACTTTTATACAAGGCATTTAGAATTCGGTATTATGGAACACATAAAATCATTATTAAAGATAAGGACACCAGCACATTCATTCTAATAAAACATATTGACTCTTATTTATTTATTTTAAATGAATTTGATGATGCACAACCAGGCACAATCTTGATAGCCTATGACAATAAATGCATTTCAAACAAATACAACCCACAATATGAAATGTGAAGCTTTTTTTCAAATTCATCACCTGCACAACTTCACTTTCGTCACTCCCATGTTTAATAACTGGATACACTGTTGTCTGGGATTCTTCATTGGCCTTTTTTGTAACTTACGTCATTGCACCAGTAGGTGGCGATACGTGCCTCATTCACTCTGACTTGTTCAAAACGGATTAGTTCAGTAAAGGAATGAAAAACAACTGTTGTGTTTGATTCTATTTCGAGTTCGTTTGGAACTTTTTTCGATGGCTGAGCAAGAAATATAATTATTTTGGCAATATTGTGTCTAAAATGTAAGTTAGTCAATATTAAAGTCCCCCTGTGGTGAAAATCAATCTTTTAATGTTATTTATATGTCTATGTGTTTTAAAAAAAAAAAAATGCTTCATGACAAACCATCTGCAAATTCATGTCAACACCATTGCCGAGTATTTTCTCTAACACTGCAGTGAACCAGACAGTCTCAAAAACCTAGTTTCAAATTACTGGTGTTCCTTACATCACAAACTACGTTGTAACCAATCACGTCATGAGCGGGGCGGGCTTTAGCATATCATTAGAGTCTCAAGAGAAGGCAAGTTCACACTGTATATTATTCTGTTGATATTAAAATTCGGGTATATTTAGCAATATAGTGGATGAATTATTTATATGATATATATTATGATGAATTATATGTTTTTCTCCACTGAGATTCTAAGTTGTTCAAACATTTCTAAGGATGCTGATTGTTGCCGACGTTGTAGAGTGATTCATAAAATGCATTACCAATCTGATACATCGACTTGTCGTAGTGGAGGCGGGGCTCATTTGCATATTCATGACTTCGGTTATACTAAATGATTTTCTTTTTAAATATACCATTTTGGTGATCAAAGATGAGTTTTAAGGGATAAAATGATCGACTACAGGGGGACTTTAACTAACTTTTTCTGTTAGTTAGTTGTTTGAAACCCCTAAAACAACATGTGGTTATTTTGCTCATATGCTCTTTTGTGTTTCACCTCACAAAAATGCAAGAAGGCACCAAATAATATAATAATAACAATATATATCTTAAATTGTATATAATTTGACACTGCTGTGTCTTTTAATCACTGCACATACTGTAGTATGAAATGAGGTTGACCAGAGGCTGATATGTTTATGTGAGTGTTTTGCTTTGGACGTGTTCACAGTATTTGCACAAATGTCTTAAATATGAATCTTTGTTTGAGTCAGGGGTTCTTGATACGGGCCATGACGGGGTTGATGAAAGAGAAGTTCTCAAACATGCTCTGGTCCACGCTGTTGATGATGATACGGTCTGTGACGGAGAGCCGAGGCTTCTCATTTATGAACTCCTTGTCGAAGTTACTACAGTCACTTGCTGATTTCTGTAAACAGAAAGGCTCAATGTGTCCGTCAAAGGTGACAGTTTGTGACGAACTCCGATCCAAAATCTAGTGAGATGCTCATATGCAGTTTAATGTCTACATTATGGAACGGCCTGCTAAGTCAGGTGACAGGTCCTTAAAGGATTAGTTCAATTCAAAATGAAAATTCAGTCATTTACTCAACCTCAAGTTGTTTCTTACTTCTGCTGAAGACAAAAGAATATATTTTGAAGAATGTCGGTAACCAGACAACTGATGTTCCCCATTGACTTCAATAGTAGGAAAAAAAAAATACTATGGAAGTCAATGAGGTCCATCAACTGTTTGGTTACCGACATTATTTTAAATATATTCTTTTGTCTTCAGCAGAAGAAAGAAACTCATACAGGTTTGAAACAACTTTGAACTGACCCTTTTACTGAAATGGAACCTGAATTACTCTTAATGTTTGTTAATTTAATTACAGTTACTTCTGATGCAATTGCATTAAATACTGTATGGACTATAGAATAATTCTGTATAAAACAACAGTGGATTTAACACCAACATTTAATGTAAAAATGTCCCTTTGCACACTTTGGTCAGTTCAAGAATAATTTATGCAATCCTTAAAATCTTTTCATTTCTGTTTCAACATCTATGCAGAACATTCCATGCATTTAAGTCACCAAAATGAAAATATGAGGACCAAAATGACTTATCTGTCTTCATATTTTTGTGACAGTTGTAGTTCCATTGAGACTAAGATTTATGATACATGTGATCCTATGCCTATGTAGGGAGCTCATTAGGTTTTGGCACAGAACCACAGACTTTTACGGCTGTAATGAACTTACCACAGTGGGCCTGAAGGGCGGCTCCACTTGTCGTTTCTCCAGTGCGTTCCAGTCTGTGTCTCTGAAGAACGGATGCTGTCGTATATTTCCTTTCACGCCCAGCCTTTTCTCCGATTCCCGGACAAATAGCTAGAACCGGTCATGAAACCTCAGTTATAGTTTATAACAGTTTGTAACTCACAAATCAGAGTAAAGGGTTCTTTTTTTCCCGTTAACTTAGACGTACCTTTACAAGAATGTCCTTCGCGTCTCTAGTTAACCAGCGTGGGTAGCATGGGTCATCAGTGCGAATCGACTGAAACAACTCTTCCTCGTCGTGTCCGTGAAATGGGGATTGGCCAATCAACATCTCATAAAGAAGGACACCAAATGACCACCAGTCTACAGAAGTCCCATATTTGTGCCCAAGCAGAATCTGTGAAACATAGGCGATGTATAGTACAAATATCTTTTATTCATTTATTTGCCTAATTTTATTTAAAATGAAGCAATTATTTTTAATTGAAATAAAAGTAAAATGGGTGTGTATATACTTTTATTTTATTTAAACTATATACACTACCAAAAAGTTTTGGATCGGTAAAATTTTTATGTTTTAAAAAAAAGTCTCTTCTGCTCACCGAGGCTGCATTTATTTGATTAAAAATACTTTAAAAAAAAAAAGTATTGTTAAATATTATGACGATTTAAAGTAACTGTTTATTTAATTTAATTCATTCTTGGTGAATAAAAGTATTGATTTCTTTTATTTCTTTCCTTCAAAAAATTAAATAAAAACTCTTACTGACCCCAAACTTTTGAACGGTAGTGTTTAATGTTAAAAAACGATTCTATTTCAGATAAATGCTGTTCTTTTGAACTTACTATTCCTCCAAGGGTCCAGAAATAAAAATGTAAATAACTGTTTTCAACATTGATATTAATGATACATGTTTCTTGAGCATCAAATCATCATATTAGAATGATTTCTGAAGGATCGTGTGACACCGAAGACTGCAGTAATGATGCTGAAAATTCATATTTGATCACAAGAATACATTACACTTACATATTCACATAGAAAACAGCTGTTTTAAATTGTAACAATATTTCACAATAGTACAGTTTTTGTTGTTGTATTTTTAATACAACAGAGAAGACCTCTTTTAAAAACATTAAAAATCGTACCAATCCAAAACTTTTGATAGTGTGTGCATATATATAATATATATATAATTATGGTGGTAGATATCCTCACCTCAGGGGCGATGTAGTCTGGTGTTCCACAAAAGGTGCACGTTCTAGCTTCTCCAATCATGTTCTCTTTACACATGCCAAAATCTGCAATCTTGATGTGACCATCAATGTCTAGTAAAATGTTATCCAGCTTAAGATCTCTGCAAAGTTAAAACACGCATATAAATCAGCGATGTCCTTTGAGGAAGCAAAGTTAAAATATATATATATTTTTTTTAATTCAATGTAAATTCATGTTACAGTTACACTTAAAGGAGTCATGACATGAGAAATAAAATTTGCCTGGACCTTTTGACATATAAGAGGTCTTTGAACCATTAAAATGCCCTCTTTTTTACAAATGTTTTTATTCGCTTTGATACTATTTTCACAAGTAAAGTGTACATTTTCGAAATTCTTTGTACTAATATCACAACAGACCATCAAAAGTGCACTTTTTTCAAACACTTCAGCATGTGGAAGAGTTAAAACATTTTCCCTTTGACGAGTCCAGTTTAAACAGTTTAATTTGCGTCTCTGTACAGACTTCAGAGGATCCCAGTGTGGGAAACAAGTGGATGGTTTATTTTAATGGCATCGCGGATCACGTCAGAGTATTATAAGTTTGTTCGGAGCATTTTGTTTTATAAACGAGGGCCAGTGTAATGGAGAGTTTGCAAAGAAACTGTTGTTGAAAGATGAACCAAGCCAACTGTATTGGATCTGACAGCAGCTGCATCACAAACCGCAAGTAAATGATTTCATAATGCTTTGTCTGTAAATAACAGTTTTATATTGATAATGTTTGCAAAAAACGTTGATTCTGTTTCCTATGCAATGACATTAACCAATCATAACAATGGCCGTTTACTATCAAGCCTTAAAGGAGCCGCCTCTAAAAAATCCATCATTCCAGAATCCAGATAGAGGGTCAGAATAAAGGTTGAAAATATAATATATATATATATATATATATATATAAAATTAATATATTCAAATAATTAAAAAAACATGTCATGGGCCCTTTAATGTTGACACATTTTCCAGCAGGGCTGGACTGGGACTAAAAATCGGCCCGGGCATTTTGGCCCAGACTGGCCCACTACATATAATCATAAACACAACCGATCTTTCAACACCCCTGAATATACTAACTCCTATTAAAACGACTAATGCCATGTAGCCTAATGAGTGAGTAGGAATGAGTTAGAGTTAATAGATGAAATAACTACTAATTGTAAAATACAATCAAACTAATCCACAATGATGAATCCTAAAACAAGCTATAAGCTGCATTGGTATAGCAATACCAGTGTTTGACAAAGGATTTTTGGTAAATCTTTTGGTTCAGGGGAGCCCCCCGTGAGAAAAATTTGTGCTTTTTAATGTTAAATTCATCAATCTGGTGCACTTTGAGAGTTAAAAATGAAGAGTTCCAACCCATAATCAGTGTGCAAATTGAACAAAGAAAAACTCAAAACTCTTTTAGCTGTGATATAATGTCTGTCTGCATTACACATACTACAATAATAGTTATAATATTAATTCCATGACAGTTATAACCATATATTGTAAAACAAATGCACCTGAAAAATAAAATGAACTTTCATAATTAGTTTTGTACTAATTTCCATGCTTGAAAGAGATGCTTGAAACACATGATCTTTTATTTTGGCGGAAAACATGGTTTACAAACGCGTCTCATTACAATTCTAGTAAAATGCGTAATCATCAACTATGCAGATGTGTAAATAATGCGTAACTGGGTGATGGGTAACGACACTCATCGGCTCAGTGTCCTGAAAGTTGCCTAGTCCTGCTTACCACAGTTCTCTACACTCACTCATTCTCTCCTGTTCCTCCTCAATATCCTCATCAGACACTTGAAGGGCCCGTTTCTTTTTTTCACGCTATTTCTCTGCACATGCCTTGCGTTTCTTCTCCATCTCTGACTATTTTGACAGATACACACTGACACTGCACGCGCGCTCAGAGCCCAAAGGGGGAGGAGTTTAAAGATGTGATTGGACCAGCCCAGTGCGAATCAAGAAAATAACCAATGGGCCGCTGATCTACGTGTTTCTGTAAAAAAAACAAAAAACTTACGCTGACTATTTTTGTCCAATGCATTACACCGGCACAAAGATCCCAGCGCCGCCAATTAAGCAAAATTAAACGAATGGGCCGCCGATGTGCGAGTATTATGGGCCGTTTAGACAAAAAAAAAAATTAATATATTTTTTAAAGAATAATTTGTATCGGCCCAAAAAGCACGTCGGCCCACCGGGCAAATGCCCGGTATGCCCGATGGCCAGTCCAGCCCTGTTTTCCAGGTTAAATAAACATCACTTAACACTATCAAAGTTTTTTAACAATGTAATTAAAACCAAGTGTACTTGTCATCAAGTGTTTTTTTTAGTATCTATCTATCTATCTATCTATCTATCTATCTATCTATCTATCTATCTATCTATCTATCTATCTATCTATCTATCTATCTATCTATCTATCTATCTATCTATCTATCTATCAACTTATAGCTCATTTATGAGTTTCCACAGTAGCGAATACCTGTAGACAATGCCTTTCGAATGTAGAAACTGCAGACCGCATATGATCTCTGCTGCGTAGAACCTATCAAAAAAGAGAAGAGAGGAGGTTGAAGAGGGTGAAACCACAGAAAAGAAGAGTAGGCACAGAGTCTCAGCTTTTAAAATGTGTTTGTGGGGGCTGCATATGAGTCTCACGTGGACCGTGGGAGATCGAATCTGTGGCAGGTCTGAATGTGGAACATTAAGTCGCCTCCGTTTAAGTACTCCATCACGAAGAAAAGATTTTCCTTTAAAGACCAATACAGAAACAATCAGTCTAACATAACCAAATTACTTCAATATGTGAGAGTGGCTCAATGTGTGTCATAGGAGTGGGTGGAATGTACAAAATATTATATATTAAAATATTATAATAATTATGATAATATATATAATATAAAATATTATATTGTAGTAGTTCAGGGCCTTTTATAATTATTATGTTTTATTTTTTATTCGCTATGTTTTCATTAATTCTAAATAAAATTAATACATTTTAAATATAATGACCTTTCTTTATTGCAGCAGACCCTTGTTAATTTTCTTAAAAGATTTTTTAATAACAATATTTTTAAATCCACAGAACAAAAGAATAGCAGATATAGAACAACCTACCAGTTGACACATTGCTATATGTCGAACTGTCAATCGTTAAAGTGTGTCAGTGTGTATTACCCTGGTCTGGAAGGTGCAGTAGAGGTGTGTGAGAAAGGGGTGTTCCCAGGCCAGAGACAGCACTCTCCTCTCCACCATAGTGCATTCAACATCATCATCCATCAGAACTACATCTTTCTTCAGGGCCTTCACTGCAAAGAACTGCCCTGAGCCTTTCAGCTCGGCCAGGAAAACCTGCAAACACACATACGCATATATGCAAGATTTGTAGAAAATGCATCCAGAATGATGTTCCCAGATGCAGTTTAATAGGATACAGTCATATTCAGTGGTGACTTTTATAATAGCTGTCAATAGACATTACCAAAATAGCCACAAAATGAACTGACTTCAAGGGACATTGAGTAAGCAGTTAAATCGAAGTACAGCAGAACTTTGGTTCTATGCCAGTTGCTTAAAAGGCAGATTAAATTTTGCTTTGCAAACTTTGACCAGTAGGTGTTATGTATCCAATTTGGAACTGGTCATACTGTTGGTATATTGCTAACAATTACCAAGTTAAGGTTTAATATGGCAATGTTTTCCCAAGATTTAGCTTTATTTCCTGTTTGGTATTCAACGATTATTCATTTAAGATTTTTATTTTGTCTCAGTTTGACTCAAAGAATCAAAGGATACCTTGTATTTAGGCCAGTCGTTTCAAAAAGTTAGAAATTTTAGAAATTTGAGAAACTCTTACCTTTCCAAAGCTTCCTTTGCCCAGCATCTTATGCAGAATAAAATTGTCCAGAGTGAATTTGTGGTGCTCTTTGCGTGGGGTGGCATAGAGGGGCTCAGGCTCAAGACTTGGCCTGCGGCCCTTATCTGCAGAGTCCCAAGAAATACCTTGATGCTCTGTTGGAACGGAGGAACGGAGAAGAGCTGGACGTCAATAGATGGAACAAGATGGATCACTAAATCAATTGCTCTGTTCCAAAACCTGATTAGCTTCACAGAAAGGCAACGTATTTTTGGCATTCTACTGCAAAATTATGCCTTACAGGATGTCATTTTGGTCAAACTCTCATGTGGAATGTTTCTTTATCAGACAAGGCAATCCCAGAATGCTCAGTAATGGTGGAATGAATGTCAAAAGATGTTATTTATGAAGATATTTTATCAAGAACTGGTCAAATATTCACAGAAAATTAATTTGTCTAATTAAAACGTACTATTTTATCCATTTTCTTTGTGTACTATGTAAATGTTGTGCTTATTAGAGTATGAAACTGTTAGCTTAGCAACATGCTAATTTGAGCTAAAATTTAAATTCAGTGTCACTCAATCAACTACCAAGTTCCATAAGCACAACTCTATTCTGGGAAGTTTTAGAGAGGGAATGCTCTTCGTTTTACTGACACCATTCCTTAGACAGGGAATGTTTCAGTCACCTAAAATAATTTTGACAATGTTATAACCCTAGAAATGGGCAACTCCCAGTGCAGTGTACTTAATACTGAACACAGTGGCGGACTGTCTAAGGCAGAGGTTTTCAAAGTCAGACTGTGGGCTTCCCGTATGACACAATGTACACAATGGCACCTCCCCACCCCGCACACACACAGTTTGTTTGTGTATCAATAATAACGTACTCTCGTCTCGTTTGCCTAATGTAATCGTCTTTATCTTGTTTACAGTCGTCATCCATCAAAACTTTACTAGTGACTCACTACTACAGTGACTCATTTAACCATGTATTACTGTCTTTGGAAAAGGCTTTTTGTCAACATTTCCAAATTGTACAAATTCACGTCATTTCATATTTACATGCAATGCAGGGATTCCCCAACTTTTTTTGTCAGCTGAACCTCTTTGACCTGATATATTTACTTGAAGTACCCCTGAGAGTTAGGTCAATAATAAAATCAATAATAATAACAACAATAACAATAAAATTAAGTTCACAGTTCGCTGATGTTGGTTAATGGTCAAATGACTTGCAGGTAAACAAATAAAATATTTAATCTATTTTAGTACGCCTTTTATTTATTGTTTTTTTATTTTAAAATTATTTATTTTAACTTCAATTTTTTATGAATTTAATTAATAGATTTTTATTAAACTCACAAACGTCAGTCTGGGACATAATGTAATATTTAATGCACTTCATGTTGTTGATAACAAAGAATGGAATATTTGTTCTTTCTCTTTGTATTTTTATATCAATATGGTAAAAGATTATCCTTTTCAAATCAATGTGATAGATACATTATATACATTATAGTCAGATTATATTAACTTGAATGTATAATGTAATGGATTACACAACTAACTAGGGGTTAAATGACTTTAAAGTCGACTTTTTTGTTATTGAAGTCGAGTCGACTGGTCCCTGATGACGTCATAAAATATTGAGCCGCCGTTCGGCAAGAAGAGAAACGGCTTGGGCTGCTCTGAAACAATCGCAGAATAGGACAGAGATCGTGCTTTGAAGCCAAAGACACTATTCTCAACGCCATCTCTGATGAAATCAGAACTGTGAGTGTGCGTCGTTTTGGTACATGGTATACATACCTTTGCGTGGCAGAGCTGGTGGAGGCGTGAGAGGTGAAATGGGTAAGTGGCCTGAAGGCTCTCTAGTGACCCCTGGCTGACTTACGCCCACTGGACCCTCTCGACCAACAATATCACTATCCCGCGAACTCCGAGCCTGCTATGGAAAGAAGCACATTGAATTCATATCAGATTAAACAACTCACACCACATGATAATGTAGGTAGGTCATACACACCCTACAGGCTTTGTCATGTTGTGCCCAGCATGCACTACGTTGAGTTAGTCCAGAAACTTACTCTAACGCATTACTATGGTCCCTTTGTACATAACTGCTTTAATTTGCATTGAGATGAAAAATTTCATGAAATAAATATGGCAGATGGGTGTCAATAGATATTGGCCTGGTTTCACAGACAGGGCTTAGATTTAGCCAGGTTTATAAACGTGCCTTAGAAAAAAAAACATCACGGTTGTGAATCTTGAGACAAAACAATGGCACTGATATATTTTAAGATAAGAAGTTGCTTTCAGTTAAAACAGCTCAATAAAGCATTTTAGTCTGGGACTTTTGCCTTAACCGGGGGATTGATTATAAATTTATTGAATCCAGTACTCTAAATTGTTTTTAGAGCATGACATTTTTAGCTTAGCATCATGCTAATGCCAAACTCCATTGGAATAAACTGTGCATTACTTGAGTCTCTTGCGCTATTACTGCACTTTGAATGGCTTGTTAACAAAAGTGCTGCCCATGAAGATAGTAACAAACTTCAGTAATCAAGGGGGCGATAGAGCTACCTTCAAAAGTTTGTGCCATTAAAGCCATGTGCCATTAATCCCATGTGTTATTAGGTAGCTACTAGCTAGGCTATTAACATGTAGAGTTTAACAAGCATGTTCTTCTCAAACTGTTGCTCTGCTGGACAGTAGTTGACCTAAAAGAGACAACTAAATGTGCAGTCACATTTGCGAAATTTTGGGAAAATCCAACTTGAATTCTTACAAAATCTGAATATGGAAAAATAGTGAATTTTTGCTTCTAAAATTACTGGATTGCATTTGCTGAAATTCACAGAACAACAGTAAACGAAAATGGTGTGACATATGTTTCATTGCATAGCATGTGTGTGTGGGTCATAATGTGTGTTTCTTCCAACCTGTTGAGTGGTCTCAATCATAGCCAGAGCCTCTGCCATCAGCTTCTGGTTGACGCCACAAAGGTTTGCTACTTTCCTCTGACATTTATGGTGAACGTTCATGCCACATTCTGCAATGAAAACACACTTAAAACACTAAACTAAAATGCAAATCTAAAAATGTAATGTGTATATTTTTATACATTTAAAGTATATACAAATATGGTTATGCATTTTACGCAGTTACTTTGCATTGCATTTACTTTGTGGGTTTCATCTAAATGCAACTGGATTTTCCTTGTGCAAATGCTTAAAAAAAAAAAAATCAGGCTTTAGGGGTCATTCTTCAAAACAGATTTGCTTCCCTTTGTAATGTTCTTTATTCAGTTTTAAAAATTAATTAGCTCATGCCAACTTTTAATTTATGTTTATATATAATTTTTTTCGAACCTAAGTTAAGTAACTTAGCAACTTTATTTTTACCTAATATATTATTAAAAAGACTTGAGCGTCCATCATATCTTTACCCTTTTAAACTAATAAACCCCATAACTCTATATTTTCATAATAAAAAACACATCCTCCTTCTGCTAAATTAACTTACTTAAGGAACAAGCAAATGTTTGCTAAACATCATAATTATATAATAGAAATTTGCATTAAAAATCACCTTTTAAAATGGAAAAAAGGCGACAGTTTCACAGAATGACCCATAGACATTCATAGTTGACATGTGGTTGTGTAATGAATCACCTTCACATTTAAGGCCCTGCCGGGCAATACCCCATAACAGGGTTCCACAGTGCTCACAGAACGTCGGGCTCATGTAGTTATACACTTTAAACCTGTGAGGCATGTCAATCTTAAATCGTTCCTTATGGATCTGAAACACACACACACACACACACACACACACACACTCACACTCACACACACACACACACACACACACACACACACACACACACACACACACACACACACACACACACACACACACACACACACATTTAGCATAGAACAAATACTGGACATATACTGACACACAATGTCAACATGGAAAATATCCAAAACGTCATTCATTTTTCTTTCAGCGTGACTCAGTTAAGTGTGGAAATACTATTCAATGACGTCTACCAATAACTGAAAGAGGAAGGAGTCTGAGACAAAAAGATGATTCATTTTCTTCAATACTTATAATTATACTTCGTCTGCAGATTACTACAACTTTGCTGAATCTATATTTACCCTACAGTTGCAGAAAGTGTCCAAAGGTCTCTGGCTTAAAAATCAGGGCATCAAAACCCTTTTGTGAACGTAGAGTCTACTAACAAAACGAAAAACGCTTTGTGTGCTTGATGTGTTTAAATGAAAGGACGATGAAAACCTTGTATTTACCATAGTTTCTTTACTGTTTATTGCTGAGCCTGTGCATTTGGCGATGACTTTGTCGATACACTTTTTATGGATGGCGGCATTGCATTCTGGGAATCAAGAGAGAAATGTGTAGGAGGAATCCTGACACTGAGTCAATGGGAACTTGTTTAAGAACTGCAAAAGCAATGAGGATGTGAGAAAAAGTACTTACGTCGACACTGATATCCCTGTTTATTCAGGCCCCTGAAGTAGCAAAAGAAACCATAAAGAAAATATTTGTAATGTGTACTGTAATGTAATATACGGTGCTAAATTACAAAAACAAAAATATGAAAAGATATATATAAATATACATATTTCCACTATGTTATGTTATCAGCATATCATACACTTCATATACAACGACTGAACTGTATATATGATGCATTTTAAAAAAAATATTGGATTTTAATATTTAGACAATATTTAGAGTGTAAATTAATTATTTTTATTGATTGATTCAGTGATAGTGATATTTTAAAGATTTAAAACGTTAAAATGTCTTACTGTTCACAATTCCTCAGTGCACAGCATTTTAAAGTTTTCTTTTTCAAAATGTTTCTTCTAAATGTTATAGCATTGCCTCTTCAAATGATTTTTCGGTAATTGCATAATTACATGCAACTAAACATAACTCTAACCCTATAGTAAGTACATGTAGTTAGTTAATAATACTCAGTACTTACATTTATAATTGTACTTTAACAAGGACACTTTAAAATAAAGTGAAATCAATTTTTCTTTTTTTCCATTATTTTTGCATGTTTCCATCCAATCAAGTGGATTTCCCTAAATAATCAGTTTCACTCAAAAATGCATCAAATTATGGCTGTATGTAAATTGGGCTGTATGTAAAATTCTGTAATTTTATTTAATTTCTTAGTACCAGGGTTGTTTTACTGTACATGTTGTTTGAGAGTGTGTATAATACCAGACAAACTCCTTGCAGACTGAGCAGAAAGTCGGCTGAGGGAAAAAGGTGGCGGTAAACTCGTGACATTTGACCACGTGAACTTTGGCCTGTTTGATGGCTCCTCGTCTGTGGTGCAGGGCGAACATCCCTTCTCGTTCCCGTTCAGTTTCTCCATCCGCCTCACCGTGACCTGCAGCGTCTAACAAACAAGAACCCACACAAAAAGCCCCCCAGTTGAAAAACGCTGGGCTATATCCATCAGTATATGAAAACATGATACATAACATAATAATATAAATAATAATTAGTGCTGGGCAACGACTAATCACATCCAAAATAAAAGCTTGTGTTTCCATAATAATGTGTGTACTGTGTATAATTATTTTGTAAGTATACTGTAAATACACACGTATATATTTAAGAATTGTATTTATTTATGTATAAAATATTTATATATAATATAAATTATGTATAAATATCTATTTACAGTACATGCAAATATTTCTTAAATATAAACATGCATATGCGTGTTTTTATACAGTATATACAAAATAATTATACACGGTACACACACATATATTATGTAAACACAAACTTTTATTTTGGATGCGATTAATCGTTGCCCAGCGCTAATAATAATGTTAATGTACTAATCTGTGAGAGACGGTGTGTAGATCTGAATAAAAGAAACACTCACCACTCCTTTCCAGAAAATACCGCGCCTCCATCAGTAAGCGACCCTGTGGCTTCAGTTCCACCTATAATACACAAAATTAAATCTTATCAAATCATTGAAAATGTATTGAAAACATATATTACATATCAATTCCCAATCAATTATATTATATATTCTTTGGTTACACTTTATTTTAAGGTGTCATTGTTACAGTGTAATTATATATTTAAGTACTGAGTGATATTAAGTAACTACATGTACTTACTGTATGGTTAGGTAGGATTAGATTTGGTTGAGGGTTAGTTGTGTGTAATTATGCATAATTAACTGTTATTACTATGGTAAGTACATGTAACATATGTAACAAGGACAATATAAAATAAAGTGTTGCCTATTCTTTTAATACGAGTGTTAAGTGTTTTAATTTAAAGTTGAAAAAATTAAATAAATAACATTAATAACAAAAAAATGCAGCTGTAAGTAAATGGATGTACAGTATATCAGCTGAGGGAACACATTTGTTTCCCTTTTGTTTTGCTTTGGTATAGTGAGAATGTCGCCACACAAACACTCACCCAGATCTCCAGTTTGCCGTTCTCCTTCTTGCAGCGCGATGCGAGTGTGTCAAGCTGGACGGTGGCCTCCGTCTTCAGCTCAGCCGTCTTGTCCTTGACCACCACATGCATTACCCGTCCTCTGTGGACGTGAGCGTCGAATGTGCTGTTCCAGGGGGGATACATGGTGGGCCGCTTCTGTTTGTACACCTGACCCTTTTCTACAGATACACACACACACACACACACACACACATACACACACACACACTAAATCAGAGTTTCACATCACTGAAAACTTGACTGGACTAAGCTTTAAAAGTATCAGCAAAACAATCATCTATGTGTTTCACAGCATTATGACTGGATTTACCGGATCTGAAACTAATACTACTGGAATGATACAATGCTCTGACTGTGTGATATAGTAATCTGACAGCTTTTACTGCAGGAAAAACATACATGCAATTTTAGTAGAATGTCGACATAAAGTAAACATGACATTTACAAAAAGAATTTTTATCAGTGCATGTTCCTGTGTGTGGCGAACAGGACGGCCGAGGGACGCGAGAGAACGGCGCGAGGCCGGTGGTGCGATTGCTAATGAGCAGCATCTGTGAAGCACACCGGTCTCACATCTCTCACGGAGGAGCGGAAGCATAAAGGAGGAGCGACGACGTTGATGATCGAGAGAGGCACAGGCCTGTGTTTAAGTTGTGTTTTGTTTTTGTATTTTATTTTAGCCAGCAGTCGTCCGCGAGGGGCTGCTGGCAGTTCTTTATGTTTATTTTCGGTAGCCAGCAGTCGTCCGCGAGGGGCTGCTGGCGGTATTTTGGTTTGTTTGTTTTATTTTAAATAAAGTTTATTTGATTGTTCGCCTGTTCCCGCCTCCGTCTTCCCTGAACATTGCTACACTGGTGCCGAAACCCGGGAAGAGGGAGGAACGCGCTGTCAGAGAGTCCTTGCCACTGTGGGAAATCCGCGGTGGCATCGAGCATGGTGCGCGAGTCGCCGCCGCTCGCCGTGGGCCGGAGCCTGCTGCCATCCGCCGAACGAGGGGAGGAGCAGGGAGCGGGGGAGGAGCGGCCATGGATGCTCGAGGCGGTGCGCTGGAGTGAGTTCCCGGTGGGACGGTTGAGCTTGCTGCCGGCCGCCTGGGAGTTGGAGGGGCGGCTGCCGTCCGGGAGGGAGAGGAGGAGTCGCCGCCGCTCGCCGTGGGCCGGAGCCTGGTGCCGTCCACCAGGAAAAGGGGAGGAGCAGGGAGCGGGGGATTCCTACCGTCAGCCCTAGAGCCCAAGGAGCCGTCGCCCGTCCACCGAGCGGCGGAGGAGCGTCGAGCCGTCCACTGAGGGCTACCCAGCGTCACCGCCAGGCACCGCGTAGGAGATCGCCCAGCTGGTGGGGGACCAGATGGCAGCGCGATGTGGGAACCAGACCAATTATTTTTTTTCCTCTCTCCCCTCTCTCGATCTGTCGCTCCTCATGCTTCCATCTCCGTTTCCCTCGGCTTGTCGGTCCATACCCCCCAGGGATCGCCGCCGCCGCCGTCGGGGGGGTGGGGGGTAGGAACAGGCTCGTGGGTACCCCCCGGCCTGTGAGGGGCGATGGGGATATGTGGCGAACAGGACGGCCGAGTGACGTGAGAGAACGGCACGAGGCCGGTGGTGCGATTGCTAATGAGCACCATCTGTGAAGCACACCGGTCTCGCATCTCTCACGGAGGAGCGGAACATAAAGGAGGAGCGACGGCGTTGATGATCGAGAGAGGAACAGGCCTGTGTTTTAGTTGTGTTTTGTTTTTGTATTTGTATTTATTTTAGCCAGCAGTCGTCCGCGAGGGGCTGCTGGCAGTTATGTTTATTTGCGGTAGCCAGCAGTCGTCCGCGAGGGGCTGCTGGCGGTATTTTGGTTTGTTTGTTTTATTTTAAATAAAGTTTATTTTGATTGTTCGCCGGTTCTCGCCTCCTTCTTCCCTGAACATTGCTACACTGTGCAACACCCACTTTTCACAATCCACCAAATTAAATAAAATCACATTCAGCCCTGCATTTTTTTAAAATAAAATTTTCAGTCAGAAATACAGTACATACTTAAAACACTCTTTCATGTTGAGTTAAATTCGTAAATTTGCATCCAACACATAAAAAAACAACAACTGGACATGCAGTTTATCTGGCAGTGAAGATGTTAAATTGAAGTTTTGATAATGACGTTATATTTTGACAGGTATGTGTGGTTGTGGTTTGGTTCTAACGATTGAAACCAAAGGGGTTGCTGGGAAATCCTTGTGTCTGCAAATACTGCTCAGTGGCCATGTCTGAGTGATATGTGTGTGTACAACTGCATATCATTTAATCTAATCTGATTGACACCCACATATAGAGGTCAGTGCAAGTAAATGTGCTTAAAAAAATAACCACAGTCCTCAAAAAACATGCATGCAGTTGGCGAGTCCCAATGCACTTTTGCAGAAATTAATATAAATTTGATTCTTCGTTCATTTGCTGCGCTGATGTTGGCGTTCTAATTGTCACATTCACTTGCAGTACAGAAGTGGTGATCAGTCTATAATAATTCACACTTTCTTTTTTTAATCTTGCACGTTCTTGACAGAATTATTAATCTTTGATTAATGAATAAATCATTATTATTTATAAGTCTTACCAATGAATTGGTAGACTCAGTTTAAAATTAGATAAAATTCTCAATTTCTCAACTCACTAAATCAATTATTTAGTTGCACTATTTGCCATATACAGTTACCTACATATCTTGACAGCATCTTCAAAAAAACTTGAATCATCACACATTTGTCTGTGATCAAATGCTTTCAGAAATGATGAACATTGCGCTGGCTTCATATTTTTGGGAACTGACTTTCTGTCTGTCATCATAAACTAATATTTTGCTGAATAGTTAGTTTAATGACTAAGAAGTACACCTCTTTAAAATTGTGAGAAGTGTGTGAGATGAATCACAAGCTAAATGGTAAGAATAATGGGGAAGAAACAAATAACCCCCTTTTACTGACAATGACAGTTACGACACAGATTTCCCTTAAAATACAATTCATACTTAGACAAATAATATTCAATAAACTTTGACCAAACACATTGCTTGCACACTTTCACCAACTGAGAACTGAGTAGGTGGGTCATGTGGGTGTTTTCTTCCACTATGGGCAATTTTGTCCTTGTAGACTTTTAGTAAATATATTTATATATTTTTTTTTTTCATATACTAGTTTCTTTAACACTTAACATGTAACATTTTAACATGTACATGCATCACAGGAACATTCTTTTATTTTCTTGAACCTTCATGTCACCACAACTCAAACAACCATTTATTTTGCTTTTTAAAAATCATGACAATAATATACACAATTAAATTGTTGTTTTCATACTTTTCAAATACACTTTTTTCATACTTTGCCAAAATCGCAGCTTGATGCACAATAATTTACTTTGATTTTTCATTTTAATCTTAAACATGCTTTTCTGATACTGTTGTCTACTTAATAACTAAGCACACTATCTTTTGAAGATACTTGTAAGATAAAATATAAATAGATGTTAAAATAGATTTTTTAATATTTGTATATATATTTACCTTTTTTCCTAGACTTATAAACTCAAAATAAGAAAATAAATAGATATCTATAAATAGGAAAATAAATATCTACAAATAGAAAATACATTTGAAAAAGTGTCAAAAAGAAATGATGAAGGCATGGTAAAAAGACAATTCTAATGTGACCTTCATACGACAAAAGAACAAAAGTTAAATTCAACATCTGGCTGATAAAAATGGTAACACTGTAGTTTAGGGTCCATTTCTCACTATTAACTAGTTGCTTATTAGCATGCATATTACTAAGATATTGGCTGTTTATTAGTACTTATAAAGCACATATTAATGCATTATTCTGCATGATCATAATCTACATCCCTTAATCCTACCCAATACCTAAACTTAACAAATACCTTTATCAATAAGTAGTAATTAGGAGTTTATTAAGGCAAAAGTCATAGTTAATAGGTAGTTAATAGTGAGAATTGGACCCTAAACTAAAGTGTGACCATAAAAACTTAATAATGGCCATAACTGAAGAAACTACTGTTTCTAGCTATGTTTTTTTTTTTTTTTTTGCACTTTACACTTAAAACAATCCTGATATATCTGTAGCAAAGACAACTTACCAGTCTCCACAGCCTCTTTCATGTAGACAGCACAGTATGGATTGAGTACTTCTTCGTGGTAGGCAAGCCCTGGGTCCATCTCAAAGCTGGAAAAACCAATCCTCAGGAACGGAGACATGACTGGAAACTCTCAGATCCAACAGCAATAGCCTCTGATATACAGTGTCCGCTGGTTAATCCCACTGTGGGAATGTTCTGAAAAGTGATGTACTCCTATCTGATGCTTATTTTCATATTTGTGGTGTCCGTCATATGGGTTTCCTAACTCTCAGTAGTGGACAGTGCTGGCATCCAAAGTAATATTTTTCAAATTAGACATTTAACTTTGTCCTTTGTCCATCAACTCTGTCCCTCTTATATGGAATGATGTTGGGATGAAAACTTGGAAATGTCTAAAAAGAAAAGGATAAAATATGATAAATTCAAGATTAAAAAGGAAAAACAAACTAATTATAAATAATAAATGACATAATAAGAACATATAGAATTTTCAGTATATAATATATGGATTCTAAATGTATATATATGTAAATAAATATATAATATTTATTTTATATAGAATATAAATGAACAATAAGCAATACACTAAGTTAACTGAAAAGTAAAATATCTTCTAATCAAATAAGAAAACTAATCAGAATTTAACAATTCATTGGAAGTACATCCAGTGTTTTAATGGTTAGAAATGTCATAACACTTTGATACATATATTTTCATTAATGTTCATATGAAACTGATCTGTTAAAGAAGATTATATGATGTTTATTAACAAAGTCTCCAGGAAAAAGGACTTTACCTATTCACTAAACCCTTTAGAGGAAAAGTAGCTGCAAACCTGGTTGTAAGAACATAAGATCATTCTGATACGCTCTCTGTTGAATGGAAACCAGATCAACACTGAAGCTGAAGACATGCGTTAACTTCTTTCCATACTACACATGCCCTTTAAATTAACATGACACCAGTTCACACCAACCACCAATGTTTCACCCAATCAATAAAACTTCACAGAAAACTCAGCAGAAAACAAGGAAACTAAGCAGGCTTGGTAAACAGCTGGACCACAGAACCAAAGTGAACACTTACAGAGTACTTACCAGTTGAAAGCCGTAAGGTAACTGGTGAAGGGAGAGAAACCGAGAGAAACGACTATTTATAGATGTGAAATACAAAACTCCCATCCAAACAGCCAGGATTCACTTCCCCGCTGAGTCACAGTCAAACATACAGTAACACACACACACGTCATTGTCAGCGATTTACACTTAGTTCAAACTCTATACGCATGCTCTATTCTGAATTTTTTTCTTGCTATTTATTTATATGTATTATTTATTTCTATACGCTTATATCATGCAATTCGGAGAAAATAAGTCAGAATTGCAAGATAAAAGTCTCAATTACTTCTTTTTTATTTAATTCAGTGGTGGAAACAAGCTTCCATATGTTATACTGTAAAACATTATTGTTGGTTTAACTTAAGTAAGTAACCTGGTTGCCTAAGTTAATTGAAGTTAAAAAATGTAGTTAATACAATGGTTTAATCAATAGAAAAACAGAAAATATTATGTTACCACATAAATTATCTAAGTTGATTAGACAAAAGAAAAAAATATTAAAAAAAAAGATAAATCATGAATATTTTTTTACAGTGATCAAGTTATTCATGATAACAAAACAAAAAAAAAGATTTTTACACACAATAAATTGTGAGTGGCACTAACTTACCACCACAGTATTAAAGGTGGCATAACAAAATATTTTTTTTAAATAATGCTACAGAAATATTCTGTTCGTTTTAGGTTTTTTTAGTTGAATTTTGGTCGTTTTAGGTTTTTAGCATTACGTTGTCTTTGCAACAAAGTTGTAAAATTGGATGTAACTACATAGAAATGGTTAGTGAGCGATTTGTTCACACTAAAATCACTGTAGTACGCATGCTATTTACGTTTGGTATAGCTATTTGAGGATTTTAATGTTGGCCCGATTTACTTCCATTGTCAGTGAGTGACTTGTAGAAAAGTATTTATGTGGTAAACAAAATAACAAAAATATTACGAGGGTGTTGCTAAATGGTTGTTAAGGTGTGCTCTAAGTGGTTGCTAGGGTTTCTGAGTGGTCGTTAAGGCATTGCTAAGTAGTTACTAGGTGTTCTGAGTTTTTTTTCATCCAACAAATGAAAAAGTGAATACCAAAAGATGATTGTAGATGATATATATATATATATATATATATATATATATATATATATATATATATATATATACACTAAAATGTAATGTGTAAACAGAAGAAGAAAAAATAACACTAACTAATACTCACACATTGTTATACAACCAGTCGGAAGCAGTTAACAATATACATTCATATATAGTTTTTTTTCCTCAGCTCAAGTTTCTCAAAACTCTCTTTCTTGTTTGGTAAAATGCGTCTGCATGACTGCCAAGCGCTTCCTGTCGTCTGACTGACAGCTCAAACCGCACTTCCTGTATCACTGAAGGACTGTAGCGCAGATAGTGAGTTTCTGCTGTTACCTGCTACTGCTACCAGGATAGAAAGAAGAGAGACAAACAACACAGCAGGGCACAGACAGACACTTTAATGTCATAACTTTATAGTAGGCCTTTATTGGCTCCATGAGCGTGATATTTCATCAAACGGTGTGTGTGTGTGTGTGTGTGTGTGTGTGTGTGTGTGTGTGTGTGTGTGTGGTCAATGCTGAACTATCCCAGCTTGTGAAAGCTGCAGGGGTGGAAGAAGTGTGGGATCAAACAACAAACCCCTCTATTGAACTCACACACTGGACTGAACTGGACTGAACTGAACTATAAATACATTTGAGCTTTTGCAAGCCTCTTGGGAGGTTCAACTCATAAGGCTTGTTAAAAGAATATTACAGGTTCTTAAGCTCAATGGACAGATATATAAGCTCTGTGGCTCATTTAAAATATTCTCGCATCAAAAAACATTACATTAATTCACTTACACTGGAAGTCTATGTGAAGGTTGTATTTTGTTAAAGCAATTATTCTGAATAAAAATGCGTGTTATTTGAGCTGTAGTTGTCTAAATTGTCTTATTTTGAGATGGGACCAGGGTTATTATCATAAACTAAACCTTCTCTGTTCAAATAAAGCTGAAATAAAATAAAATATAAGTGTCAGTTGGAAAAACTTTATAAAAAAAAATGAAACATGGTTAGGCCTAAGCTGAACCACTAAAATTATTAACTGGAAATAAATATGAACTAAAACTGGACTAAAAACAAATTAAACCTTGACAGCAATATTTAAAAATAAATAAATAATAAAATGACAAAAAACTAAATGACTAAAAATTCAAATTAACCTGGAAACTTAACACATACAAATAAAAGCTAATTCAAAATAAGAATAAAAAAAATAAAAAAATAAAAATAAAACTGGACGAGACTACTTTTCTTCTCTCAGATCCTGTTCTGATACGTGCGCGTCTTTTTTAGTCTTTTTGTTTTTAGTGTCGCATAATGTAAAAGCACGGATGCCAGACTTACCCGTTTATTATGAATCGGGGCTGCATGATGTATCGTTTTAGTATGGATATTGCAATGTGCACATCAGCGATAGTGAGATAGCAGAATGTGCGATGACAAGTTTTGGGATCGTAGTTGATCCGTATGGACCAAAGCGCCACAGTTCATAACGCACGTGATTCACGGATTAATTGCAAAGTTAAAAATCATAGAGGGAAAGCTATTCAATTGCACGTGTTTTAGGTTAAACATTCAAACATTCACAAACCAGCACAGACAGTACTGCAAATACTGAATTCCGCTCTCTTCCGCGTGCTTAAATGGACACATACACCCATAATTATGTCAGAATGCCCGTCTCGGAGAGTATTCTTGTTTAACACAGTCTTATGGCTTACGTGAACGTAAACAGTTGAGAAAGAAAACGTATAGGCCTACGAATCATTATATTGGATCAGTGCGTTCAGCCTTAAAGTGACAGCAGCCTAATAGTCCTGCTGCTGTCTGTCATTAATGTTAATCATACAACAAAATACAAAGATAAAATCACTTTTGTAGCTTTAACAAAGATTTATTATAGCCTATTTAATTTATATAGTGAGCAGTGTCATTTTGCATTTTCAATTTATGTACCTAAATACTGTTAGAATTGCCTGAAAATCATATTAACATAAAGCCCTGTTTATGTCATTTGTATCTTTGTTCTATTGTATTTATCTACGCTTGTAATTTGTTTACTATTTCCTATGCAGATGCACCCCAACCATTCTAGAATCATCCTTTCCAAATAGAGCTATTCAAGTCATCTGGTGAAACTTATTTCAAATCGCAATATATATATCGCAGAAATTATTATTTATTTTTTTTCTCTCCCAAAATCATGCAGCCCTATTATGAAAAAATCTTTTGAATTGCATTCATCAATTTCCGAGGAAAATAGGAAATATCGAATCAGAGGAAGTACCATGTTGTTTTGGTATTAAAGGGGTAGTTCACCCCAAAATGAAAATTCTGTCAGTATTTACTCGCCCTCAAGTTGTTCCAACCCCGTAAGACTTTCGTTCATCTTCGGAACACGAATTAAGATATTTTTGATGAAATCTGAGAGCTGGATCACTCCTCAATACTAGTCCATAGGCTTCTTCAGGGATTGAAACTTGCCAGCCCCGAAAAGTCATTAAAAACATCGTTAAAATAGTCCAAGTGACTACAGTGGCTCAATCTTAAGTTTATCAAACGACGAGAATACTTTTTGTGCGCAAAAAAAACAAAAATAACGACTTTATTTCAACTATTCCTTTCCTTCTCTCTGGGCCTCGAGTCAGTTCTCTAGTTTAAAAGCGTAAGCTTCTGTTGTTGTACGTCACACACATAACCCACATGACCAGCGCCGGCCAATAGTGAGCCTATTTTCAATCCCTGAAGAAGCCTATGGAGGAGTATGGAGGAATGATCCAGCTCTAATATTTCATCAAAAGTATCTTAATTTTTGTTTCGAAGATGAACAAAGGTCTTACGGGGTTGGAACAACATGAGGGTGAGTAAATACTGACAGAATTTTCATTTTTGGGTGAACTAACCCTTTAAATTCACACGAGTATCATTCCAAATAGCTACCACATTATATACAATCCCATTCAAAAACGTTTTGGGTCAATGGATTTTAAAAAAAAAGAAATTAATACTTAAGTTAATTTTGTTCACATACACAAATATATTACAAATACAAACATATTCCAAATAAATGCTGTTCTTTTGAACTTTCTGTTTACCAAAGAGTCCAGAAAAATATGAATCAGTTTTCAACATTGATAATAATAAGAAATGAGTAGCAAATCAGCATAATAGAAGGATCATGCGACACCTGAAGCCACCACAGGAGTAAATTGAAAGATCGAATCCTGGGTGTTTCAGGCAATGGAGAAATCCAGAACCTGGACTGACAACCACATCTATTGTTTGACAAACAATGTGAGTCAAGATTTAAAAGCTATGTAAATTCAAAAACAGAAATATTGTGCATTTCTATCTGAGAGGTAGAGAAACACCTGCGTTTTTTGTTAACAAACGAGAAGGAAGTGTGTGTAAGGTTTCAGCACTATAACATAGTATATTAAGTATAATATACATGACTAAAAAGCAGATCTGTAACACAGTCTATGATCTGTGGTTCCATAATACACCACTGGTCCATAATATTCTAAGATAAAGAGCTGAAAAATAATGTGTACTGTATCTCTTAGAACTTACGATTCAATGTCTTTTTAACCCAAAAATTCACTTAAAGATGAAAAACTGAAAAACAGCACATTCAAACAATGATTTTTCACAGCCTTTTCATTCTAACCAATATTCTCATAGCTGCTGTTATTCAGCTATTTGCTGTTATTATTCATGTTGGTGTATCGCAGTATTATTATTGACCCATGGGTTTCTGCCACAAGGCTGTTGAAATAACATGGCACCCTCGACAAATCATTATTGCATCGTATTGAGGTTTAGCACCATGTCAACCTTTGTAAAAAAATAAAATAAAAATCAATGTATAACCACTGAGCAGTACAACTTTCTAAATAAATCAGCATAAATCGTATTGGTAATTATAATGACAAGCCTTTCTATTTTGATAGTTAGCTTTAGATGAAGGCTATTTCAGGTATTATACAATATATATATATATATATATATATATATATATATATATATATATATATATATATATATATATATATATATATGAAGTGACCCGTTTAAAATCATGTAACACCTGACTCTGCTCTCGGTTAAAGTGTGGTTGGAAATTGCTGTCTGATTGTGAGTAAGATGTTCCAATGCTCACCATTTGTAGTTCCTCTAATTACCACATACTGTGTCATACACACCACAGAAGGTACTTAGTATGTTCATTTTTCTTCTTGTTTTTTGCCTGTCCAAATATGTATTTTTTTATGTATTTTTATCATGGATGGTGGATCACTTGCATACACACATTACACACAGTGTTGACTGTTAATGTACAGTAAAATGCTTTTAAACTATATTTAACACATCAAACTATTTAAATGCACATAATCCTTCAGAAAACGTGATTCTTTGACAATAATGCTGTTGTTTCCAAGAAATGATTGGCAGTTAAAAGATTCAAGTGATAGCCCACCCCCCCTCTACAAATCTCAGTTGTTTTATATAACACTTTTTCTGCTGAGGAAAAGACTTCGAGTGTCTAAACTTTTAGAAGACATTTCAATGCCTCAAACTGAGCTCAGATTTGCCAATATACCAAAATATGCTATCAAAAGAAATCTCAATATGAACTCAACATTTCTCACCAAATTCCTCCAAGTCAACAACTGTGGAAAATTTCAAGTCGATTTAAATGAAACATACTCTAACTGTCTCCAGAGCTTTGAAAGAGCAAGATTTGACTAATAATATCTCTTGAGACCTGTAAAAGGGCTTCATTCACCTCTGTGGGTAGAATTTACATCTTGGTAGGTGAGGCTAAAGCCACAACAACTCAGAATGTCAACAACTGATTTAGAAAAGACCAAAATAGCAATAAATAAATAAATAAATAAAATAAACAAGCCTTCAATCCTTCTCCACATAATGAAAATCCAGGCTTATGCTTTGAACTGCAACAAAAGCTCGTGATCCACAGCTTTTACTACACTTGTGTGGGCAATGTTAGAGAAAACAGTGAGAAAACATGTTTCCTTCTTTTAACTGAAGAATAAATCTTCTTGATAGCAACATCCCACACATGGTGTTTTAAAAGATCACATCACATTATGTTTTCAGAAGACTAAGTTCTCGAACGCAAAGTTAACTTAGTCTTTTGTGGTTTCCTGCAACTGCCACACGAACAGCTAAAAGCAAAACCAACTGGAAAAGATTGCAGAATGTAGGTGATGGTGCGTTAACATTATAATTAGTGAATTTAATTTTTAGGCAACAGTTAGGCTAACTTATACTTCTAGTTAGCAGTTACATCAGCAGCACTGACAGCCAGTGTGTTTAAAAAATAAATAAAACAGCTTTAAGTCAACCTGAAGGCTCATACATAAAGTAAAGAGAATAAAAACAGCACTTACCCAGTGCAGTTCAATGCAGAACTGTGAAAGGACTCGCTGTTTATGGAACTTCTGCAGGGCGTCGGGTTCAGGTTGCGCGTGCACGTCATGCGCGCGCCGCGCGTTTCACACCTCTCATCAGCACACACTAAACTTAAAGGAAGCAGAAAGCAAGTGCTCTGCGGTTTGCAAAATTGCAGTTACCTGCAAAAATATAGGTCAGCGTCTTTTAATGGAATGAATGTGGAATGGAAGGCTCAAAGTTTTTAATTTTCTCATTCATTTCTCAATTTTTCAGTATTTTTGGATACGTAGACATAAATACCCGTTTCATAAAAATGTGTTTTGTAGCCTGCTTTATTTAATTATTATTATTTATAATAATAATAATAATATTTAGAAACCGGTGAGTGTTAACGAATGCTACAATGTTAAATTTGTCGGTCATATTTCAGCAAACAAAGTGCCTTTTTTTGGTCGGCTCTTTAGACTCTTTTTGAGTCGTATCGTCTCAATGAATAAGTCAAACGGGTAGAAATCTGAATGATTTAAACGGCTCACTCGCAAAGTGAATCGTTTAGATATTATAGTAATAAAAAACTCACTCGGGTAAGTTTTTACAAAATGATTTAAATAATACAGATAGGATACATATTACAGAAATTTGATGGACACAATTTGATAGACCCACTAGCAATGTTCTTTCGGAGATTTGTTTTGTTTTTATTCTATGTAGCCTATTGGATTCAATTACAGCGGACTATTTCTACTCTTTCATGTTTATTTTTAATTAGACTACAGTATCTTGCCCAGAAACATTGTTTATTTCAAGTAGAAAGGTTTAATCGACACGAAACATAAGTGACAGAAAATCCTAGACAAGTTATGCACTTTTGACTGGTGATTGGAGTTGGTGAATCATTTTTTTGAACCGGTTCTTAGAAACCAAACGATTCCGTAAAATGAATCATAGGAACATTCTGCCAGCAGGCGGCGCTAAATCACAAAGAAAAATCGCCGCAGTGACACCCATGTCCTCAAAAAGATGATTTCTCTTTCTAAAAGTGTTGTGACCGGGGGGAAAAATATTTTTATTTTATTTTATTTTATTTTATTGAAGAAGCAACATCATTTGAGTAAGGCTAAATACATGATAAATAGTGTGTAGATATAGATAGATGCCATATGGATATGGCACAATTGATCAGCATTGCAAATAGCCTACTGTTTGAGAAACATAGGCTATACTTGTTCAAAATAACAACTTCAGGCGATAATCTTGTTTTTTAGCTCTAAATTACATAATTTACACATGATTTTACACACATTATGTCAGTTAACCAACTACTGATGGTGGATTGATTTGTATGGTGCATTTTTTTTTTCAAATGGAATGGACGTGATGAATTGGGAAAGTAAGTGAGGGGCGTAAAAGAGAGGAAGATGAAGGCGGAATAGGGAGGGGTGGAAATATGGGGGGATGGGACGAAGAGTAAGAGAATAGTAATTGTTGCGTTGCATCAGGGAACGTGCCTTCACTCTATATTTCTGTTGCCATGGAAACCTGTGAGGGAGCTGGCGGATATCTGGGAGACCCCCAGCGAAAGTCCCCCCCCCCCCCACACACAGAGAGAGAGAGAGAGAGAGAGAGAGAGAGAGAGAGAGAGAGAGAGAGAGAGAGAGAGAGAGAGAGAGAGAGAGAGAGAGAGAGAGAGAGAGAGAGAGAGAGAGAGAGAGAGAGAGAGAAATCCTGTGTGGTTGTGTGGGAAATGTCTGCATAAATTTCATTTTTTATTATTTGAATGGAATCCAAAGCTTTGGAAAGAAGCAATTGTTGTGTCTGTTATTTAAATGTATGATCAAAAAAGCCCCGCTTAATCTCAGTGTAGCTAGTTAATAAAAGCTCTAGGGAAATTAACTCCTCTCTTAATTGTATTTTATCTAATGAGATTGATTTACTCCAATTAGGACAGAAATGAAATACTGACTGTTGAATTTCACTATTAAACATTCTTTAGATAATGATCGAGATGACTGATATTTTGATTGCTAGCATCACTTTTTTTTCTTTTACTCCTCCAGATACACCAGATCTATATCTGCTGAATTATTTACATATGACGTGGCTACTTACATTCATGTTTCATAAATTGAAGTACACAATTCATAAGTCCGAAGTAAAAAAAAAAAATAATACAAAAAATACTTTACATGATACTTAAATTCTTGTCATTACATAGTTTTGTTTTACAATCTATTTTACATATTTCAGTACCGGAAAATAATTTTAATGTTCACAGTAAAGTAATTTGCTGTGTATTTTGAACTTTTTACTGTAATTTAACTTTACTGTATAATGCAAGAAAATTGTGAAATTTGATAAAAACTAATAGACAAGGTAATATAACATAATAATAAATAAAACATTATAAATATTATATATATGTGTGTGTGTGTGTGTGTGTGTGTGTGTGTGTGTGTGTGTGTGTGTGTGTGTGTGTGTGTGTGTGTGTGTGTGTGTGTGTGTGTGTAATATATAATATAATGTATGTATGTATATGTTTATATATAGCCTATATATATATATTCAACATGTATTTATATAAAAATAAACAAAAAAATAAAGATAAGATTGAAGATAGTATTTTTAATAAAGTGTTTTATCTTTACCCTTTTTAGGGATCTTAGTTACTTTTGAGAAAATGTAGCATCATCTCAGGAAATGTGCTTTTGCTGTGTTGAGAAACTAATTAGATGCTTCACAAAACCCAAAAGCTTAGACACCATCTGTGCTAACGAAAGTTGTTCACTTGTGTGTGCTCTTGACTTATTTTCTGCAATGGAAAAAACAATTTAATCCAACTAGACTTTAATAATGTTATTTTTTTAATAAGCAAAAAGTTTGGCCTGTACTAATGAATTCTGCAGTAAGATCATGTATCTGTTATAGACAACAAAACAATGTGCATTTCAAATTCTTTATGTTGTGTGCAAATCGTTGAATGCAAATGTAACATAAGGCCTGGTTATGTTTAAGGGAAATGATAGGAAACCACTTTCTTTATTATTGCTTTTGTTAGTGTTATTTTTACAGGAAGTATGAATGAATATGAAACAGTTTTCTCAAAACCATATCTGTGTAAGCAGCTCGCATGCTGAGATTGTACTGAGTCATTCACAGTGAATACAAATGAAACACACACACACACACACACACACACACACACACACAGACACACACACACACACACACACACACACACACACACACACACACACACACACACACACACACACACACACACACACACACACACACACACACACACACACACACACACACACACACACACACACACACACACACACACACACACACACACACACACACACACACACACACACACACGCACACACAGATTGCTGGAATGCTCCATGCAGTGAAAAATATCCCGCCTCGTGACTGAATTGGCTGTAGAGAGAAACTGTGGAAACGTTTAGTGGAAAAAAATATTAATAATATTAGTGATACTTTAAAACAGCTTGCAGGAAAACCTAAATACCGTGATTCATTTGAATGAATTTTTTTAGGTACGTTTTAATAATTATAAAACAGGTTTTTTGTAATATTTTCTGAGCTGATCATATTCAGTTTGTTTTCACTATTGCAGCATATTTCCAAAACAATCCTCCATGACTTTTACAGACAGGAAATGATGCATTTTGCTTTGTGCCATCTGAGAGACTGTCTACCATCCAATAGAATGAAAACAAGCAGAATCCGACACAATTTATCAGTAATATAAAAAAATCCCTTGATAGACAATTGTAAAGAACAATCTCAAATTAAATCTCATATACAACTTGAAATGCTTGTTTATATATATATATATATATATATATATATATATATATATATATATATATATATATATATATATATATATATATATGAAAAATATATGTGAAATGGAAAAGAAATTCCCTTCACTGTCACTTTTAAATCTTTTTATACAGATTGTGCCAGGTTTGGCATCTGTGATTAAAATTGTTTTGGTTCTTGTACATCTTCTAACGGAAATATTTTTAATGAATTTCCCCACACCAAATTATATGGATTCAGAATAGAGCCAAATGGACCACTTTTTTGGAACACAAAATAATCAAATCAACCCATTTTTATCTTTTAGCATCTGTCTTTGACATCTCCTCTCAAAGTCTCCACATACTTCTTTCTGGACTAATAGAAGAGCAAAAATGCTGATATCTGCAAGCCATTTTCTGAATGTGAATTGGATGTTGCTTTAACATTTTATCCATGGAACACTAAAATAAAATAAACGTGCATCATACAGTGAAAGTGGATGGGAACCATGACTATTTAAGGAAAAAAAGTCCAAAAAGTGCTTAAAAAGTATAGTCCATACAGCTGTTCTGTGTGTCAATAAATATTAAATTAGTCTTTGTTTGAAACTGAATGGTGTCAGGTTGAGTGCAGGAGGCCGAAGACGAGGAAACGGGAAACTGCAATGTAGTTAATTTATTTACTAAATCCACTTTCAAACCAAACATACAGGCACATGGGAATATACTCCAGGACCTCAGAATCAGGACAAACAACCATACGTAGACGACGACCAACAAACACTGAGGGAAAACACAAGGCTTAAATGAACAGGGACTAATGGGAATATAAACTGAACACAGGTGAAGGGAATAGCTAATTAGACAAGAGCGGGAAAACTAACAGGACTGAACTAAAATCACAAAGACAGGGGGAAACAATCTCAAAACTGAACTAAAACACATTGAATGGTGACAAATGGAGAGAGTTTGTGAAGCTCTTTGTATGAAAAAGCATGAACATTCCGCTTAATAACTCCTTTTTAAAAGACTTTTTTCAGTGATATAATGATGTTAATAATAATAATAATAATTATTATTAATTATATTTCTGAAGTTATTAAATATTAAATTAGTCTCTGAGCTTCATCCAATTTCATTGCATGTAAAAGAGCGGCATGAACATTCTGCTTAACTCCTTACTTCAGTATTAATAATAACAATCATCATCATTATTACAATCGTTACATTTTTTGAAGGTATTAAATATTAAATTACTCATAGTTTGAGCATGATAGACAGACCCCATCCAATTTCATTCAATTTCTTGGGAGAACTATCATTTTTTTTGGTGGTTTTCTGTTGCTCACTTGAAATATTATGTACTATTTTTACTAAAAAAAATTTTTAAATGCAGACTATTTGACTCCAAACCTAAACACCTGATTATTGTGACCTCTTTAACTTTATAAAACCTTGTCTATAAAATAATTACTTGTATATAAAATGAGATGTTTTGTACGAAAAGGATCCCTTACAAAAATATACACACTTGTTCAGCTCTCTTCCAGCGATGGAAGTTTTCAAGACGTTTCTTCATGTTTGATCAGGTTGATAAATGCACAGACACCTAGAGGCAAGGTCGCAACAGAGTCCCGAAGTGAAGCTTTGCTTGATTCTTTTTCCATGATGAGTCATTTCACACAATGTCAGAGATATCAGTATGACTAATGCTAATTATTCCTTTGAATTTTACAAAGAGCCCATTCTTATTTGAATGCTTGTGTGTGTGTTTTTTCGCTCCAGATCTAAAAAGGGACAAGGAACAAGATCGAGGGTTATTACATTCACCTGTTATTACACTGAAATTAATGCGATGCAAATGCATAAAGGCATCAATGAAAGAGATATCCTATAGATACTATAGGATCACAGATTTCTATAGCAGTGTGTGTAACTCAATGTTTGACTCTGATAACTCTGATATTCTGTATACGAACACCCTAGCAACCATTTAGAACACCTTGGAAAGTATCAGTTCCGATTGCACAAGCTTTCTATTTGATTTCAATCCCCCCCCCCCCCGTACAGACTGCGACCTCACTGTAAACTATGATTTTGTAATTATAAGTGCAGTTTAGTTCAGTAACATCTGCATGACAGGTAGGAAGAATTGGTATTGGATTATTTAAGGATGATTGCAGGTAATGAAAAAAATCTATATTTTTATACCTTTTCAATGCATTTTCCCAGTATAGAAGTCAGCACTATTGGTAATTTAACTGTTAAGCTACTGTCCATACTGTCCATAACTGCCCCCCCTCCCCCCAATAATCCAACCCATTATAATGAGAAAACGTAACTATTACAAGGTGGTACAGAGCCCCTAAAGGGACATGGAGAAGGAAAAAAATATGAGATAGAAAAATAAATTGTCAATGCTTTTGCATTCTCTCACAAATATTTTGCGTTCCCCAGAGAAACTTTGTGCTTGCTCTCAAAACATTTGTGTTCCGCCGAGAAAATTTGTGTTCGCTCGCAAAGACCTCAAACGGTAAACGCAGGGTTTTTTAGGGGGATGCAAAACGTTTTGCGAGCAAACGCAAAGTTCCTCGAGGGAACGGAAATGTTTTGCAAGCGAACGCAAAGTTTTTCAGGGGAATGCAAAACGGTTTGCGAGCGAATGCAAAGTTTCTCAGGGGAACGCAAACATTTTGCAAGTAAAAGCAAAGTTTTTCAGGGGAACTCAAAATGTTTTGCAAGGGAATGCAAAATGTTTTGCGAGGGAACGCAAACGTTTTGCGAGTAAACGCAAAGTTTCTGCGAGTCAACGCAAAGTTTCTTAAGGGGAACTCAAAATGTTTTGCGAGTGAACGCAAACGTTCCCTTTCGTTGTCACTCCGAGTTACTTCGGATGACGACGAATGGGGTTTCGCTTAGAACACCTATCGACTTTGAGTATTACAAAACGAGCCAATGGCAAAGAAATGCCATGGGTCTGCGGAATTTGCATAGCGTAACTCCGCCCCACCTCGTGGGTATAAAAGGAGGAAGCCAGCAACATGCAGATATGTTTTCGCCTCGGAACCAAGAGTATTTCTTCACTCCACAGTCATCTCTGACTTCGCTCTACGAGACGAGCTTCTCTCTCCGGTGTTGGTGTGACGGCGATATGCAGCGAGCTCACAGTGCCTGCTGATCTGTGCAGTGATCTGCCAGTGTGTGTGTGTGTCTCCCTGTGCGCTTCAACATCGCAGAGTTTTTTTTTTCTCCTCTCATAAAAGAGCTCGCACGCGGCACGTCTTTTCAAAGACGGCTCGTCCGTGCATTTCTGGTTGCAGCGGACTGGTATCGGACTCTGATGGGCACGAGCACTGTCTAGTGTGTTTGGGGTTTGATCAGGCTTGAACAGCGCTCGTGGGTGACTCATGTTCTCGCTGGGAACGTGATCATCGCGTCATATATAGGTCGATACTCGGTGAACTCGCAAGAGTGAGAGTCCCCTCATCAACCACCCGATCTTCGGCTGGTGGCCAGGGTGACCTGAGGGTTACGGTCTGGATCAAGGCGCCGACTATGTGTCCGTGACCCCAGCCCCCCTCTTCAATGACGGTGCCCGCTAGTGAACTGCTGATTCCCGCGAGTCTACCCTCTGGTGGCCCGCGTGTTTCAGTTGAAGCTACAGAGGAAGATGCCATGTCTGTTGCAGCATCACTAGGTGGGTTTGAGTCTTCTGGAAGCGAGGGCTCGTCACAGCTGCCACCTTCCGGTGTGCATACGGCAGTGCCTGAGTCTGATCCGGAGATGACGGCCATGCTTTCCTGGGACGATTGGTTTTTGGGTAAGGCCGCCGACCCTCGTCCACGGCAAACCCCAATACCTCTCTTCCCGGACGTGCATGATGAGATCTCGAAGTCCTAGAAGACCCCCTTGTCTTCTCGGGACCGCTCGCTGATCTCATCCGCCTTTCCTCCCCTCGATTGGGCCGCTGCCCATGGGTACACTGGGGTCCCCCCGGCTGAATGCTCTGTTGCGATGCTATGTGTCCTCAGAGTGCTTCTTCTCGGCGCAATCCTAAGCACCCGCCCGTGGCCTGTAGTTTTTCGTCTACGCTTGTGGCGAGATCCTATAGTGCCACGGGACTGGCAGCCGCCTCACTGCATGCCATGGTCATTCTGCTGGTCCACCGGACCTAGATGCTCATGGACCTGCACGAGGGCGGGACTGACCCAGGGCTCTTCACTGAGCTGCTCGCGTCACTGACCTTGCTCTCCGAGCGACGAAAGTGGCCGTACGCTCCCTGGGTCAGGTGATGCTCACCATTCTGTGGCTGAACCTTTCTGATGTGCTGGATGTCGCGCGGACCTGTCTGTCCGACATTCCCATATCCCAGGTCGGCCTCTCCGGCGGTGCGGTTGAGGGCTTGCCCAACAGCTCTCAGCCGCCCATGAGCAGACTGACGTTGATTCTGTCCCGCAGCCCCGCTGTCCGCTCAGATCCCTCGGTCTGCCCACCGCCGAAGGTGCCCTCCCGCGGCTCCCACCCTGTCCGTTCACCCGGGCCGGCTCTGGGGGCCGCGGGCGGACGCCACAACCCTCTCCAGCCCCGCCCCCCGCTACACGCCGGGTTAAGCGGCGCTCTTGAGATGGGCTCCTCAGAGATGGGACTCAGTTCTTTTCCAGGAGTTGGTAGCAGGACCACTCCTTTCCCCGGGGGAGGGCCGGGGAAGAATCCTTATTCTCCAAAGAACTGACTCTAGCGTCTCTGAGCACGGAGAGTTCTCGGACGTCACAGAGCGCTGCCCACACGCCGTGCTCTCCTCGTCCCCCTCTGTCCCAGAGGTGGTTGACACGGCGTGCCGTCCACGGACCGCTTCGCCCCATCCCCCTCTGTCGCCAGACCCCTGGCAGAGCAGGCCCCCGCGGGACGACCAGCCTGGTCCTCCCCTGGCCCCCTCTGCCAGGGCGCGGTTGCTAACTGTGCCCCCACATCGGGCCGCTATGCCGTCCACGTCTGGGCCAGTTACTCCGCTTCGCTGCCCCTCCGGGGGGACGCCTGTGGTTCACATGATCGCGCTGGTTCAGTTCCTGGGAGCCTGGTTAGAGCTTCCCCATCTGTCCCGCTGGGTCGCGCGGACCATCAGGCTCGGCTATGCGATTCAGTTCGCACGGTCTCCTCCCCGCTTGGGGAGTCCGCTCCACTTTGGTCGGTGGCTATGCCCCCATCATGAGAGCAGAGTTTGCCACCCTGCTGGCGAAGGGTGCAATCGAGACTGTCCCTCCAGCCGAGATGAGGTCCGGCTTCTACAGCCTCTACTTCATTGGCCCCAAGAAAACCGGTGGGTTACGGCCAATCCTGGACTTGCGCGTGCTGAACCGCTCCCTTCAAGAGCAGGATGCCGTTCAAGATGCTCAAACGCGTTTTCGAATGCATACGGCCCCAGGATTGGTTTGCAGCGATCGACCTGAAGGACGCCTACTTTCGGGTCTCCATTCTTCCTTGACACAGACCGTTCCTTCGGTTTGATTTCGAGGGGCAGGCATACCAGTACGCGGCTCTCCCTTTCGGGCTAGCCCTGTCTCCTCGCATCTTCACGAAGGTCGTCGAGGCTGCCCTTGTTCCCCTTCGGGAACACGGGGTTCGCATCCTGATTTATATCGACGACTGGCTGATCCTAGCCGTCAGTTCTTCACCCCGTGGTCGAACCTCAATTTTCTCAGGCCGGGTGTCCCCCTGGAACGAGCTTCCCGGCACGTTGTTGTCTCAACAGATGCCTCCACAACGGGCTGAGGTGCCATGTGCAATGGACATGCTGCCGCGGGCTCCTGGACAGGACCCCAGCGGCTATGGCATGTCAATTGCCTCGAGTTGTTGGCAGTACGCCTTGCCCTGCACCGCGTCCGGGCGTTGCTCAGGGGTCAACACGTACTAGTCCGTTCAGACTATACCGCCACTGTAGCGTACATCAACCATCAAGGTGGTCTACGCTCCCGCCGTATGTCACAACTCGCCCGCCACCTCCTCCTATGGAGTCAGAAGCATCTGAGGTCGCTTCGAGCCATTGTCATTCCCGGAGCGCTGAGCTGTCAGCCGACGAGCTCTCACGGCTTCAGCCACTCCCTGGAGAATGGCGACTCCATCCCCAGTCGGTCCAGCTGATTTGGGACCAGTTCGGGGACGCACAGATAGATCTGTTTGCCTCCCATGACTCGACCCATTGCGCCCAGTTTTATTCCCTGACCGAGGGCACGCTCGGCACGGATGCTCTGGCGCACAGCTGGCCGCAGGGCCGCAAGTATGCGTTTCCCCCAGTGAGCCTTCTTGCGCAGACCTTGCGCAAGGTCAGGGAGGACGAGGAGCAGGTCATTCTGGTCGCGCCGTACTGGCCCGCCTGGACCTGGTTCTCCGAACTAGTACTCCTAGCGACAGCACCTCCCTGGCCGATCCCTCTGAGGACGAACCTTCTTTCTCAGGGACGGGGCACCCTATGGCACCCTCGTCCCGATCTCTGGAACCTCCACGTGTGGCTCCTGGACGGGACGAGGCAGGTTTGAGTACCCTACCACCAGCGGTGGCGGCTACCATCACTTCCGCTAGAGCGTCGTCCACTAGACACGTCTATGCGTTGAAGTGGAACCTCTTCGTCAACTGGTGCTCTTCTCACCGAGAAGACCCTCGGAGATGTTCGATTAGTGTCGTGCTTTCCTTCCTTCAAGATGGGTTGGAGCGAAGGCTGTCTCCATCCACCCTGAAAGTCTATGTTGCCGCTATTGCCGCACACCATGACCCGGTCGAAGGTAAGTCTGTTGGGAAGCACGACCTGATCGTCAGGTTCCTGAGAGGAGCAAGGAGACTGAATCCTCCTCGCCCTCCTCTCGTTCCCCCTTAGGACCTCTCAGTGGTTCTAACTGCCCTGCAGAGTGCTCCTTTTGAGCCTTTGCAATCAGTGGAGCTTAAGTTCCTGTCTATGAAGACAGCGCTCCTTGTTGCATTGGCCTCCATCAAGAGGGTAGGGGACCTGCACGCATTCTCCGTTGACGAAGCGTGCCTGGAATTCGGGCCGGCTTACTCTCACGTGATCCTGAGACCCCGGCTCGGATATGTGCCCAAGGTTCCTACCACTCCCTTCCGGGACCAGGTGGTGAACCCCTGGAGGAGGCAGACCCAGCCCTGGCACTGCTCTGTCCAGTACGCGCTCTCCGCCCCTATGTAGACAGGACGCAGTGTTTCAGGACCTCAGACCAGCTCTTTGTCTGTTATGGTGGGAAGCTGAAGGGAAAGGCTCTCTCCAAGCAAAGGTTGTCTCACTGGATAGTGGACGCCATTGCCTTGGCATACCAGCAGCAAGGTCGACCGTGCCCCCTTGGTGTGACTGCCCACTCCACCCAGAGTGTGGCGTCCTCTTGGGCTCTAGCGCATGGTGCCTCGCTAACAGACATCTGCAGAGCTGCAGCCTGGGCGACACCTAACACATTCGCCAGATTCTACAATCTCCGAGTGGAGCCAGTGTCCTCTCATGTTCTCGCTTCAACCAGCTAGTACTGGATCCGCTCAGGTGTCTTCGCTTGCTCGCCATTCCACTCCACGGACTGGATACGTTCGATATTCTCCTCAGGTGAGCTTCTCCGAAAGCCCTGAGTTCCTCCAGCACTCCTGACGTCGGCGCCAGTGTCTATTGCCTGCGCGTCGGCTAGGTGCCTCCCGTGTGCATGGTCCCTTCTCCGAGCGACCCCCACATGTGTATTTCCACTGTAAGGCTCACTGAGCATGTGTCTTTCCCTTGGCAAGCCACCTTGCCACCCCTGGGGTTGAAATATTCCACCTGAGGCTGGACACCCCAGTGTTCTCCATATGCATCCTTCGGGTCATATGTGTATTCTCTAAGCCCCCCCCCCCCCCCCGTTTACGCAGGGTACTGGAAGACAGCCGAGAAGGTGGCGTGATTAGACTGGTAACCCCATTCGTCGTCATCCGACGTAACTCGGAGTGACAACGAAAGGGAACGTCTCGGTTACGTATGTAACCCTCGTTCCCTGAGTAGGGAACGGAGACGTTACGTCTGCCTGCCACTTTCCGCTGTACCGCGGGGATCGCCTGAGCTCAGTCTTGGCTCCTCAGCGAAGAAACATATCTGCATGTTGCTGGCTTACTCCTTTTATTCCCCATCTGGTGGGGCGGAGTTACGCTATGCAAATTCCGCAGACCCATGGCATTTCTTTGCCATTGGCTCGTTTTGTAATACTCGAAGTCGATAGGTGTTCTAAGCGAAACCCCATTCGTCGTCATCCGACGTAACGTCTCCGTTTCCTACTCAGGGAACAAGGGTTACATGCGTAACCGAGACGTTTTGCAAGTAAACGCAACGTTTCTGCGAGTGAACGCAAAGTTTCTTAAGGGGAATGCAAAGGTTTTGCGAGTGAACGCAAAGTTTTTCAGGGGAACTCAAAATGTTTTGCGAGGGAACGCAAACGTTTTGCGAGTAAACGCAGTTTCTGCGAGTGAACGCAGAGTTTCTTAAGGGGAATGCAAAGGTTTTGCGAGTGAACGCAAAGTTTTTCAGGGGAACTCAAAATGTTTTGCGAGGGAACGCAAACGTTTTGCGAGTAAACGCAAAGTTCCTGCGATTGAACGCAAAGTTTCTTAAGGGGAATGCAAAGGTTTTGCGAGTGAACGCAAAGTTTTTCAGGGGAACTCAAAATGTTTTGCGAGGGAACGCAAACCTTTTGTGAGTTAACGCAAAGTTTCGGCGAGTGAACGCAAAGTTTGTTAAGGGGAATGCAAAGGTTTTGCGAGTAAAAGCAAAGTTTCTTAAGGGGAATGCAAAGGTTTTCGAGAGAACGCAAAGTTTGTTAAGGTTTCTCAAAGAGCTCAAAAGGTTTTGCGAGCAAAAAGCAAAGATTCTCGGGGGAACGCAAAACGCTTTGCGTGCAAATGCAAAGTGTCTTAAGGGGAATGCAAAGGTTTTGCAAATGAACACAAAGTTTCTCAGGGAACGCAAAACGTTTTGTGAGCGAAAGCAACGTTTCTCAGGGAAACACAAAGCGTTTTGTGATGTCCTCCCCGAAACCTAACTCTCCAACTTGATCTCACGGGAAGACATAACTATGATGCGAGATATGAATGTTAGTTCTACAAAAACATAAAAGTATGCATGAAGGCCCGCTCCTAAAAATACCCATTACTGGCACGTAACCAGATCCTACGAATGTGATCAAACGAATTTGCCAAAACTTCAAAATTATTTAATGAATTGCCATAAAATTGTTTAAATGTCAGTAACATTATAATGAACATAATGAAATTGTTACAAATTAGCCACCAAATTACCATAATGTAAAAAGGTTACAAATTGCCAAGAGAATGTGTTGGAATAATAATAATAATAATTTTACTTTATTTGCAGACTTTATTGCCATCAATGCATTTTAGCAAGTACTTTTTAACATTAAAACGGGCACAATATTAAGCACTTATGGAAATGCATTTCATTTCATAGCAGGTGTGTAGGTCTGTTGCGTTTTTATTCTACCTTTCAACTCCATTGCGGTAAAAAATAAGTAGAGAGAAAGAGTCGTCCTTGAAGCTGTATCTTGATTTCCGATTGCATGCAAAATGTGCAAGTCTTAAAAGGAAGCTTATTTCAAAGGAGAAACAGCAGCCAACAATTCAAAACTAGCCCCCGTCACCCCCCCTGTAGGTCCTACGTGACCCAGTTTCAGGTGTGTTAGTATGAGAATCAGCTTTGCGGTTAACACATGCAAGCAGCTTTTTTCTTTTTTTTTTACTCAAACAGGCACACATACACAGTATCGTGTGCTCCCAACCCATGATATTATCTGTATAAACTGACTCATACTCATAATCACACACATAGATTAACAACACCAATTTAAAAGAATAGCTAAGTCAGCAATGCTGTACCACTAAGAAACCTCATGGGTTTCATGAAAAGCTTTAAACAGACAAGTGTTTAAACTTCCATAATGCCCTGATATTGGAGTTAGCATACTGATATTATATAGTTTGAGGATAACTTGCAGAAAAATTTTTTAGATGTGACTGTACAAGCACCTGCTACAACATAAAGTATGAACAACGTCAGCGCTCAACACTTTAAGTTTGAAGCCCCTTTTACTTTTCTTTTCTCCTTTTTTTCCTTTTTTTACAATGTCAGAATGTGTAACAGAATGTTATAGTTTGCTTGTCTAAAAAAAAGTGTAATATGAGGTAACTGCATGGGTTAAGATTAGGTTTAGAGGTAGATATCTAGTTATTACCTAGTTATTATAGTAATTACTATTGTAGGTACATAGAATGTACATGTAGAATTGGACCGTAAAATAAAGCTCTACCGTGTTTACTGGAAACTTCCAACAACAAATACCAGGATTCTGTGCAGGAATGAATTAAGAATGCCTATTAAATTCCATTTAACATTTCTGAATTTGAATTCAATTTAAATTGAGGTAGTGAACAAGATATAGAATTGAAATTCAATTGCAAGAAATTCATACAGCTATAATTTTTGCAACCTAATTTGGATTACATTTCAATTACAAACTGCCGTGATATGTAACACCAACGTAATAAAGCGTTGTCCGCATTTTTTTTAGTTAAACAAAAGGCAAAGACTGCCGATTAAAGTTAAGCATTGGTGGATGGATGGATGGATGGTTGATTGGTTGGTTGGTTGGTTGGTTGGTTGGATATATGGATGGTTGGTTGGTTGGTTGGTTGGTTGGTTGGTTGGTTGGTTGGTTGGTTGGTTGGTTGGAAAGATGGATGGTTGGTTTGTTGGATGGATGGAAGGTTAGTGGGATGGATGGATGGATGGTTAGTTGGTTGGATGGATGGTTAGTTGGTTGGATGCATGGATAGATGGTTGGTTGGTTGATTGGTTGGTTGGTTGGTTGGTTGGTTGGTTGGTTGGATAGATGGATGGTTGGTTGGTTGGTTGTTTGGTTGGTTGGTTGGTTGTTTGGTTGGATAGATGGATGGATGGTTGGTTGGTTGGTTGGTTGGTTGGTTGGTTGGTTGGTTGGTTGGTTGGTTGGTTGGTTGGTTGGTTGGTTGGATGGATGGATGGTTGGTTGGTTGTAAAGATGGATGGTTAGCTGGATGGATGGATGGTTAGTTGGTTGGATGGACGGATGGATGGATGGATCGTTGGTTGGTTGGTTGTATGGATGACAGACTGACAGACAGCAATAGCGTGTGCCCTAAAATTCCTTCATATAAGAATATAATCCTTAAAGAAATTGAGACCTGATTAGCTGAATGGGAGTGTACTGAAGGGTTGTATTTTTAAATTGACTGGGGTTTGTTTAAAAACAAGAACAGTACTAAACTAAAGGAAAATTTTCCACTACCGTTTCCATAAAAAATAAATGAAAAAAAATAAATAGGTAGCTTAGTCAAATTACCAATAGTGCTGACGTCTATTACTGGGAAAATGCATTGAAAAGGTATTATGAGGCATCTGATAAATACTGTGAGTAGTGATTTAGATCCATTGCAATGTACTTGCAAAACAATCTGAAGATACTGATGACGCAGTGTTATGTGTTAACATTACCCATGTTTAATTTAGTTGCTGAACATGTACAGACTCATTTGGTGGATAAAAGATTTCCTCTCTTATTGTTCTCAAACAGTGGTTGTCAACGGCAATAAAATACTGGAGCCCCACAAAGAACAATTTTATCACCTGTACTTTTTTTTTTGTAAATGAATGAGTTTTAAAAAAAAAAGGTTTTTGAAAAGCTGTTTTAGATTTCTCACAAATGGGCCTCTCAACCATCAGAAATATATCTCGACTATGGTTAGACACATCACTGGTGAAGCCACGTATAGCATACCTTTGAAATGATGTTGCCTGGTAACCAAAGGTTCACAGCCAGACTCAATAGAAAACACTTAATGGTCATAATGTCACGCTTCATGAAATATGAAAAAGATCATTTATAAAATTTACGCAGTGCAATGAATGATTTCTCGCTTACAGCAGTTCTCCTTATGGCTGGTCTAATGTAGATTCTGGGCCAGGCGGTGTGTGGGTTCCCAACATGTTTAACACACTGTGCAAAGATCATTTCTGGTAATGAACTGTGAAGATTTATGATAAATATATATAAAGTGTCTAGACCCATTTTGTATGTTACAACATAGCAATATTGATATAAGAACCTAATTGGATGAATATCACATAACCTCTCAAGAACATACCAGCTCATGTTTTACACCAAAATCAAATAAAGAAAGGAAATATATTTTGCTGAAGGAGCACATCACCAATTTCTAGTAGCCTACATTACGATTTTTTTTGTATTGTGACATCAAGCATATGCACATTTGATCACAATTCTCATTACCGTGATGAAAAAATACTTCGTAAAAAAAATTATTTTATATAAATTGTAATGTAGTTACATGTCGTTATAATATAGAGTTGTAGTTGTGGTATTGTCCCAAATGACACACTGACTCATCTGTGTAGTGTATTAACTTAATAAGGTTATGTCGTCATTTATTATCAGAGTCTGATGCCCCTCCCCCTAAATCTGCGACAGTAGAGTGCATGAAGTGTCCAACATTTCACACTTAATTTTTTTCGGTTAATTAATTGCATCAATTTAAAGTGGACTTTTTTTATTTTTGGAATTTTCACACTACTTGCACTATTTACACTACGAAACGACAAAGAATAGTGCATAATACATGAAATTAAACGCCTTTAGTTTAATTTTTTTTTTTTTGTAGTTTGCTAGTTTAAAAAAATCATTGCGCTAGAATCATGTTTATGGTATAAAAAATTAATAAAGAATCTGAGAACAATCAATGGGAATCTCAAAGGTCATATAAGGACTATATACAAGAAGGAGATGCAACTGATTAGCTAATGCATACTAAGTGTGCTGTCCTGTCATGCATAATTAACTTGGATACTTGTTAATGTAATTGTACTCATGTGGTTAATTGAGGTATACTACAGAACTTATGTAGCCCGGCCCCTTTTCAGCTCTGCCCTCGTTGTGTTCTGTCTTCCGGTTTGTATTTCCACAGCATGAATGTAAGATCTTACGGATTTATGATTGAACCACTCTTCCTATCTAGTGACATTTGTAATGACATCCGCTTCAAACATTACAGAGCTTATGATAACTTTCCTTAACTCTACAAAAAGTAAATCCACTTCATCAGCTAATTACTCTTCAATAGCGATGTCAAAGAAATATACCGAGCTACCACAACAATGGAAGTTCAAGACACAATTTTAAATTTGTTTGGTTGGTTGGTTGGTTCGATGAATGGATGGATGGATGGAAGCTGTAACACCTGAACACCTGGCAAGTATTGGGACACATGAACATTAAACCAACAGGGACTGTAATGGCATCACATTATAAATACAGACATTAGTATGGAGTTGCTCCCCTCTTTGCAGCTGTAACAGCTTCCACTCCTCTGGGAAGGCTTTCCACATGATTTTGGAGTCTTTCTGTGGGATTTTTTTCCCATTCATCCAGTAGAGCACTTGTGAGGTCAGGCACTGATGATGGACAAGAAGGCCTGGCTCGCAATCTCCATTCAAGTTCACTTCAAAGGTGTTCGGTGGGGTTGAGGTCAGGGCGTTGTGTGGGCCAGTCAATATCTTCCACAGCTAACTCTTCCAAAATTATTTTTATAGACCTTGCTTGCTTTGTGCACTGTGGCACAGTCATGCTGGAATAAAACAGGGCCTTCCCTAAACTGTTCCCACAGAGTTGGAAGCATAGCATTGTCCAAAATGTCTTGTAGAACTAGCCGTGAAAGAATGAGACCATTATTAAGAGGTGTGAAATAAAAATGTCACTTGGAGGCTTCTTGCCTCTGGGAAAGAGTTGATTGTCCTTGGAAAATGTTAAATCTCACCTCTGAGAAAGGGTTGACCAATTGGCAGGATTCCACAATTAGCGAGAAAGGCGAGGGAAGTAAAACTTAATTGTGGGAAACAGTTACAGGAGGGGTGAATCTTACCAGAAAATTAAGTCACATTGTGAAATAACAGATAAGAAAAAATTATAAGAATAGTGCCCTGACCTATGGGCTGGGCGATATGGCCAAAAAATGACATTTCTGTATTTTTTGGTTAAATGGTGATATACGATATATATCTCGGTACTTTCTACGTTTTTCTATTTGGATAAAGAAAATCTGTATTTATTTAAAAAATGTTATTTCACATCCTGCTCAATCATATCCAAACAATGTTGATATTAAAGGATATGGAAACACAGGAATGTAATGTAGGCTATGCAATTATTATGTGCAAAAAGGTGGTTAAAATCACATTACATTCTAACATTGTAACATTACAATCTAAAAACAAAAATAATGCTTTTGTTTTTAAAATGACTAAAGGCTAAACTAAAAATGAAAATAAAAACAAAAACAAAAGCACAAACTAATTATATTAGCCTGCAACTGATTACCCCATTATAATGTTCACTTTCACAAAAAATATACTTGTAGGTTTAAAATTCCACATATGGCCCATTTATTGTCTCCAATAACAAATATTTGAGCAATATATTGTATATTTTAGTCAGAATCATTGCGCTAATATTTCAATTGTGCTCCGTCTGTTTGGCGCGCATTCGCGCGGTGGAAGCTTGAATTTTAATATTAGCGGAGATTCATTTGTAGAGGGCTCGTCCTCTCCTGACAGTGTAATGGACATATTTGTTTGACTTTCTAACATTTACAGATGGAGAATATACCTGTGAAATGTAAGTTGAGGAAAGCACCACATCAGAAAAGCATTAAACACCCAAGTATTTATCTGTCAGTCAGCAGTTGTCAGACATCTGACAGGACAAGCTACTTAAAACTTAACTATATCTTACTAGTTATTTTGAAGCCCTTAATATAAGCTTGTGTCATGTTTAGGAGAAATTGTAATATGTACTTTCACTGCAGCAGCTCACACTGCGTCCTATGCTATTTTTCAGATGTGCTCGTATAAAACTACTGTATCGATATAAACGGTATTGCCTCATTCCATATCATTTAAAAAAAATCGATATATTGTACAAACTCGATATACCGCCCAGCCCTACCCTGACCAGAGACAAGTTCAGATGTCCTGCAGGCATCTCGGCTTTGTTCAATAAAGTCTGAACTGAATTTTTTGACTTCTAGAACACTGCCTCCTGAGCTTCATTTGCAAGAAAGAAATGACTTTTCTTCACAACAGTATGCTGAAGCACTGGAATAAGGGGGCTATAAACCAACCAATGAAAAACAGCTCCGTACCTTTACCTCCACCAAACTTGACAGTTGGCACAATGCAGTCCGACAGGTAACGTTTTCCTGCAGGGTGTCTACAGATATAAACAAGTTAAATTTAAGACTTTTTAAGACCTTTTTAATGCCACTTCGAATGAAATTTAAGACCAAACCTGTAATGCAAATTCACATTATATTACATACGTATATGTAATATTTAATGTTTAACCTAACAATTGAAGTAATTTAGTATTAACTACTTGTTTATTGAACTAAAATCAATGTAACATTTGCAATCGTAAGAATATTCAGCAAAATAGTTCCTGTCATGTTACTTAACTAGATTATATGATAAAAATAAAAAAATCAACATTTTTCATTTTTACCTCAGTATGTTTCTTCTTTGAGTTTTTTTGTGTGCTGTTATGCACATTAGTTTTGATTTCTCACTTTAAAATCTCTCAGAGACAGAGACAGGCAGCCCGAGTCTCAACAGCGCGACCTTACCGTCAGTAATGCATTTATTATCCACAATCGATCGCAACTTACAATAAATGTAATAAAATCAGAATCATTCTCTCGGTTTAGTCATTCCCTAGTTATTTTTGTATTTGTTCTCATCAGGCTACTTGTCCGGTCGGGCAAGTAAAATTCTCTTTTACTTGTCCCTTCAAAAAATCCACTTGTCCCGGACAAGCGGACAAGCATTAATGTCGAGTCCTGCATTATCATTATCAATCGCTGTTTATGTAATAAAATCAGAATCATTCTCACGATTCGATGCTTCACTGGTTATTTGACGGACATTTTGTCCGTCAGACTGGAGAAATTTTAGCGGTAATGTGACCAGAAATATTTAAGACCCATAGAATCTGAATTTAAGACATTTTAATACTTTTTAAGGCCTTTTATTAGGAAAACTATTTAAGACATTTTAAGACTTTTTAAGGACCCGCGGCCACCCTGTCCTGGGATCTGCCAAACCCAGACTCGCCATCAGAGAAGTGTGATTCATCACTCCACAGAACACGTTTCCACTGCTTCAGAGTCCAGTGGCAGCGTGCTTTACACCACTCCATCCGACACTTGACATTGTACTTAGTGACATTGCTCGGCCATGGAAACCCATTCCACGAAGCTCCCACCGCACAGTTTTTGTGCTGATATTAATACCAGTGGTCTTAGATTTAGCTGTATTTAGCTGAGCAGTAGTTTGGGCGGCTCGCCAATTTATTAGAGAAATAAGTAAGCTTGACCAGAGTTCTTGTGGGGAGAATAATTTATTAAAGGTATTAGTGTAGTAATTCTTTAGCAGAAATGTTATTGTCAGACTTCAGAGATTCTGCGGAACAGAACTTTACACCTGCTACAAACAATAGTGCATCTGACTAAAGAGAACTGAAATGCACGTAATCTTTCAATGGAAGTTTGGAACTCATCAGCTATGGAATCAGTTGGTGACTTTTACGCTGCATGCTCCTTAGCACTCAGTGACTTTACGCGGTCTTCCGTTTCGTGGAAGTTGCTGCCATTCCTAAACGCTTTCACTTTCCAACAGTTGACTGTGGACTATCTAGCAAAGATGAAATTTCATGAACTAACTTATTGCAAACATGGCATCCTATCACAGTACCACACTTAAATACACTGAGCAATGGGTCTGATTGAAACGCCTGAACTCAATAAGAGGTCCCAATAATTGTGTCCATACAGTGTACCTTCAATTGTCGGCGGCAAACAACAACCTTCTCTTAGAGAAATTTTCATGGCAGAAAAAAACCCTCCAGAAGTTATGTAATATCATCTGAGTGTGTGACTGGGATGTGCTGTAAATAGCCCACAAAATATTGCCTACTGTTCCCCGGAAATTACTTTGCTCCCATTGGGGTGAATAAGTTTACATTTGTTTCAAATTCTCTGGAAATCACAGTCAAGTATTAACTATGCAGTTGTATACTTTTATTATTGAAGGAATGTTCCGGGTTAAATACAAAATCTATGGACAGCATCTGTCGATTCGCCACAGAAAATAATTTTGACTGTTCTGTCAGTTGGAAAAATAGGCAAGTCACATTTACATTAGAAATCTATGGGGCAAGACATTGCACTGAGATGAACATTAAAATACACACTGTTACTAATGTTCAGCAACTACTATTAAACATTATACATGTTAACATAAAACTAGATTGGTAAAATCACTCACTCGCTTCTTGTTACTGCCTTGTCCCATAGACTTTCATTGAAAGTGCACTTTACATGCGATTTTGTTCATTTTTACAAACTAAGTCTAATTTTTTGTTTGTGGCAATGGACATCTGGTGCGGTTTACATTTGCAGGTATTTCAAACATTTGCAATTTTTAGTTATTGCAATAATGAAAATTAAAGTTTATGATTGCAGACAATATTTCAATAGCAGTTAGACAAATTTTAATACATTCTACTTGTGAAGTGATCCAATTGTGTCAGAAAACAGAGAAGTAAAAAATATATCACTATGAAAGTGTTTACAAACCAAAAAAATATATATAGAAAACATCCAATGTTGCATAGATCAATAACACATTTACATAAAATATAGATAGGCCATGACAAAAGGCAACTCTTCAAAAATTCACTTGCCCTTGTATTCTAAAGAGAAGCAAATGATGCGTTACAACAGGCATGTACGTTTGGGAAAACAAATGTGTGTATAGTTATGTATGCAGCCAACATTCATGCACATATATATGTACATCTCATCATACACACACAATATGTTTATATCAAATATCAGTCCTGATATTAATAATAGTCCGTAATTCATAATGCCCAAGTTGCCCAAAGTAGATTTAAAGGTGTTACATCTCCACTTCCCTGACGAACACGACAAACTTTATAAAAATAGTTTATCAGAACAAAATAAATATTACAAATATATTAGTTTACTTCCGAAGTTAATACTTCATGTAATAATTCGCCATTATAAATATAATTTGGTCTTGAAAGATTTCAGATAGTTCTGCAGTGAACTCAGGGATTGGATGTTTTTTTCACAGTTTAGACGCATCCTCGTTTCCTCTTGTTGTCTTCTTTTTATAGAGACTGACACCAAACCTAAACCTCCTCTTGTTTGGTAAGTCTTCTTCACGGATTCAGTACACCACCTTGCTGAAAAACAAAACTCTTGATTCTGAGACCAGTTAGTCTGGTCTATTTAGATGGCTTTAGAGAGGTTTTGGGTACTTGACCAGCAGGCCAACCAGCTAAATCAACTAAACACCAGTTTGACTAGGCTGGGAGACCAGCTTAAACTTCTTTCTTTTGCAGGAAAAACATATTCTTTGACTCAATCTCATATTCCAATCCATTCGGTATGAGACAACCTGAGGTTTCCTGATAGATGAAATGACTCCTTACATCCCCTGAGTATCATAGGTGTCTGTTGGTTTGTGTTCGCCGAGGCTAAAGGTTAGCTTAGTTAGCGTACTGGGAGTAGAAGGCCACTTTGACTCGCTCGATTTGATGGCAGAGTTTGATGGCGGGGCCGAGCTTTAGGTCCATGCATTCTTGGACTGTAGGAAGTGTCAGCAGCAGCAAGGCCTGTCCATCAATGTCCTTGAGAAGGAAAAAACATGTACGAGTTAGCATAAATATTGGATTTTATCTTGCAGATTTTGTTTGTTTATTTTGCTTCAGTTGCACACACCATGATAGTACATGTATGATTTGAAATTTTGGATTGTTTTTTAATCTGCAGTAGACCAAGAATGTTTATTAATAAATTAAAAAGGGTAAATATTGATTTCATGTTGGCTACATAGAAAGCAAAGCATTCTAGATTGCACGCTGATAAAATTAACATAAAATACTAATAAAAAATGACCATGACAATTTAAATTATGAAAATAATAAAATAACAATTATAACAATATAAAATTCATTTTAATTAATTAACCTGTTGACAATACTCATATCAGTCGTTGAGTATTTAGTAAATAGAAACACTAATAAAATAAATAATATATAATAAAATATATGTAATAAAATACATTAAATTTATATATATATATATAATAAATAAGCATTAAATTAGATAAATAAACCATATTTATTTAATAAATAAATAAACATTTTAAATATGAAAAAATGATAAAACAAATAAAAAAATCCAATTCTTTGTCCCAAGTCTGCAATATTACAGTGAGTGTTTGAATTCAGAAACAATAAAAGAAAATAAGAATACTAATAAAAAATAATCATAATCTTTAACAATTTTAATATAGCCTGCGATATTTAAAAATAATACCGATAATGATCATTTCAATTATGAAAATAATAAAAGAACATAACTAAAATGAAAACATAAAAAATAATAAAATAAAATAATGAAAAGTATGCTCATTTAGTTTAACTGAAGTCTGCAATATGTAAAAAATTATATAGTTGAATTCAGAAACTAATAAAAGAACATAATGAATAACCATTTAAATTTAGAAAATAATCAAATGAAATATTTTTTTTTTGTTTAACTAAAGACTGCAATATTAAAAATAAAATGAGTGTTCGAATTCAGAAAAGAAAAGAAAATAAGAATACTCATAACAAAAATATTCATAATCTTTAACAAATTAAAATGTAAAAAAATAATAAAATAAAATAATGAAAAAGTATTGTATTTCAGAAAAGAAAAGAAAATAAGAATACTAATAAAAAAAAATCTTTCAATCATTTCAGTCAGTTCACTAAAAGAAATGAAATAATCTGTAAGTTACTAAAATAGACAACTTATTAAACTGAGAAATCTGAGACTTTTAAACTTGATATGAATTAGGCATTAAAAGCCAAAGAAGTGCCACATAAAGTTGGTGTCCTGTACCTGCTCTTGGAATATCTTTGCTAGGGAGGCACAATCTGTGGACGTGATGAACTCAACCACATCAGATACACTCCATTCCAAAGGATTCCTCTCCAACACCAGACGATCTTCCTCTTCAAAACTCTCCGTCTACACATGCACACAAGCAAACTTCACTTTAGCTAACGTAATTGGACTCTAGGCGTTCATTATAAATGAAAGGTATTATGTTTAGGGAATAATTTATGCAAAAGGTTCTATACTGTATGTCTGTTTGGACACTTTACCTTTGTGTTTGTGTGGTTGGCCGTTTGGTTCTGGCTGCAGGAAACGGAGCGCGTGGTTCTTCTGGGAGAGGACCTGTCGGAGGTGTTCGGATGGGTCGCCCTGCGCTGAAGAGCAGCGCGGCGGGGAGGTCTTCCTCTCCTCGGGGCGTCCTGAAACGAGTGGGCAGAGGCCTCCTCACGGAGCGAGTTGGAACTGGCCTCACTGCCCCACTCCTCAAAATCCTCTTCCTCATCATCATAGTAATAATCACTATCCTATAAAGACACAGTGGAGGAACAGTGTTACGCAGCGTAAGTTCATATTCATATAAGCCTCTTAAGTTCATATTCACCAATGCTTGGCAAAATTTTGTCATTTGAATAGGATTCTGTGCAAAGATGTAACATTTCCCCATGCAGATTCTGCAACAATTCACATTCATTTGTCTTCTGTGCGAGCGATGCTTTTTGCATTACCACACTATTGACAGTGGACAGTATTTTTTTTTTTTTTTTGACAAGATTTTGGTAATGTGACAATGCCTTTAACCAGGTTTGATGTGCTAAAGCATCAATTAATCATATCTTTTTCATGTTGGTCAGAATTTTTATTCCAAAAAGTTTTTTTGTTTTTAAGTTGGCTGGTGTATCACACTACAAAAAAATAAAAAAATTATATATATATATATATATATATATTAGGGCTGGGAAAAGATTAATCGCGATTAATCGCATCCAAAATAAAAGTTTGTGTTTACATAATATATGTGTGTGCACTGTGTATAATTATTTTGTATATATAAATACACACACATGCATGTATACACATAAGAAAAAATGGTTATTTATATATAAAATATTTATATTTATATATAATATAAATTATAAATAAATATATACAGTATAAACATGCAAATATTTCTTAAATATATACATGCATGTGTGTGTATTTATATATATACAAAATAATTATACACAGTGCACACACATATATTATGTAAACACAAAATTTTATTTTGGATGCGATTAATCTTTTCCCAGCCCTAATATATATATATATATATATATATATATTTCCATTCAGTCACTGATCAGCATGTTTGTCTTAATTTCCACAAAAAGATAAAATATACAAAAAATACTTTATTTAAAATAAATGATTTTTACAGTGCAATTGTTAGCTCCGCCCACAACAAATCTAATTGGTCCAAGTACCGCTTTGCATACAGTAGTTAATGAAACATAAAATATGCTGTGATTGGCTGTGATTTTGTCACTTTGTGCAACATTAATTGTTTAGTGTGCAGGTGCCTGAAACATATTCTTTAAAAAGTATGCACTTGCATACTAGCACACTTGAGAAGGTTTCATGAGTTACAATTGAAAGTATGTGTTTTTGTCTGGGTTGAAATGGTTTGGCAGACCTGAGGTGACTCTGTGGTGTGGTATCCCACAATAGAAGTGCGCCGTTTCTTCTGGACAAAGATGGCTTTGCGTTTCTTTCTGCGTCGTGCTGGTTTGGTCATGTCACCGTCTTGAGCATTCTCTCCTAAACTTGGGCGACCAACTTTCCTCTTCTTGTAATATGCTACATCAGGGATAAATGTACACACACACACACAGACACAGACACAGACACAGACAGACACACACACACACACACACAATTATCGACAGTTAGAAAGAACTACATGTAAGTCTGACTGCATCAGCGTGTGTTTTTGGAGAAAATAATACCTTGCGCTTGTGAAACATGTCATTTTAATTCCAAGTTAGAGAAAACATAACTTTTCATCGTTATAGAGGGATGAGAGACTCACTGTATTTGGTCTTGGTCTGACTGGAGCAGTTTTCCGGGCAAGTGTCGGACACGTTCGTTGGGCCAAAAAGGTTCTGACAACACTGGAGTCTCTCACATACTCGACGACAAAACTCCGACACTTGATCTGCTGTTCGGACGATTCTCATGGTGGAGCGATAGCTTTTCCCTTTATATCTACAAACAAGCAAATGTGTTTCACTGCAGTACTAGTTTCCACTATCAAGAACATTATGAAAATTAAACATTTTACATATTCACCACAGATGACTATGCTAATCGGCCGGCTTAAAACCTCATTATGCAAATGAAGGAAAGCTCTCTGTTCATTATGATTGCACCATTCAATTCTGTTTGTTTGCTAATATATCAGTAATATGATTGTTTTTAAACGTATACACACACATGTTGGGTTTCCATGTTTTATAGGGACTTTCCATAGACATAATGATTTTTATACTGAATAAATTGTATATTCTATCCGCCAACCCTAAACCTACCATCACAGAAAACGTTATACATTTTTACATTAAAAAAAATATATAATTTAGTATGATTTCTAAGCTGTTTTCCTTATTTTTTCTTTTATTGATAGGATTTATCGGTGTACATTAAAATTAGCTTCATGGTAAAAACATAAGCGTGTGTGTGTGTTCATACTTGGCTTTCAGGGTTTCCTCCTGACAGTTCCATAGTGGGTCTTCAACCATCTGTAGTTCTCGGAGCACACGGCCGGGTTTATATGCGGAGTTTATTAACATTGTTAGAATCTGCAAGAAAATAACATGATCAGGCTATTTATTTCACGAATCATGTTATGTTACATAAATATATACAAACAAATTCAGACACACAAACACATGCATATACACTACAGCTAAAATAACCACATATGGGTAGCTTCTGTAATATGAAGTACATGTTGTCAGTGTGACAACAACTGAAAATCAAAAACTAAATTAAATAACTAGGGCTGTCAAGCGATTACAATTTTCTAATCTTATTAAGTACACAATGCGGTGATTAATTAATCTAATCAATCAAGTTTGAAAAAAAAAACCCAAAAGATCATTTAAAGTCATTATTGTGTTAAATGAGAAAAGCATCAAATAGACATTTAGAAAGAAATATTATTTTTGATTCAACATAGAATTTATTACATACACTTTTAGGCTTCAATGGCCATAAGGGTGAGTAAATAATCGGAATTTTAATTTTTGGGTTAACAATACGATAATAAGAGATGCACAATCATTCTGTTATATTTTCGTTGACAAAAACAGACAATATTGCGTCTAAAATATAACACAATATTAACTTATTTATTGAACTGTTGTGTAAAATCAGCATCACATTCGCACTCGGGATAAAAACAGCACTGATGTGATATTGCGCTCGTTACAAGTGTGATATTGCTTAACTATATCATATGATATAAATATTAGACGAAAACATATTTGTCCTGATATCATGAATTTTAGTGGCATTCTATTGGCTACATCACGCAGTGGGCTGTTGCCCTGCTTTATGTACCTCACCATTCAACTGTATTAAATGTAAGATGAAATATGTAGGTCTGGGGTTAATAATTTTAAAGGGATAGTTCACCCAAAAATGAAAATTCTGTCAGTATTTACTCACCCTCATGTTGTTCCAACCCCGTAAGACCTTCGACCTCTAGTCAGTTAAACTAGTCCAATTTCGTAGAGCTACGTCACACATAGGCTCACTATTGGCCGACGCTGGTCATGTGGGTGATGCGTGTGACGTACAACAGAAGCGCTATTATACTAGAGAACTGACTAGAGGCCCATAGAGAAGGAAATGAATAGTTGAAATAAAGTCGTTATTTTTGTTTTTTTTGCGCACAAAAAGTGTTCTCGTCATTTGATAAACTTAAGATTGAGCCACTGTAGTCACTTGGACTATTTTAACGATGACTTTAATAACTTTTCGAGGCCGGAAAGTTTCAATCCCTGAAGAAGCCTATGGACTAGTATTGAGGAGCGATCCAGCTCTCAGATTTCATCAAAAATATCTCAATTCGTGTTCCGAAGATGAACGAAAGTCTTACGGGGTTGGAACAACTTGAGGATGAGTAAATACTGACAGAATTTTCATTTTTGGGTGAACTATCCCTTTAATGCATTATTTTTTTTTCTATAACAAATTAATTAAATGAACACTTGACAGCCCTATAAATAACATTTGACTTGTTATTGTATAATTATTGTGTATGTATAACATTTATGACCTAATTTTAACGAAATCACACATATATCTTGATAAAATATGCATTTTTCCTTATACATTTCATGTACATTTTAAAACTAAAAAAATTCATATTGATAAAAAATTTGCAATATGTCAATTTCCTATATAAGAGATGATTGTACCTCTTTGAGGACTACAGCACACTTTCCGGGCCCCACGGCCTTCGGTAACTCAGCGATTCGGCCCTTGTTGAGATACGGACCAGAGAAACAGCGATGATTGATGAAGAGCTGAGAACAACAGTACTTTCCATTCACCAAACCTAAACAACACAAACACACAGTAGATTAGCAATATCAGCACAAAATCCATTTGTGAAGACAATGGTTATATGACAAATGCAAAGGTCAGATGAAGTTATTGGTAGAATATGTAGTAAATATGTCAAACCTGTATCCATGGCCATGGACGGACACAGGTTAAGAGGAGCATCAGGAGGCTGTGAGGGAGCCAACCTAAAAAAAAAAATCAACCAATCAATCAATCAATCAATCAATCAATCAATCAATCAATCAATCAATCAATCAATCAATCATCAAATGATATTATGGACAAAAAAACAACAGAGTAAAACAGGAAGTAGATGAATCACATGCTTGACGTTTAGGTTAAAAGTCCCATGCTTTCTTGCAACACAAACACAAAAGGCACATGGGTAAAAATGTCCACCAGAGGAGTACATCTACTCACTGTTTCTCAGGCTGAACAACAGCAATCTTCTTCTGAGGCAGACCTGAAAACACCATAAACAATCAAATCAAAAAACATGACGCACAGGGCAACATAGGGAAGTTTTAAGTATTTTTGTGTGTTTTCTAAAAAAAAAATACCATGAAATTCAGAGAAGTCTTATTTGGATTACTTTCAAGGAGCAGAATAAGATATGCACCAAATAAGTGTTGTTTAAATGACATCTGTTTTTGCTGAATTACTTTTTTTATTTTTATTATAAGCAGCCAGGACAAGTGACGTACAAAAGGACATTTTAAGGTTTGCTTGGTTTATATTGCCATCATGGTGCACTGATCTCATCTTAGAGCATAACTATGAAAATATACAGTACATTCAGACCCCTCATTTTTAACAGACCACCATGCGAACGCTGGAGACTGGAGACACAAGATCAAGGAAAGAAGTTACAGATATCACTGCATTCCAAAGTTCGAGTTTTGTGAACGCTGACCTGCAAATTCGTATCATGTGAAGAGAAATCGATATGTCATGGCGTGACCTCTAAGCTGAATTAAAAGAACGCAATTGTTTTGCATTAAAGTAGAGTAGATTCTATATTTTTACATTTTGGATTTAGTTTTATTTATTTGATATATGGTGAATTTTTTTTTTTTTTTTAAACGTCTTATCGAGACCGTTGCATTGTCCATAGAAATTTTGCTAAAATGCTTTAAAAATCACACAAAAAAAAATAATAATAATACAAAATAAAAAACATATATATATATATATATATATATATATATATATATATATATATATATATATATATATATATATATATATATATATATATATATGTTTTTTATTTTGTATTATTATTTTTTTGTGTGTGATTTTTAAAGCATTTTAGCAAAATTTTTGTGTGATATATATATAGGACATTTTTCCCTTTTATTTTTCTGTCAGTCTTTCAATCTGCAAAGTTATTAGACATTAAAAATTAGGTTTTTGGTTATTATGAAATAAGGAGTGTAGGTTGACGTGAAAACAAAATTATTGAAAAAACTTTTGCATAAGGCTGCAACATGACAAAATGTGAAACAATTAAGAATACTTGAATATTTCCTAGACTTTTTTATTACTTTTAAAGATGCCATTCATTTCCATGACTTTTTGACTGGAAATTTCAAAATGATAACTTTAGAATTAATGTTTTTCTTTTTTGTTTTTCTTTTTTTAATGATTGTCTGAACACTAAAATATGTTCTAATTGGCTGTTATTGTGTCATGTCACACATCACCCACTCAAAAATATAACCAGATATTATATTTCTGGGTCTAGCTGTGGAAAATATATTATATTATATATAAATTGATATCGCCAATATCAATTATATTAATTGTAATATATAAATAATTATCCATTGATATCGCCATATTCCAAACCATTCTTTTCGTAGCATTTAAACATTTTTCTTTTTGATGAAGTAAATGTCAGACTCAAAGCATATATTTCAATTTCTGACACAATTGAATCCATTAGTATGCGTCACTCACAGACAGTCTTTTGTACATGTGTTAGAGGATAGCCGTTCGCTTCACACCAGCCCACAGGGAAGATATTCATACTCTCAACATCCACTATACAATCTGGTAACGGCTTGCTCAGACCTATAGACAAAGAGAAAGAGAAAACAATTTGTGTCAGCGTGTCATTACTTTTGGTATTCACTGTTAGGTCATGTGCTCGAAATATTTCTATTAAATAATATGAAAAGAATGTAAACATACATGCTCTATTCATTCCTACCTTCCAGTTTGAGCCAGAGAAGCCGACCTTTGACTTGAGTGATACGAGCGACGCAGAGTTCAGCAGGTTGATGTGGATTCACGGCTTCAAGCCACATATCCTTACAGAAGCCCTTGCTTTGAGAAGCCTGTTCGCACGCAACGCAGAAAAAAATAGGTCAGTGGAAAAGCCTCATGTGTCCAATTACACAAAACAATGAATATCACAGTAAATGCAAACAAACAGGATAACGAGGGAGATACATAACCATGAAAATTGCCTTTTGACTGGAAATGTTTTAATGAAACGCATTTATGTAAGACTTATCACCATTTACATCCGATAATTTGTGCACAAATAAACAACAAACAAGCCACGCAGTCATAGCTTGCGATCTCGTATCCCCAAATAATGAGTGGAATTTGGCTTTAAAATACCACTGCTGGATACTGATTGGTCAATACATCATTCCAACTGTCCAAACACCCACGATACAGTAACAGCTATGATGCAAACATTAGTTAACATGACATTAATTAACCTTAGTTTACATGTCAGGGGCTAGGAATGTCAATGTTATTGTGTTAAGATAATACTGGTAAACAAAATGAAATATTTACAAACAATAAACACTAAAAACATGTACTTTTGTTCTGGAGAATACAATATTATACACAGACGCATGCGCACACATATATCATAAAATGAAATGAATGCTGCTATCACATTAGATAGTATTGTAGATATTAGAGAAAACTAGAGAATATTTGTAATTACATAATGTAAATATTGTTACTAAGCAGCATTAATTTCATGATTTGTATTATATATATAATATATAGTGTTTGTGTGTGTATTTAAATCCATAATGCTGTTTAGTAACAAAATTTACGCTGATTATATAGTAAAAAATATAACATTAAATATTAAGGTTTTATCAAATAAACAATAGGATGACAAAACTTAAAACAAAACAATTTTTTTTTTATTTTGCAAGTACATATTGTCTTTTTTATTTTTCATATTTTATTTATACATTTACTTACATATGTTACTATTTGACCAAAAACAACACTTATAAACTTTAGAAAGGTTACCTCTTGCAAGGAAATCATCATATTTTAAAACCCTTGGCATCACAAACGTTTGAATATACAATATATATGAACCGTATTGTTCATATAGTCAACTTTGAACTTTATGAGGAACTGGAAACACAAGAGGGGAGGGGTATTTCTCACAAAAACATAGCAATCATGTTTGCATCTTTTGCGTGTCAATGTGACCAACATCGCAATGGGAAAACCCGATAGCTGGCACACTTTCATCAAACTTGATCTAATTAGCAAGAAATCCCCAAAGCCTCTTTCAGATAACATCAAAACCGTACACGTGTTCATCTGAAGTCGAGGGGAAATCGAGAGAAAGTGCCTTACGTTTGGGAAACACACATCTGGAGCAGCTTCGTTGCCACTGTGTTTGAGATAGTCCGCCCAATCGAAGTCCTGTGACTCAAAGCCTGACAGAAAATGACACATTGAGAAAAAACAAATTAGACAGAGAGAGAGACATATTATAAGCAAATAAGTTAGTTATTTGCACTGTATTTTCCTTCATCCTTAATTATTTTTATATCTAATATATTATTAATGTGTTACGAATATAAAATAATAGTGAATTTTATATTAATATATCTATATTTTATTTTTATATCTAACACAAATTGACTGTAACTGCAAATGCTTAAGCAATACAGATCCATTCTACACCAATAAAGCACACTAAAGTAAACATAATAGTGATATAGATCTAAGGCAAACAGCATTGATTGACTAATTAAGTGAATATGAATTTAATAGTTAAAATCCCAACAGCACGCAGAGATATCACAGTCACACCCACCCCGTGGCCTCTCCAGTCCAACACCATTCTTCAGGCACCACTGGACTGGCAGGATGCCCGGTGAGTCAGCGTGACACACCACAGAAGTGGGCGGGGCTTCGGCAGTGAGGTCATCAACTGTGATCTGAAAGTAGTATTCATTGTAGATCTGCAGATCAGAGAGAGTTGGTGTGAGACAGAGAGAGAGAGACAGAACGCCTAGTAATTATATCCTCTAGCATAATAACCCTTCATCTAGTGTGTGTGTGTGTGTGTGTGTGTGTGTGTGTGTGTGTGTGTGTGTGTGTGTGTGTGTGTGTGTGTGTGTGTGTGAGAACGTACTTTAGTTACAGACACAGGGAGAATGTGGAAGGGTTCCACTGGTGAGACCATTTCAAGCTTCATTCCTGCCCTGAAGGAGTGTGTGTTTAAGTCAGCGTGATCCTGAAACACACACATACAGATATCAGATGTGAATGTTATCAAGAGCTTTGTCTAAAAAGATGCCTCACTCCTCCAGCTTTCCCAAAACACACGCACGCACACACGCACACACGCACACACACACACACCTTGAAGACCTCCAGTGGAAGTGGACTGTTCAAGGCTTCAGCTGTGGCTTGATCTAAAGCTTCAGTCCATTCTGAGCTGCTCCTCAAATCACAGCGATCTGAAAGAGAGAAACACAAGCTCATCCATCTATCTATCCACCTGTTTAATCATCCAACCATTCATCAATCCATCTTTCATCCACCTTATCCATACAAACATAAAAACATGCATCGAAACAAGTATTTATTGAACTAACTGTTTATCAAAAATGCATCATACATCCATCCATCCATGCATCACTTTATCTATCCATCCATTTAATCAACTATCCAAACTGTTTATTCAACCAATTATTTACAATGATGCATCACCCATCCACTATCCATCCATCCGACCATTTAACCAACTATTCATGTACTTTTCCATCTATTTGTCCATCACCCATCCATTCATTCATCCATCCATCCAAACAAGTACTTATTCAACTAACTGTTTATCTTTCATGCATCATTCAGCCATCCGTCCATTTAACCAAGTATCTATATAGTTATCCATCCATCCGTACCTTTATCTATCTATCCCTTTAATCAACTATCCATGGTCATCCATCCATCCATCCATCCATCCAAATAAGTGTTTATTCAACCAATTATTTATCAAGCATGTAATATCCATCCACTAATCCATTTAACCAACTATCCATACAGTTATCCATCTATTTATCCATCCGTCTGTCCATCCACCCATCCATCCATGCAGCCAAACAAGTATTTATTCAACTAACTGTTTATCAATCATGCATCATCCATCCATCCATCCATCCTTTTAACCAAGTATACATAGTTATCTGTCCGTCCATCCATCCATCCAATCATCCATCCATTTAATCAAATATCCATGGTTATCCATCTAGTTAGCAATCCATCAAAGCATGTTTTCATCTGTCCAGCCTTCCATCTATCACAGTATTTATTCAACCAACTATTTATCAATCCATCCATCAGTCATCCACAATTATTCATCAAACCATCATTTTAGCCAACTATGCACTTAGTTATCCATAATTTTATCTATACATCAAAGTATTTTTTCAACCCAATAGTCATCCATCCATCAGAACTAACCATTGTACAATGTAATAATGTTAGTGCTAATCAGTAATTTATATTACAGATAAGCAAATACGCTATCTCTCTTGCACACACAGACACAAAAACCTTGTTGTCAACGCTACACTGATACGTAATCAATAAAATATTTTAGCTACTGAAAAGCTACATGATTTTACAATGTCATGCTATAACCTTGCTATTGAGACATGTAGTTAAACTAATTGCTTGGCTATTTGTAGCATTGCTACCACTTAACACTGGTGAGAGTCACAGCAGATGCAGGTAATCACACACTAACACAATCACACTCTCTCTCTCTTCTCAAAATAACTGCTTAGACAGCCCAAGTAATCAATACTAATTCTAGAGTGACTTTTGAACTAGTAACTGCCTGAAAAATGTCTTGAGATAAACATTTACACCTTTTAATACATTGACTGATATCAATTATTTATTATGCATTACTTATCCGTTAGAAATGCAAGTTCATGAGAAAACATGTTTTGAACTTATTTACAAGGTTTCCTTTAGGGAAATGTGAATTCAGATCCATAATCATTAGAGGGAGGAAGTCAGACAGACGGCACATAGAAATTGGCAATGGAACAAGTTTTTGTACACTATCAAAAACTTGGCAATAGTGCAATGGAACAATTTGCATTAGAAAGGGGAAGCCTCAAGAAAAATGAAAAATTATGATGACAATGAACTGCCCTGCTTTAACTCAAGACTTTCAATGGAAAATTTGTAAATAGTATAGTTTTTTTTGAAAGAGTAGAGAGTTTTTTTAATTAAATGCATTTTATTTAATGATTTTATTTAGATTTAATCTCTATTTATTTGAATCAATTAATTTAACTTAATTATGCAATTGAATCAACACTGGCTATATTTTAGTTTAGTTGCAAAGTCATCTCACCTGTGGGCGGTTTCATAGATAAATGATTCTCTTTGGCCCATCCCAGGGGGCGGAGCCTGTTGTCAAGGTAGAACATCCACCTGTAGTGGGCGGGGTCATTTAATCCAACATAGCTGAGGCATAAACGTCCACCGATATTACACTGGACTTGTGCGGCCCAGTACACGCTAGGTTCGGAGTCATCACGCACTTCCAAAATACAGCCTACCACGATCAGATCCACTGTGTTTTTACCTTTTAATGGCTGAGATGAGAGAATGAGAGAGACAATAATAATATTCTTCATTTAGGTAAATCATTTATCAAGGAATATGCAACTTAACATGTAACTCTTGATTCTGTTGCAGCCTTTGAATCCTCTGGGGAAGACTCATCTTAAGAGTTTGTTAAAATGATGTGTTGTGCATAATTTTAGATGGAGAAAATGTGATGCATTCATTTTATTTAGCATTAAACACATCAAAATGAAGAGTGAAAGATGGACATTAGTAGGGGTGTAACGATATTCGAACCGAAGAACCGCGATACAGAACCCACGATTCGAATCGCGATACTCTCATGGCGTACCGAACACGCCCCGCCCCGCCCCTGCTACACCGGCCCCGCCCAGCCCGCCTCATTGGACCTGGAATGTGTACACAACGAATTCAGTTTTGTAGCCTAACCACCATTAACACCAAATAGCAAGCTCCGTGTTTTGTTACTTTTGATAATAAGCAAGGTGTAATCTTTCAAATCAAATTCTGACTATTTGATCACAAAAATCAAACAATAAATGCCGTTTTGGCGCTCTTTGATGTGGCGTGACAGATCACTGTACTAGCTCCTCATTTAAAGTGGCAGCGCGGAGCGCGAGTAAACGCGATCATCTCTTCCTCAGTTACAGAATAAACATGAATGGACACCTGCAGGTATGTTGAAAAATACAGTATACTCACTGAAAGGCATCATAACTCGTGTAATCGCTCAATCAGTGTTTCAGCAGCGTAAAGACGTCAATAAAACTGCATAGCTTGTCACTAGCATTATATTTACCTCAGCAGGCTAGTGATTCAGTGTCCACAACTCGTTGGTTCCTAGAGAAATGAACTCTTGCACTAAATAAATGCACTATATTATCCTATATATTATATTTTACTTAACCTGTTAATTATATCTTGATTATTTAATGTACGTTTATAATATCTTTCATGAAAATGACAGCAACTGTGTAAATTATTATATTTCAATAACAAATTAGAGTAAAGTTAATGCAAAAACTGCCTTATGTTCAGTTTACATGTTTTCATACAATGTGTTGGGTGTTGATTATTATATCTAAAAACTAAATAGCATCTGAATTTAGGCTCTGTTGTTAACCTTTAATGTTATAGTAATGTGCGGCTCCCTGAATAGTTTACAGCATTAGCAGATTTTTAATCCTTGCAAAATGTTTAATTGTAATTAAATTAATTTAAAAACAAAGACACCATTTTTCCATTAAACCACTGTTTAATATTTTTTTATAGCTTTCTAGACCGAACCGAACCGAGACGTCAAAACCGTGGGAAAACCGAACCGTCAGTTTTGTGTATCGTTACACCCCTAGACATTAGTGTAATATTTTTGGTGCAAGCCTATCACATGATCTATTACAGTCTTGTTTTCATTCACGTCAAATTAAAAGTCGCATACTCTGATTAAGGCCATTCCAAATTTCAATTTCGCCATAATTTGATGGTTCTCAACCAGTGGGTCATGACCCAAGAGTGCTAATAATGTAGCCAATAAACAGAATTATGGTATTGTGGTGCAGTTTTATCTGTCACTTTGTATTGGCTGATAAAATCATCATATTTGGTTTCAATGTATCTGATAGGGTGGTAAATCTCATTTCTGCTGTTGTTTACGCATTGTTAAGGGCATTTTTGTTGTTCTTGTACACTAAAAAAATAAGTGTAACATCATTCTCACCCCTTCAAGAAGGTTAGCCGGTGCCGTCCGTGAACCTGTGAGCTCTTTGATAAGAAACTCGGCCCAGTCACTGTACTTCTCTTTAATAGCTGAAACAGATCAAGAAAGAGCAGATAATGAATTTCACGCACTATAAATTCAAATTCTCAGACAATTTCCATACTTTTTTGATGTATCACTAATGTATCACGTTACTGTTTGATAATATCTACCATGCACATGTTTGTGTGTGTTTTTGTATTATTTCAAAAAATCAACACATGCAGGCATACATACAGTACAGAAAGATTCAAACGTCAGAGACCACAGTGAAAATGTTTATTTAGCATTTTTGTCTGATTGAATACCAAAATGTTCATCAAATATTACATTAAAGTTGAAACAAAAAGTAAACATGAATTATATATATATAAAAAAATATATATATATATATATTTTTTTATATGTATATATATGTATTTTTTTTTTGAATCCGTTATGTTTTCTCCGTTTATTGGACTTCCTCTCCCAAACATCTTGCTACTTCCTTCCCAATAGTGTCAGCCACCTAAATTATTCATATATGCATTACGAATAGGCCTACATATAACAAGAAGTAATTTTCTGATTTTCTGTGTCTAAACGGACACAAACCTCCTGCTTTCTGCCTAATTCTACATGGAGGGAAGTGCTAGTTAGTGGTAGAGAAGAACAACAACACATTAATCATGTCGAGTTGTGCATCGTTTGCACAAACTGTACGTTTGCATCAGCAGAATTCACACTGCTGAAGTTCTACAAGGTGGCCAGCATGGTTGTTGACTGTTAGCTTGACTCTAAGAGCCAAATACTGTATCTGCCCTGTTACATCACAACCTCTTCGCTAAATAACACATGACACCACTCAAAGGGGTGTGAGCTCTGCCCTGACAGAGAGAGAGAGAGAGAGAGAGAGAGAGAGAGAGAGAGAGAGAGAGAGGAGAGAGAGAGAGAGAGAGAGAGAACGTCGTAGGGTGAACAATTGGCCAATAATCCTACTGATGTAATGCCATTTTTGAAGAAAGAACATCTTACATCAACACAAAAATAATGTTCTTGATCAATATATAGTCAACCAGTAAATAGCGAAAATCCTTAAAACTAGACCAAATTTACCAGAAAAGCAAAATTGCATAAGATGGATCTTGATGCGATAATTACATAATTAATATACAATAACTATACGATTATTACATCATTATTATACAATAATTATATGATTATTACATAAGTATTACAATTATTTAGGCTTGTTCCATTTAGTCTTTTACAGTGTAAAAAGTGATCAGTTGACTCAACTCAAAAAAAGAAATGCTTAATAGAAATAAAATGGTGGAATTGTCAAGTTCACATAACTCAATTATAAGTTCAATTAAGCATTACGTTTATTCCTGCTTAAATAAATGAGTAAACCCGTTGCCTTAAAATTATTAAGACTTTTTACCGTGTAGGAATTGTAGCAAGTTATTACATTTTAACAAATGGGACTGAGATACAGTAGAATTGGAGTGAGCGAAGAACAGGACTTTTTTGCAGTATAATTGAAAGTGCTTTCTGTTCTGTCATTGCATTGTCTGCCTTTCAACTTGATGTTTTACAGACAGGAATAGAGCAACTACTTTTACAGATACACTTTAAATTCATCACCACACTTTTTTACAACAAGCCTGGTCATTAAATAATTTAGGATTTCCCATTTAAACGATGCGATTGGTAAGCAAAGGTCTCCATTTAATAATTGCTGTCTAGAAACAAAAAAGATATTAACAAGATCTCATTGGGGTTTTTTCCCCCCTGTGATATTGTAATTATGGCTTCAAGATATTCTACAAGATATTTTTGTAGATGTTTTTAAATATGTTGCAAAGTTTACTTAAAATCCGCTGTGGCGCATTTTCTTAAATTGCTCTTGGCTGCACAGACTTGTTCGGATCACATAAATAAATGCATAATTTACAACAACTCAAACAGACACATGAGCCGTTTTGCGTTTCCTTTTTTTCTGCACTAGGGAGTCTCTATGCAAATATTCATTATGCAAAAGCAGATTTGCATATCTTCCAACAACTCTTCTGTAAACAGCGGGCCAGATTTAAAGAGTTTCTCTCGCTCATGCAATCAAGGCAATTATTCAAGAGAGGAAGGGGAACAAAACACTGTGAGTTGAAGGAAGAGCAGTGTTGTGATACTGACTCACTGCTACAGTAGAAACAACCTGTCCTGTGTCCCTGAAGTGGATAACACGATTTCCTGTTTGCCTGCCAATAGTACATCCAAGATACTATTTTTAACAGCAAAAAGGTCATTGCTTAATGAAGTTAACTCAAGGATATTTGCCTGATTTGAATCTTTAAAATAATTCATCCAACCCCCCGCAAACACCCCCTCCCCCCAAAACACCCTGTTCTTCAGTATATTTTATTTTCCACTGAATAAGAGTGACATTTAATCGGAATTTTATTATTCTCTTCTTTCATTTAGTAGATACAATTCTTGAATAGTAAAATAATTATACAGTATATTTCTTCCAATTATACAATTTTACATAATTATGTAAACATATAGTAGAAAATGAAGCATTATTTCTTAAAATTGTAGTTATTTTTATAGAAAAATTATGGTAAATCAAATATTTATTTAAAAAAAAATATATATATATATATATACTACCAATTAAAGGATTTTTTTTTTAAATTGAAGTTATTTTCTGTATACTAAAATAATAGTGAATAGAAATGTATGTATATATATATATATATATATATATATATATATATATATATATATATATATATATATACACGGTATATACTTATTTTTTACTGAAAAACATTAGATTTAGATTTTATTGATATTCAGGGTTTAATATAATTCATCTAACTTTCATATTGAATTTAATATAATGCAAAAACGAAACAATGCACTACAGAGTTCGATTTTATTTAAACACCCACACGCAGTCATTTTGACAATGTGACCTTGCATTTGATTTGATAATCAAATCTGACCACAAAAATTTATGAAGGATCTGTCTAACCACACTACTGAATCAAAACGACAGTATATTCTATCACTATATAAAACCATGACAGAAGTAGCTATAATATAAAGTGTAGCATCACAGTACTAGGCTACAATATTAGTGACTATAAGACCTGCCCTACTGTAATTCAGCTCAAATAACTCCAATAAGAAAAAGTTGATTCTGATTGTGTGTGTGAAAGAGTGCTTGTGGCAAAACAGCGCTGTGTCCCAGCGTGTAATCTCTGCAGCACGAGTGTGTACGCTAATCGCTCGAGTACAGGAGTGTGCGACCGTTGCCATGCCAACAACCCCCCAGCGTCTAAGCACTCGGCTCAGGCCGTGTGTTCGGCACTCTTCACTGGAACGGGATCATTTCATCACATTAGCGCATGACAATGAAATTCAACACATATTTATGCGATTAATCTTAGGCCTTTATTTTCCATGTGTGCTTCAGTGTGTGTGTGTTTAGTAGCTTCCTGAATGTTTAATAGCTGTTAAACGTATACCTTAATAAATGAATGATTGATTCAGTTTATACAGAACGCAGGTAAAGCAAAATTGACCTTATTTACTTAGTAAAAACTAAACATAGCCATTATGTTTAGACTGTCTACTGTACTATGACCAACTAGCAGTTAGTCAAGGGGCAATCAGTCTTACTTTTCAGTATCAAATTAGACCAGACCAGTCTATGTTTTTATGTAATTGGCTGTAAACAGTTATGAACAGTCTAAAAGAAAAAATTGTGACAACTAACCTTCAAGACTTGTCTTAGCAGTTTATGCAACCGGCCCCTGTACTTGTTGCGCACAGATTTTCAGTCCAATTAAACAAAAGGTCTGAAATATTTGATCAAAATGTAATAATTTGTTGGTTGATCTTTCCAAGCATTCCCCTCACTTTACTTTTGGCCGCCTGTGAAAATATTTATACTGCCATGCATGACGCCCATATGGGCACGTGCCCAATGATCCATATGGTTAATCTGGCCCACAACTGTAAGCCAAAGTCAATGTTTAGTTCTTGAACTACTTCATGCCAACTATGGTTCTTGAACTGCATTTTTGTGTGTGTGTATATATATACATATATATATGTGTGTGTGTGTGTGTGTGTGTGTGTGTATCTTTATAGTTTTTCCTGATGCGCACTTATAGTGTTAGTGTGATTTTAACTAGTGCTGTCAAATCGATTAATCGTGATTAATAGCATCTAACACAAAAGTTTGGAGTAACAAGTTTAGTTAACATTAGTTAATCTATTGTATTATTTACTAACATGAACTAACAATAAGCAAAACATTTGTTACAGTATTTATTAATCTTTGTCAATGTTAGTTGATAACAATACAGATGTTCACTGTTTGTTCATTTTAGTTCACATTTCATTAACTAATGTTAACAAATACAACCTTTGATTTTAATAATGGATTATTAAATGTTGAAATTAATATGAACTAAGATTAATAAATGCCGTATAAGTATTGTTCATTCTTAGTTCATGTTAACTTAGGTAGTTAACTAATGTTAACTAATGAACCTTATTGTATAGTGTTACCAAGTTTGTAAGTTGGTGTATGTATGTGTGTGTGTGTGTGTGTGTGTGTGTGTGTGTGTGTGTGTGTATGTGTATATATATATATATGTGTGTGTGTGTGTGTATGTATGTATGTATATATACTCAGTTCTGTTTTCATGGACTTTCAGTTTTGTTTTCATCAGTCACGTGTGTTTGTCTTAGTTTCCCGCCAGTCATCCGTTATCATGGACACTCATCAGATAACCAAACATATTCGTCATCTCCTCTTTATCACTTTTTATTAATGTTTGTTCAGTTATATTTACTGGTTCTTCCAAAATAAAAAGAGAGGAACAACTGGACCAGGACAGGACATTATCTATTAAGTTTATGGAAATTGAATTTAACCCTATAATACAATGCAATGCAATGTTTAATTCCAAATACGGGTAAAACGCCTGTGAAAAATCAAAGTGGCTGTTTTTGTCATTAGTCCAGAATCTGTTCAGCATTTTTTTTTTAAATAAGTCTGATAAAGGTTCTTGTTATTTGGTTGTACAGTCATTTTCCACATAAACATAATTACTATTTACATATGTACTTATTATAGTAATAACAATAACTGGGTAAAAACTAGGTACTAACCCTGATCCTACCACTAAACCTAACCTCAACGCATGTAGTTAACTTATTTTACGCAGTACTTTCCAAGGTAAGTACACTGTAAGTACACATTAAATGAAGTGCAAACAAGTTCCTTTATTTAATATAGTGATTCAGCTCTTTGGGGTTCTGTTTACTCGATCCTTTATAATGAACAAATCCGTCTAAATGGCTTGAATTAGTCGAAACTGCTGTAATGTCCTAGTCGAATTGAAACCAAGATGCAAGAAGTAAGGGTGCACTTACTTTATCAAATAGTTTCATTTACACAAACAATCTTTTTCAAAACTTTACATATGCCTGGTTCTTAGTATCATGGTGACTGCTTGCTGCGTTTTGTAACAGTTCTGTATGAGTCCTTCAATTGTCCTGAGTGCCAAAGCTGAATCTCAACATCATAAAGTCACTGTGGGGAAGAAAACAAATGTGCAGAGCATGCTGGGAAACCCACAAACTTACAGGACCTGGAGGCTTTTTGTCAAGAACAGTAGGCAGCTTTGCTACTCAGGAGAAACTGAGGGCTCATACACAACATCACAAAAGACGATAAACAGAAAAGGAGAACCATTGGTATGCAATTATTTGAATAGAAGACTCTTTAAAAAAACAGTTTTTATTATTTGTCATTATTTAAATGAATTGTAGGATTCCTTTTTTTTATTAAAATATTTTAAAAATGACAAATATCTTGCCAATTTTGCAAGATGTATTTACATTTTTGAGCTGAATTGTATAGTTTATGGATCAGTGTTGTTATTAACAAAAACTATTAAAAATATTTTTTTAATGGAAATAAAGCTGATCAAAACATAAATATTACACAAAAAAACTTAAAGATTAGAAATGTTGCTTTGGCAACTAAGTGAAATAAATGAAGTTCAAGTATGAACGTTATTAAAACTTAAATAAAAATAAATAAAACCATATCGAAATATTTAAATAAATTATAAATAAAAACAAATTGACCTATGACAAAAGCAAAATTACTATAAAACTAAATTTATATATATATATATATATATATATATATATATATATATATATATATATATATATATATATATATATTAAATATATTAAATATATTTTAAAATTACTATAAAACTAAATATATATATATATATATATATATATATATATATATATATATATATATATATATATATATATAAATATATATATATATATATATATATATTTAAAAATAAAATATAAACATAAATGTTAGTTCAAATAATAATAACTTATATAATAGTATAATAACACTAAAGACTGTTATAGATGGAAAATATATCGGTACCAAATCGGTTATCAGCCTATATTAGAGATATTTTTATTTATTACTGGATATAAAATTGTGCTTGTTTCCCCAATTTTAATATGTAGATTACGATTGAGGTTGCCATAACTAACACACAGAGTTAATAATAATAATAATAATAATAATAATAATAATAATAATAATAATAATAATAATAATAATAAACACTCATCATTTAACTCTTCCCCCACCAGCATTTAAAAAAAAGGTGAAGTTGATATTCTATCAATGGAGGGGAACCGTTGTGCCATAAATGATGGAAAATTCTGCCAAATAATAAATGTAATCTTATCTCAATCAGATCTCATAATGAATATTCATATTTCATAGTATACATTATAATTTTACCTATATTCAATTATTTAATATAATACATTTTAGCTTTTATTTTTATTTATAACGAGTAGTTGTACATTAATTTTATCATTTAATTTTTACATTTTCTGGTTTAAACCTTTCTCTTTATGCACTGTTAAGAAAGTTGCTGCCTTAAATTAAGTACAATCAACTTGGACGTTTAAGTAATTTCAACTTAAATTACATTAAACGGACTTAAAACTTAAACAGTTGAATCCTGCATAACTTTTTTTTATTTAATTTTATATAATATTTTATATATTTTGATGAGTTAAAGCAATGTAAAAACATAAGTTGTCATAACTTTACATGATAAACATCATATCATTTTTTTAAAGTGTGATTCCCCTCCCCCGGCAGCTACAGAACTGTTAAAACTGAATGTGTACCAACCGACAAATGCATGATATTCGAACATTAAACTCCATGGCCACAGAAAAACATGTTTAAAATGATATACATGCAAACGTGTGCGTGCATCTAGTGAAGCATGCCAGGTTGAGCTCTTTACATATGACCTCCAGAGTTGCCTTAACTTTGTGCGTCTCAGCTACACAAATGCATGCAAATACACAAGCTCACACTGACACTATACCATGAGCTTCACACCTCTCTCTCACACACTCGTATATACGTCATCTAACACATAGAACTCTACAAACAGGCATATAAGGAACAAGGAAGGAAGATAAACAAAATATTTGAGAAAAAAAAAGAAGAATTCTGGAGAATTTCTGAGAAAGATGGTGCAAGAGATAGACAGGATAGAAATAGACACAGATAAATCATGCATTTGATACATTGGCGTAGATTTGGGTACTTGTAAAGTTGAAGAACTAGACTTTCATCCATGGAACACAAAGAGAGCAATTTTGAAAAATGTATTGGTCACTCTTTTTTATGCAATTATAATGAAAGCATGATAAATATCATAAATGTTGTCAATATGATCAGTCTGCCATATTTCAAATCTTCTGAAGTCATACAATAGCTTTGTGTATGAACAGAGTGTAATTTAACTAGTTCTAATCTACCCCTTTGAGAAGTTCATCATGTCAGTGTGTCGAATTTCGAGAATCCAAATCATTCAGACAGGTTTTGTGAACAGGATAAAAACAATTCAATTAAAAAAAGGAACAGTAAAAAGAGTTAGAAATAAAATAAAAATTTCTCATGAAAAAAAAGGGACAGACAGACAAGAATTTTAGTGAATTAAAACTTCAATTGTGTCTGTTCATCGAACAAAACTTAAGAGTGGCTAGAATTTTCTTCACAATTTCTCATTTTATGTTCCAAGAAAGAAAGTCAAACAAGTTTGGAGGAATTTTAATTCTTAAGCTATTTAAAAGAGATTACTGAATAATAGAATAGTAATACAGTTTGTTCAGTCTGAAAGAAGAACCATTCTGACCTAATCGTGTTTTTAACAAACCAAGCAAGTGATCATTATGCTTTTTTGTTGCATGCAAGAGAGCAGCTTTGACATTTTGATTCCACAAGAAACAGAGTGGGTAGATGTTGACAGAATTTACAGTAAAATGTATGATCTGTGAGAACTGTAGATAAATGCAATTTCTGTCCCATTGTTTTTACTTTTTACTTTATTTTAAAAATACAAATAATTTGCACTGACATAAAAGTCCCTATAAATGTATATATATATATATATATATATATATATATATATATATATATATATATATCCTCACCTAAAGGATTATTAGGAACACCATACTAACACTGTGTTTGACCCCCTTTCGCCTTCAGAACTGCCTTAATTGTACGTGGCATTGATTCAACAAGGTGCTGAAAGCATTCTTTAGAAATGTTGGCTCATATTGATAGGATAGCAAATTTCAGTTGATGGAGATCTCTGGGATGCACATCCAGGGCACGACGCTCCCGTTCCACCACATCCCAAAGATGCTCTATTAGGTTGAGATCTGGTGACTGTGGGGGCGATTTTACTACAGTGAACTCATTGTCATGTTCAAGAAACCAATTTGAAATGATTCGAGCTTTGTGACATGGTGCATTATCCTGCTGGAAGTAGCCATCAGAGGATGGGTACATGGTGGCCATAAAGGGATGGACATGGTCAGAAACAATGCTCAGGTAGGCCGTGGCATTTAAACGATGCCCAATTGGCACTAAGGGGCCTAAAGTGTGCCAAGAAAACATCCCCCACATCATTACACCACCACCACCACCAGCCTGCACAGTGGTAACAAGGCATGATGGATCCATGTTCTCATTCTGTTTACGCCAAATTCTGACTCTACCATCTAAATGTCTCAACAGAAATCGAGACTCATCAGACCAGGCAACATCTTTCCAGTCTTCAACTGTCCAATTTTGGTGAGCTCTTGCAAATTGTAGCCTCTTTTTCCTTTTTGTAGTGGAGATGAGTGGTACCCGGTGGGGTCTTCTGCTGTTGTAGCCCATCCGCCTCAAGGTTGTGCGTGTCGTGGCTTCACAAATGCTTTGCTGCATACCTCGGTTGTAACGAGTGGTTATTTCAGTCAAAGTTGCTCTTCTATCAGCTTGAATCAGCCGGCCCATTCTCCTCTGACCTCTAGCATCAACAAGGCATTTTTGCCCACATGACTGCCGCATACTGGATGTTTTTCCCTTTCCACACCACTCTTTGTAAACCCTAGAAATGGTTGTGCGTGAAAATCCCAGTAACTGAGCAGAATGTGAAATACTCAGACCGGCCCGTCTGGCACCAACAACCATGCCACGCTCAAAATTGCTTAAATCTCCTTTCTTTCCCATTCTGACATTCAGTTTGGAGTTCAGGAGATTGTCTTGACCAGGACCACACCCCTAAATGCATTGAAGCAACTGCCATGTGATTGGTTTATTAGATAATTGCATTAATGAGAAATTGAACAGGTGTTCCTAATAATCCTTTAGGTGAGTGTAATATATATATATATATATATATATATATATATATATACATATATATATATACACATATACATATATACACACACATATACATAATCTCTTTTAAAATGAGTCTATAAAATCACATTACTAAATAAAAAAATGTATATTTATTTTTAGATTATACTGTAAAATATTGGAATAAAATCATCCTAAACGTATAAATACTTACATAGGCCTACTTGTACATTATATACTCTTTCTGAACTATTGATCAGCTAGCAGTTTCACATGGTGAAAACATGGTGCTTCTGCTTATTTGATTTAAAAATGTTAAAACCAAAGCTTTGCCCTTGGTCTGAGAGAAGAGAGGACAGAGAGAGAGAGAAAGAGAGAAGTAGAGGCTCGGCTTACCTGCTCTGAGGTAAACGTTATCTGAGAAATAAACAGACAGGAAAAAAGATGACCAACAAATACACACTAAACATGCACACTCACACACGTACAAACAAACCACTACTTTTTTTATGCTGATCAAACATGGTTAAACAAACAATATTCCTGGCTGCGCCTACACATTTTTAAATAAGCTTCTGTACACACATAAAAACCTAATTAATGGGGTTTACTCACATTTGCACGAGCAATTTCATTTAGTTATATATCTTTTGGCACTCACTGAAATTAACTTTCCTAATGTAAATGGTTCATGATGACAATAGTTTTCCATAAACCATTTGATTAAACGCTATTTCCTGTCAAAACACATGATGCAAATTACAACAATACATGTTGCAGTTGTTTACTGACTGATTGATTTAAATGAATTATGATGTCACATCCTCCTCTAAATCACTTTAAAGACTTCCGAAATCGCATAGTGTAGGTACAACATTTGCTTTAAAGTTTACTTTGCGACCATTAAAAATTTACTTTCTGTATAGTATGAATGTGTGATATGAATGAAATGCGGATGCACTACATTCGCCTTGTTGTCATTGTCATGTGACCTACGGCGTCATTCATAAATCCTCTCCAGTGGCCTCATGGGATAGTAAAGTGTCCTTTGAATGTGCATTTCAGAATTTCAGAAAGTAGTGCACAAAAAAAGTTTCTGCCTTACAATCAACTTGGATGTTGAAGTAGTTTCAACTTAAATTACATTAAACTGACTTAACAAAATTAGTTGAATCTTGTATAACTTGTAATTTTTTTTGATAATTGATTAACTTATTTTGATGAGTTAAAGCAATGTAAAACATGTTGTCATAACTAACTGATCATATAATTTTTTACAGTAGGGAGGCAGCGATTACCGGATTTCACAATTACCGCGCTTTAAAACATCACGGTTAATTAATCGTAAAGACTATGCTACACCGAGTGTTCTGCACGGAAAGACATTTTGTAACTAAATAAAATAAATAATAAAACTAATAAACTACTAAAAACTAGTTTTGAATAACAAAAACTATGAAGAAAACCTATTGACATTTTCGTCAATGAGTAAAAACTAGACGAAAATGTTAGATAGTGAAGATTTGGGAAGCGATCCAGTCAGAACTGATGGCCTGCGTTTGTGGTAGATGCGCACATTTGTACTGTAACGTGCTGATCTACCCAGCGGTCTCATAAAACGTTAAAAAAAATGTAAACGTCTGGGAGAATGAGTAGAGCAGACATATAGATCTGAATAAGAGTGACGGTGCAAAAAAGAGCTCTATTCGGTACGGTTTCTGTGCGCACACACCCAACACGAAGCGTGCAGCCATGCACAATAGACACCTTTACAGCGTGCGAGTACTGAATTGAGCTCTCTTTCATGTCTGAATAGACAAATACACACAACATTATGTCTAAATGTCTGTTTTGGAGAGTATTCATGTCGGTTACGTCTTAAACAGTTTTGAGTGAATCGGATGTGCATCAGTGCAATTGGATCCCCATGTCATTGGACATGATCCGACGTCTTAAAGTGATAGTGGACAATAAACCTAATGCGGTCTGTGTCAAGCAACAAAAGAAAAAGAGAAAAGCATTCACTGTTTGTTAATATTTTTAATAAGGATTAATTATATTCATACAAATAAATATGTCTGCTTGAAAGAATAAAGAATGATGTATGCAAGTAGTTCAATTCTCATTCATTGAAAAGAAGACTGTGTTTTACTTTAGGAAAAGTGGTTTTAATTTTTTACATTTGTTTTCTTTTAAAAGAAATACATGGTTAATATTTAGCTTACATTTAATTCAATAGATCCAAAGACTTTGTTTATTCTTATTTTCATGGGGATTTATTATCCCTTTATATTATTTATGTTTTTAAGTCAAATACCAACGATATTGTTTTCATTTTTTCCAGGTTTTTACCTCAGGTTGAAAATAAATTTAGATTAAACTGAACGCTTAATAATTTTGTGATCTATCTCAATCAAAGAGCCCTGCAGCCTTTGACTTAATTTGTTATTTTTAAAAGGAAAATCATGGATGTTTACAAAGCACTTCTCTTTAATTCCAAAGAAAGAGATTGATTATTGTTTGTCATTTTATAATTTTGTACTGTGTTGTGGCAGCAATAAATAACACATTAAAATCTAGTGTTGAGTGTTCATGTGATATTATACATTAGTAGTGTTGTGAAATTAATTGATGCATTATAATCGTGATAATCGTTAAATCGTGATTATTTCTCAGACAATAATCGTACTTACAAAATCTGTAATCGTTGCATCCCTATTTTACAGTGTACTTTTTGCCTGAAGGCTGTGTATTCAGACGTACTACTCTGTTGGCGTACTGTTTTACACATACTAAATGTTTGATATCACAGGATTTCAGAAAATTCAGTCCATGTCTGTTAGCTTTTAGGCTAACATCTGTATGCTAGAAGTAATGCCCAATAACATAATCTCTACAAAGAAAATTTAATTTTAACCCTAAATTATAAATACGTAATAAATAAATAAATAAATAAATAAATAAATACCATCTTCCCCTCACATAAATGTATTTATTTCCTTCATTTCCTTTCCCAACCATCAATTGAAAAATGAATAGCAAAATAAATTTCTGTGGTTTATCGAGCTGTGATGTAAACTAAAACTTAGTGGCAGTTACAAAAAAAAGGGGGGGAGTGTTTTGGTATGTCCCGCCCCAACTTCTTGTTTCAACATATCAACACAGGAAAGTAAACGGCACCCGTAAAACCTTTTCATGGGTTCTTTAGGTTCTTTAGGGTTCTTTATTCTTGAACATTACAGTTCCATTTTGAAGAATATTTCAACCACAAAGATTCTATATATTTGAATTATGAGTGTGAACGTTGATTTTGTTTGTCCGTCAAACTTCATCTTATCTTAGAAATGCAAACACAGGTTTTATCTATTTCTTCTGAAAACACACACATACACACACAGACAAACAGACAGACAACTTAAGCAACTTTACACTAAAAAATAAAAGAAAGAAATGGCCATAAAGTAAACCTAAATGCATATTCATTACCTTAGCTTTAAATAAATATATATAAGTGCTTACGTACACTTTTCATATACATTAAGTTTTACTATTTTAGGAATGTTTCAGATTGATTATAAATAGTAATTTAAGCAATATAGAGAGCATTTGTAAAGTGCTAGCTGATACAAAATTATTTCGACAAATGTACTTTCAGTTAAAGCCTATGGTGCAACCGTATACATACATTTTTCTTTTCTTTTTCAAACTGACATAAAAATGAACATAATTTTCAGTGGTAATTAGCTATGTTTCCATTCAAAGTAGTGAATTTAACTTCGAATATCGCATAAAACATGTGCGAATAAAGCCGCGTTTCCATCCAGTGAGCCGAAGAGAACAAAATCATCACTTCCTGATAAACTGGCGCTAAATATCACTAAGCAAAATGAAAGTTGCTGCAGTAGGAGAAGCCACTGTATATAATAATTTTGTATATAATAAATGACTTGTGCCAACAGAGTGCGAAACAAAGTTATCTTGCTTCCGGCCTGCTGTTTGGGAATGCAGTCGTGCAAGACAGTTCTGGAAGGTAATTATCCCAAACCACTTTGATGACAGACTTTGCTCAGGCATTTCAGAATGACCAAAACAACATTTCAGAGGCTGAGCAACGAGTCTGTCCACTGGTTGGTTTGGTTATGTCGTCCCATCGCCAAAGTCACGTCTATTTTGTATTTCCATCGTAGTCTATGCGCATATTTTCTTACCTGATAAAAGGTTTTCCCAAATCAGTTGAGTGCATATGTTTTTTTAAGTGCATTTTTAGAATTTATGCATATTTTGGCCTTTCCATCTAGCATTTCTTTTATGCGATATCCCAAATTCTGCATACAAATAAGTGGATGAAAACATAGCTACTTACACCTTCCACAAATGCTTTCCATAGAGTTGAATTTTTCATTATGCATATTAACATGGGATTTAACATGGGATACTGTTTTATTATGCACAACTAAAGGATGTATCAAACAGATACATTTTAAAATGTAAAAAATGCAGTCAAATACAAATGGCATAATTTCCTCATTGTTGAAGATATGCATCCTACTAAAAATATACAGTCAGCTGGTCATTATCGCAAAATAAACCCCTTCAAAATGATTTTGCAATAATCATCGAAAGCAACACATGACTATTTGCGGTTGGAAGAGAAAATATGAATTTTTTTAATGAAAAAATTCTGTCAGCATTTACCCTCATGTTATTCCAAACTTGAATGCAGTTTTGGTGACCATTGACTACTATAAAAATAGATTTCTTAATTTATGTTCCATATAAGAAAGTAAGTCATACAGGTTTGGAACGAATAAATGCTGACAGAATTTTCCTTTTTGTGTAAACTATCCCTTTAAAGGCCAGAGGTGTGGTAGCACATTCATTGTCTGACCACTATTGCAATATTTAGAATTATTCAAATACAGTGGTTGCTTCAAAGCCAAATTGAATCAGACATGTTGAAACAACGTGTGTTTATTATTATAGCGTAATAATCATATAATCAGCATTGCCTGTTATTGTTGTTAGACCTGTCAAGCATGCCTATGTCAATTCATACTTCGCACGTGACGTCACAAGTGCTGGCTGGCGGGCAAGAACGTCGGTCTCTAGCAAGGAAACCCAGTAAACTAATCAAGGATCTTGCCAGGACGTCGCCAGTTTTAATATACAAAAGTTGGTGTTTTGAGGTGTAAACGACATGCCAGATAGTTGTTGTGCGATTGGATGCACTATTATTCAGCATAATCGCGTTAAGAACATGCATGTAAACGCGCTCATTCCCTTAAAGTGAAAGTAGAAACGGACTGAGCTTTCAGCATCTGTCGCTGCATTAACGCCGCGTTCTCTCAGAGACAACGATGGATATAACGGTATAGTGACCATCTTAATTTACTGGCTTAATATTTCTCTTGTGGACCTACATTAATGACAGTAAAAAATTAGAAGAATATTTCCTTTTTAAACAAGTTTTTGAAGCTGCTTTTTATTTTCACAGATGGCAGAGTTGTGCTGTTCGTGAACTAAAGACTGCTATTTTGTTTCCATAGCACATTAACAAAACGTTTAATGACACTAATAACACTAAAAACAATACAATTACTAAATATGAATAATATCACTAAAATGATATGGAGCTCGGGATCGTTTCGTCATTTTAGTGATATTAATTAATATTTAGTAATTGTATTGTTTTTAGTGTTATTAGTGTCATTCAACGTTTTGTTAATGTGCTATGGAAACAAAATAGCCTCACTTTATAATTGATTGTAGGCTAGCATCCATGGTAGTCACGTGACTGCAAAGTATGAAGACGAGAACACTTTATTTGCCAAAATAACATTTTCGGATATGAGCAAACCGGGTATGGTCAGATTCTTCTAGAATAGGTATAAAGTCTCAATGAAACAGAGGTTGCGATAGTTTTTAGTAAATATTAATTTTTAAAGATAAATACTGTTGTAAAATATATGCATCCTGTAAAACTGGAAACATTAAAAAAGTTTTACCATAAATGTAATGTTTTTTTTTATATAGTGTATTATGACGTATATCCGAATGGAACCGCTTCTTGAACAAAACAAAAAAAAGTAAGGCGGGACTTGACTTTGAGGATTGTTGGATCATTTGCTATTGCTGTGATGTCATGCGATTGACAGGTTATCCCGCCCTCATGCCAGTAAACACATCATCAGTTAAAAAAAAAGAAGAGATGTCGCTCGATGTCCACAGATAAATCATTTATAATAAATACTGCAATAGTCCGTTTAAAAAATAAGAATTGTCAATTCTGATTTCATGGTGACTAACAAATTAGCTAATTACTCTTTAAAAATTTGAACAATCCCTATTATCTGGAGTGTGCAGTGGTTCGTAAAGATATTGAGTCTGTCAAACATTGGTTAATCCACCAAATTATGATTTTAGATGTCTTGGAAGAGATCAGGCCACAGGTTTATATTCCTGAAAAGGATTAATGACATGATATAATAAAATACAGTACATCTAAGAGCACTGTGTATATTATTAACACCACACGTTCCAGGGTACACATCTAAATTCGGCTGTAGTATCTGCAGTAGGCAAACGGCAAAGTTCCTCTTTACCACAGTACCTCAATGAATGTCTATAGTCCTGAAATGGTCATGATTGGCCTATGGCCTTAGAACAGCTATACATGTGTTAAGGTTCCCCCACCTTTGACCAGTCAATGGAATTTTTTCCACTCGTTTGTGATTTTTGAAAATAATTTTCTAGAAAGAGCTGAGCTGGTCGTTCACACAGAATGCGTTTTTACATTCCACTGCGCTACTTTTCCTTCGTTTTTCAATGTAAACACTCTAGACAGACAAGTTTGACCACTGCGCTTGCGTCTCGCGCATGGCACTGCGTCCAAAAAATGTGGCGCTCAAGTTAAAAGAAGTGCTACTTTTAGAAAACGTGCCTCAAAGCAAAAACGCATTCTGTGTGAATAGCCCCTAACTAGAAAGAAAATATATGGAAATCTCCATGACTTTAAAAAAAAAAAAATCATTTATATAACTTCTACAAACATCACAATTTTAAAGTTCTAATCCAAATCTCTATACAATTATCAGTTTTTGTATTATTTACATATTTAACATTATACATAAATATTTTTCATTTCTTACATTATTACAACTACTTGTGGTAGAAAACCAAACATATTATTCTTTATAGCAACTGCATTTATAGCAATTGAACAATATTTTAAAAATTAAAACATTCAAATAATAACTTTTATTTTTGTAATTAATTTCTCCCCCATGTAGATATTTATTCCAATAAACCCATACCTGTCCTGTAAAAATAAGTTGCTGCCTTAAAGTTTAAGTACAATCAACTTGGATGTTTAAGTAATTTCAACTTAAATTACATTAAACGGACTTAAAAAAATTAGTTGAATCTTGCATAACATAAAAAAATTATGAAAATTGCAAACTTATTTTGAGCAGTTAAAGCAATGTAAAAACACATGTTGCCATAACTTATTGTTCATTGTTCAAGTAGCACAGGATATTAACTCCACAGACAGACATTTTCAAGAATTTCACTTCTAATTCTAATTCTATTTTATTCTACTCCAATGAATCTGCTGTTCAGGTTGGTGAACGTCTTCAACAAATGAGTAACTTGTCCATGTTTTCTTAACTAAACATTTACCTGACCAGTTTCCATTCGAAAAGAACATTTTACGTACCTTAACCTTTCTCTAACTAAATTTGTGACTCTATCCTGATGTGGACTTTTTATAGCAAGGGTGCCCAATCCTGTTCCTGGAGATCCTGCAAAGTTCAGCTCCAAACCTGATAAAACACAACTGAAGCAGCTAATTAAGATCTTCAGGAGCACTTGATAATTGCAGACAGGTGAGTTTGATCAGGGTTGGATCTGAACCTCTCAAGGAACAGGGTCTATAGCAAACAAACAATTTCACCCTGACCAACATGACAAAATAAACATTGTGTGAAGCATTCAACAATACTTCCGAGACTACAGTAATAACTTTACCAAAAGCAGCAAGTGACACGCATATAAACGCGCATATAATACCAGGCGCTGGATTAATATAAAGAACTGAGACTGAACACCAGTGCTGTGTTTGCACGAACATTGATATCAGGGTTAAAGTTCATGAAGAAATTATATGGTCCACTGGATAACATTGATAACCAGAATCCAGTTCCAAAGAATCAATCCAACCGTTGGGAGAAGATAATCCATTTAAACCTAAAGACTTTCCAGCTGTTACAGAAGCTACAGTTAATGAAATCTCATGGTGCTCACAATGGAGGACAATGCGTGTATTTTCATACAACGTTGCATTGTTTGTTTACTAGTATTCAAACCCTTTCTGCCGTTGATTATAAGAATAAACAAGGTGGGCTGCTATAGTCAGAAGAAATGCGTGTGTGAGTGTGTGTGTGTGTTTGAATGTCATTTGTTTAGACGGGAGGGACTGTTTTAAAATGAACTTAATCTGTGTTTAAATAGACATGTATCTCTGAATGTGTGTTGGACTTAGTTTGAGTGCATTTGCGCCTTACCTTCAGGTGGCTGAAGCGTTTTGTTGTTCTGAGCGCACCAGCCGACAGGATGAAGTTCAGCTGTCATGACATCACACCAGAAATCAGCCTTGCGGTCGTCTCCATAGCCACAGTAGCGTAACAATAGCAACTGACCACATGTGGTTATGATGGTGGCCACCCAATATGTATCCAGAGTGCCCTTATTAGCTACTTCAAGCTTCATTCCAGGTTGAAAACTGCTCTGAAGACTGAGCTCCACCTGTGAGGTTCAATCAGAATGTGTATGACAAATTAGTATTCCTCCATGAAAAAAAGTATGGGCTTATTGACGGCTTTAAAAAGTAAAAAACAAATCTGATAACCGTTTTAATGGGTGTGATTCTCAACTGGTTTTGCTTCAGGGCTCAAATTTGGCATCAAGTAGCAACCCAACACAACACAAAACCTAACCTGTATTTCATGTTGTCTGGGTTGTATTTGTAACCTTGCTTTCACTTAAAGTGAAAAAAATGTTACACGTCGGCTCATGTATAGTATATACAGTAGCTAGTCAACATTTGAAGTGGATCAAAACCTTACATTAAAGTTATACAAGAATTTTGAACAATACCCTTTCTTGTCTTAGGACAACTTTGATGCACTTGTTTGATCCGCTCAAATGTTGACTACTGTATATATATATACAGTGCCCAAACAAAAAAGTGGATGTTTGGATTTAAATAAGGAAATGCTTAAGAATCTATGATTGGATCATTATTGCAGTGATTATTATGTTTCTAGCATGTTATGTGTTTGGAAAGAGTTCTTCTAACCCTAATTGATGGAGTGTGTAGCTTTTCATTTAGGAAGACACATCATGGCCATATTCTAGGATGACAAAGCCAAGATGCATTAGGCTCAAATTGTGAAAGAATGGTTGGGAGGGAGCATGAAGAATCATTTTCACACATTAATTAGCACTTCTGAGTCCAGAACTTAAACTCATTGAAAGTCTTTGGGATGTGCTGGAAGAGACTTTACAGAGTGCTTGACTATTGCATTGCCAATACAAGATCTTGACCAAAAATCCTTTTCAAAAATAACCTCACAACCATTGGCGTGAACCAACTCTAGGGTAAGGCTAGATGTGATTCCTCCTTAAAAACACATTTAAACAGAATGTCATGAAATACCTACGCGCCGCCTTTCAACAACCGATACATCCAAGCATAAACGCTCTTGTTATTAAAGTGGTTATGTTCACAAACCACTATAATTTCAACAGGCAAGCATAATTTGGCATGCCAACCAGTTCGAACAATAAATAGCCATAACCATTGCCTTAACTAATGCAGCAAAATGTTTTCTTCAAATTCTGAATGGATTATCGCCTGAAAAGCGCGCATAAAAGCGCTCCCTTTAATCACTAAGCTGTCACTCATCTCAATTCATTGCAATCTCACAAAGTTCTGCTAATCAATTAAGCTGACTGTACAATGAACATCTTCTTTAGCCTACACAATGTCATAATGTCTTGGCCATTGCATTCCTAACTAGACTTTATTTTAAAATCTAACACGCTAGATTTTATTACTAGATTTGGTTTAAATGTGCAGGTGCATATTTGGCCCAAGCCCCTGTTCATTTCTTACCCATGGCATGCTCCGCCTATGATCACAACATTTATTTCCATCAAGAGGTGCATACATTTTTGGTATAATTTATGCATCAAATTTATGATCCAATCATTGACTCTAAAGCATTTAATGCCATATTTAATGCGTCTTTGCTGAATTAAAAATCGTGTTCAATAAATAAGTATATTGAGACATTCTGTCTGTGTGTTCTCACATGTCTGAATGAAGTGTGAGGTGCGGCAGTGGCTCCAGTCTCTTCGAGGTACTCCTCCCAGTTAAAATCCACCTCCTCCTCTGCACAATCCATGCCTGTTGGGAGACAAAGAAAGAGAGTTTGTATATGCATGCATGTTAGAGTTTGTTGTTGGTACTGTTGGTATTGGTGTGGTATGGCAGGAAATAGGAGGAAACATATTATATAAAATGCAAGTGCACGAATTACATGAATGCAAACGTTTCTAACTAGCTCAATTTCGTGTGTTCCAAAACGTCCCAATGCAATTCTAAAAACCCCCCTGCAGTCATTAATTGTATCCCTTAAAACTCATCTTTAATCATCAAAATTACATATTTAAAAGTTTTTTCCTTGACAAAAAAACCTGTCATGCCTTAAAATAGCTTGAATTGAACTATACAACCTTGCTTAATTTAGTATACGCGATTCTATGGATATGCAAATTAGCCCCGTCTCCACTCACTTAGACCAACTCAGAGATCCACTCGATCACACATTGTCATGATTGGTTACAAGGTAGTTTGTGACGTCAGAAACACCAGTGATTTCCAACCGTTTTTGAGAGTGTCTTTGGTTCAGTGCAGAAAATACTGAGCAATGGTGTTGACTTATGAATTTACACAAGGTTAAAAAAACTACACAGACATATAAACAACATTCAAATCTTGATTTTCACCACAGGGGGACTTTAACTCATAGCGAGTAAACTGTAAACCATTTTCTATGGTCAGTTATCTGATCTAAATCTCTCACGGCACATTTCATTTCTCATTAAATCAAACTCTGCCCAACATTTTTTTGCATTGAATATGTTTCACTCAGAAACGTAACATGATGATGAGGTTTGTTGTTTGTTAATTCACATTTGTGTACTTGCATATAATTTGTTTCTGGTCTTAAAGAAAATGGTCTGTGATCCACTATCACTATCATACAAGATTGTAGAATGATGTAAATGCAATGATGTGTTTTGATGAGAAAATGCGAGAAGAATTCCAAGCTTGACCAAAGAGCTAATCTCATAACATAATTATAATAAATACACCAATGACTTAAGGTTTTAAAATCAAGCCATTTATGAGTCATCACGTTTCACTTAGAAAAAAAATAAAACGTGGGAAAATCTAGTGTGTTTTCCCAGCAGTCAATGCTGAGCATGCACTGCTGAGTGATTGTTCATTACAAATCCTCTAAAAGATTCAAAATAAACCCTCATTCATCTAATACAATGGATACAATATGGTAAACTTCCATATTGCCATACTTTTCTAGCATTCTGACTAACAATTTTCACCTGCAGACAATAAAAGTGAAAAAAAAATCCCATAGATTTTCAGTGATGAAGGTTTTTTCTACAGATGGCAAACTGTTAAAGATCACATCTATTTTTATACCGATTACTCTCAAAACAAATGGACTTTTCATTGCTCAACAGGTGTTAAGACATCCATTCATAATATTTTATCATACTAACTAAGCCTAGCCACAAAGTTTAGAAAGCAGTGAAGCATATCTAGCAAGATAAATTATTGAACAGCACAGTTAAACATAAATAAATGTAAAGGATGTTACATTAAACCTAAAATAAGATCACAATTCGACATCAATACTAGATCTTTTCAAAAACTCACAAAGATACAAACTTATCTCAACACAAGCTACACCTTATTACCTTCATATATCAAATCTAACATATTATTCACTCCATTGTTAATTCGCATCAAATTAAATACAGTTTCTATCCTAACTATAACCTATAGAAATGCTGGATTATTAACTCGGTTAACAAAGATCATTTCAATCTTATGCTAGTATAGGCCTACATTTAATCTAATTAATTCAATTCCCAATACACCATTCTTTAAAATAAAGCTTCCAATTGTGGCTAAAAAAGGGTTTTATGATGTCAAAGAACTTTTTATTCTCTAGTTCTTTAGAAAACCATCTGTACTGGTGCTTAACTCTTTCCCCGCCATTAACGGAATTTTCCAGCTTCTTCTCCCTAAACTTTCAAGTATTTGTAAAAAACAAAGCTAGGGTATAATGTTTAGTTTGTTTGTTTTGTTTAAAATAAGAGGTTGTTTCTTTCTTTTGATATACTGCAAGTTCAGATATCCATACAAAAAAATATTCAGGGGGACATGAACTTTTTTTGAAAAATTATCAAAATGCTGATAAAATAAAATAAAAACTTATTATAAAAAAAACGCAGATAGGAAAGAGTTAAAGAACCCAGAAACGTATATGCTGATCTGAAGAACCTATAGTGTAACATCAAGAACTTTCCCCCCCTTAAGAACAACTTTGATTCATTATAAGAAAAAAGGGAACCAAAGGTGCTCCAAATAACCATTAAGAAACCTTTAGTTTTAGAAGTGCAATGAATAATGCATACATTGTGACACTGATGTATTTTTCTTCTATTGAAGTCCTGGTTTCAGATGGAACTATGAACAAGAAGTGCACTTTAACACCGAAACCACTTCCTTGCAAATGACTCACTCACAATATTTGCCATGATGACAGTGTATCGTTATGTGTGTGTGTGTGTGTGTACGTGTGTGTACGTGTGTGTGTGTGTGTTTGTGTGTGTATGTGTGTGTGTGTGTGTGTTATAAACACAGCAGTTGAAAAAATATTATGGTTCTGTCACTCATTTCTGAGATATTTCTGGTGGTGTTCCGCACAACCCCGGTCGAGAAAAATGAGAATCAAAGAGGAAATTGACATGGATTCAATGAGACTTGAGTGGGCTTTAAATGAGGAAAAAATGTTTTGTTCCAACTGACCAGAATCTGCATCCAAAATTCTATCAGAAAGAAATACGATCCATTTCTCATAATCTGGGCAAACAAAAAATCTACAGGGGTAAATATAATACTACTGTCCATTATAAATATAAGCAAAAATGTACATTTATTAGTATCAAAAAGTAGGTTTGCTTTTTGACGATGAGTAATTTTCAAATGACGAAGAAATATATTCATTGCTGCTGTCATTTGGATGTCTTGATTTGTGTGGGTTCTTTGTGGTTCAGCCAGAACAGTTGGGCATGTGGGTGGAAAGACATCTCCGGATTGAGGATGCAGGATTAAAGTGAATTATCAACCCTAATCTATGATGTGGGCTGTTTCAGAATAAATCCAGATTTTAGGCAGGCAGTACTATCGATTAGCTCATATTGAGCCAGATGCCCCTTCTTACTCTAATCCAGGACTTGTTCAATTGTGGTAGGGGGAATTAAAGGATTATTGGAACACAATGAAGTGCTACGTTTCTTATGAAAATAAACTGCTCTGGCCTTTTTCAGTCTCAGACGCATTTAATAATCCATTTTAATCATGCAACTTGGAGAGAGGAATTGTTAATTTTTTAGCTGAGTGTTCATCTGTCTATTGTTTAGTTTAGCAGGTTGCAATACTTTTTCCCCTGATAATATTACACATCAACATGAAAAGTTGAGTTTTCAGCACACAAATTGCTTTTATTCATGATTTGACTATACGTGCCTTATTTGCCTAGTGTTTTCCAGGAAGTTCCATGCTATTAGGAATGTAGGAAAATGCGTATGGCAAGAGCCCCGAAATAGCCCTTTTAAAATGATTTGAATGGACCGAGAAATCATTAAATTACAGTATTCAATTACACATGTATATCAGAACTTAAAGCACAAACTTCAAAAATGGTGCAGAGTGAAAAAAAGAGCTCTGCACTCTCAGAGAAAATGGCACAACAGCTGTCACTGGGACCAAACCCTTTAAAAAGTTTTAATATGTACCTTTTTCAGGTACTAATATGCTTTTGGTACCAATGTGTTCCTTTAAGGTAGTAAAATGCCCTATTTAGGTACAAAGGTGTACATTTTGAAAGGGTACCAGATGGTGTACCTTTTTTTCTGAGAGTGTGCACATAACTGAGAGTGAAAACAACAGCGCAAATAAAAGCAGCAAACAATAAAACTAACAGTAATCTGTATAATGATTAAAGATGCAGTGCATCTTGGGAACTCAAGCAGGCATCTATCACAGCTATTTGGTCAGTCCCCTGTTGGTGCTTTCTTGTATATATGAAATGCAAGTCTTCAAGCATTGCTATCTTTAAAATGTGGAAAATGAGTGTAAAATAGCTAGTTTTATTTCTCTCGTTTTACACAATGCGCCACACTTAGTGTTAAGATCATTATATCTAATCCAATCACTATGAATTACCTTAGTCAAGTTGAAAAAATCAAGTTGAAACTCATAGCATCAAGTGTGAATGTCAAAAATGATCATGATAAGTCAAATAGATAACATGTTGGTATAATAACATGAAAGCATTGGAGCATCTTATTGGCCACTGAAATATGATGGCATCACTTCTCAAAAACACAACATGTTGGCATCACCAAGTTATTCAGTTATTTACGTTTTACCGGATAAAGAAAAATACCCATGAAATCATTCTCTGTAAAAACACCTTTTTGACCTTATAAAGGGAAATTCATGCTGTTGGCCTATACTCAGAGAAGTGATGCTAATGCTATCAAATGTCATGTAGGATAGTACACATAACTATATTTCCCAAATAAACATTCATTCCTGCACTGCAAGCCAATGTGTTTACCTCGCAACATAAAGTTCACTTTAAAGTTTAAAGTTTCCCCAAACCCACTTAAATGTGTAATTATGTCTAATTCGTATTGGAGGCCACCTATAGCCTATTTGTTTTCATGCTCGCGTCGTGACGTCCAATGACATTACGTCACAACGGCCTGAATGTAAATGACATTATTCAATCCACAACGGACGGTCACCCGATCTCTGCGAACCGAGGCTAAACTATCTGATTACTTATGACATATCGCATATCTCATCTTACCCCCACTGCACATCTAGAAGTGTTTGTGCGCTAACGATGCTTTAAATATGGATTACCAGTCCTTTACATGTTACATAATCACGACGTGTGCGAATTATATAGACTGCAATGAATTCCAGAGACCTTCCAAAGCAATTTCAGCCTATTCGCTGCAACCCAAAAATCCTCCACTTCTACATTTGTGTGGTATGTAAATCTATATGATCACATATTTTGTAATACATAGCCTATATGTAGGCAGGGTACTTACTGTCCGATACTGAACGTACTCAAGCTGCGTACTGTTGCTATGGTTACCTCCACAGAGGAGAGCAACTTCTGTTTACTACCTTCTATTTGGCCCCAACATGTAACTCGTATAGGCTAAACTTTTGTAGCCCCTGACAAAGTTGTAGCCTATAACGCTAATATAGGCTACTGGTCTAAATATATAATATTTGGACCACCCATCCATCTGTTTTTGACTTACTTTTGGGATTACGTGCTCTTATTAGCGGCTCACCCTCTTCTCCTCAGGTGTCGTAGTCTATATGAACGCGTATTGTTCTATACTTATTTTTTACCTTAATGAAAAAATGTGTTCTGTCTCAATCGATTCAAATGTCAAGCTTTATTGAAGCGTAGCATAGGCCTACGTCAGGCTGCTTCAACACATCGAAGATTTGATGGATTTCATGAAGAAATGAAATTAACGCATGATAATTGTGTTATCTGGGCTACTACTTCTCATACGGTTTTATTAAACAAATGCTTATTTAATGGGCCTTCTCTATATATATGATAGTCCAAAAAAAGGCTATAAAGAGACTTATTCGAGCTAATCTTTTCCATGTCAGACAGAGAATAAACGGGAAATATAATTTCATATCAATTCATCTCGTCGTCATCAAATGGGTGACTCCATTTCCCCTTCATTAATGCTGCGAGTTTAATCCGCCCATGAATTAACGGATACAACCCTCAAAGATTTACGGCGACATCCACTAACGTAAAGGCTAATCAAATAAATAACTCGTAGGCCTATTTTGATGAAAACTAATCGCCTTTAATTCAAATTCGCCATAATCGATTTTATATAAAAATTGCGGTTTAGGCTATTCATTCGCCACGTAAATATATTTTCGAAACTGTGTGGCTCATGAACTGTTTGATTAAGGAATAATATGTGAATAAAATGTTGTCTCTCGCATTCAGCTCAGCACAAAGCGAAACAGGAAATATTGTATGAGCATGTGAGATACTACTGTACTTTACACACTCTAAAAGTATTGCAGCGGAAAAAAACGACACAGACGTCGGCAAACGACAACTTTAAATTTAATTCATTAAACCACCTCCAGGTGCAGCGAAAGAAACGAAAACGGGATGCGTAAACAACGCGGTTTTATTTTTTCCTTCTTCAAAGATTTTGCATGGCAGTTTTAACACACCTTAACCCGCCATGTTGAAAGTGGATTTGACACATGAGGAACGAGGATTTCGGACCATATTCCGCGCACCTGAATCGCACGTAGGCTACACCGACCGGTTCGTGACGTTCAAAAACATTTCTATGAACACCACCCGAATGTGTAAACTTAAGTGCTGATATTCATGCGTGAACATTGTGTCCTTTGAAATCGAAAGGAGGTCAAATGGCAGTTTGAAAATAAAGTCAATAGTAACAGGGCGAGAGTATCTTTGAGGAAGAACGCGACACGAATATATCGCTTGTTACATAAACGTTATTTTTCAACATTTCAGCGCGCGTCTCTTCAGATCGTAAATATTTTTTATCGACATAATCGAAAGTGCTGTCGCTCGACATTCGTGTTATAAAATAAGGTTACTTTGTTCGGACCGTTTTATCAACTCTTGCGCAGACGCTTGTGTAGCCTATATTTCTGACTGTTACAAACAACCTCCAAATGTTTTTAACGAGGAAAAAGCGCCTGTACGCGGAAATTCGCGCATAGAAGCACGAGTCCGTGTTATACACGATCACTATTACAGAATGAAGTTCATGCGGATAATGTAGTTTTTACCTTATGCGAGTTTTTTCCGTCTATCCGAATTGAGTGATCCGGTGTTCTGGTTGAAGCAGGAGCGGTGTGTGAGTGTGTGTATGTGTGTGTCCAATATGGCATCATCCCGCATCTGCGCATGTCTCAACATCTACAGATTATTTTCAAGCCGACTCCTTCATTGACCTTTACAGTTGCAAAATTTGTTCTGCCCATTATAAATAGAAATAGGCCCAAGCCCCCGCCTCTCTCGTGTGGGGAAACTCATGGCTGTGTCTAAAATCCTTGCGAGCCGTCGGAGTCGACAGCATTTGGGCATTCAGGCGCCTGCAGCACTTTTGGGCATCAGTGACGCATGCATCGTTTGTTGGAGCTATTGAAAATTTGATGGCCAAAAAATGCTGTCCAAGAGCGTGCAAAAAAAGGATAATAAAATGCTTTCTATGTAGGTAACACTCTAGGTTTTGAGACACAGACAGTGTCAACAAGAGGGGGCTGCTGTTGCAATCTCACTTGTTTTCACTTACGCAAAAGTAATTGGACCGCTTTACATTTTCAAGCGTCTTTCTGACGTATTTTAATGTATGGTTCAAAGTGATATTTTATGCCGAAACCACTCAAAAAAAAAAAGAGGAAGAAATAACAATACACCCTTCTGTTTCTATAATTTCCATCATATAACCTAAACAAGGGCACAATCTCTCTATATAAAAAAACCTTAACAAATAAAAGTAGAAAAATGATTTAGTCATGTTTTCAGTTCATTAGAGTCATGTTAAGTAATTAAAACAAAATAACTGTGTAAGTTTAGTCATTAGAAAAGTTTCACAGAAAATGAAGTGGCTATCATCATTCACTTGACTATATGACTATACTATACAAATATGACTATACTTCACTTTTAAAATTAAAGGAGACAATTTTTCTATTTCAATTCCATTTTCCAAGAACCATTTTTGGTTCCCCAAAGTACCTTTCAGTAAAAAGTTCTTAAACAAACTTTTTTAAGTGTAATAACTAAATCTTTCCCACTAAAGAACCCTTTGTGCAAAGGAAAGGTTCCATGGATGTTAAAGGGTTCTTCATGGAACCATCAATGCCTAAAGAACCTTTGTTTTTAAGATAGGACTATGACAATAATTTTATGTAGACTACACTGTAAAAAGTTATAACATGCAATCCTAATGGTTTATACGTTTGTTTTGTAACCAATTAGATTTAATATAATAACATGATTTATGTTTTTACTTTAATGAAAGCTTTTAATTTAGATTTTAAGACATGAAGTTTTTTTAAGGGTTACCTAACACGGCTTATTCTAATAAACATTACAGTATATCTTTAAAAATGTAAATTACCCGATACATAATAATGTATTTTTATTAATACATAAAGCATTAATTTATTATTATTAATTAATGCTGTTTAGAAATGACCTATCTCAGACATATAAATTCAGTTCTCATATTGTCCTCCGTTGCCCTCCTGTGGTAACCATCTTTATTGCTGTATTGAATTTAAAGTCACATCAATATAGTTGACACTATAAATAAGTGCACTTTAATCTTTCAATAGGACTGGTGCAGAAGTAGGGGATTAGTTTATCAGGCAAAACCCATCAACACTCACTCACATATAAACACCCTCCTGTACAAGATGCAATTCCTTGTCCTGTAAAAAAAAAACAAAAAAAAACTGATCTGATCTAATAAGCACCTCTTAGTGATGTTACAGTAACAGATGGTTCATGCCTTGAGCTTAATCTACCGAGACTTTGACAAGCTCTTCCAGGGACAGATTACCATGAGACCTTGTGAGAGGAGATAGACAATGTGGGTCAATGCTTTATCCTCTCCATGCTGTGGTATAGTACTAAAAAGTTTTGACTGGGAAATTAGCTCTGGATATTATCTGGTTAGCCCAGTTGTTACTTTAAAGAGCTAATTCTACACTCTTAAAGAAAAGGGGTTCATTGGGGTTCTATGACCTCTTGACCTAATTTTAAAGAATCCTTTATGCCAAAAAAAGTCTTAATGATTGTATAATACTTTCATGTTTAATGAGTTATTTCATTTTTTTCTAGTGATAAAGTATGTTTACGAGCTGTTTAATTAATAAAATTCAATGAAAATAAATTCAACGAATTGAAACAAATTCATTCATTCATTCATTCATTCATTCATTCAAAATGATCTAATGGGAATATACAGTATATGAAGTGACCATTTAGAGTTCTATATAGAAACTTTTCTTCTGATTGATACCTGATAAAACCCTTCAAATGACTTTCATCTGTGTAACCTAATCAGTTTGATTGTAATATTACAGTAAATAATTTTTGGCTTGAATAAAACAGTTAATTTAGATGTTAACAAATTAGGTTATCTGAACAAATATTTTTACTGTGTATATTTGCAGACACTTTTCTTTTATGATCACCTCCATCAAAATCTCTAGTTTTAGTTTGCATTTTTCATGTCCAGTCTATAAAATGTTCAAAAATTGGTTCATTGAGATTTAAAAAAAATAAATAATTACTTTTATTCCGCAAGGATGTGTTAAATTGATCAAAGGTTACAGTAAATACCTGTACTCTTATAATCTTACAAATGATTTCCGTTTCAAATAAGCAGCACGACTGTTTTCAAGATTGATAACAATAAGAAATGTTTCTTGACCACCAAATCAGCAGTTTAAAAGGATTTCTGAAGGATCATGTGCTGTTTTGGGGTAATGGGAATTACGTAATCAGATTACTTTTTCAAGTAACTGGTAAAGTAATGCATTACTGTTAAATTTACAACAAAATATCTGAGTTACTTTTTCAAATAAGTAATGCAAGTTACTTTGTTTTCCCATTTATTGACTGACGATCTTCTGACCCCTTGTTGAAAGAAAGTTAAGTGCCCTGTGTGCGCTGTGTTAACATAATGGTTATTGTAGTTTTAGACTAAATGTGAGCATACATTTACTCATCTCACTTGCACAAAAACAGATTCAGTATAAAATGAATAAATTAACCTCAAAATGAATAAAAACAGTAAAACGCAAACTCTAAATATTACGTTAATATTCATGTTAAATATTCATGTTAAAGGGATGTTAAAGCACCCCTATTATGCTATTTTAAAGGTTCCTACTTTTTTTGGATGTCTCAAGACTTATATGCATCAAAGGTAAAAAAATAAACTTTAGTTTTCTAATGATATACATTGCACGTCACCTAATTTCTTAAGGTCTGAAAACGGTTAGTTTGAAGATTCAGTCTTTCTTAACCCCTCCTTTCCGCGATCCTACTCTGCTCGGATTGGTCAAATGACCCGATCTGTTTACTGTAAAATAAAAAATAAAATAAGATCAATAAGTTATGACAACATATGTTTTTACATTTCTTCAGTTTAATGTAATTTAAGTTGAAATGACTTAAACAGCTTATTTGGTTGCATTTAAAAATTGAAGGCAGATATTTTCTTTCTTCCCTGGATTTCTGTTTCTTGTCATAATCTTCAGTTAATCATAATCTTCAGTTGGATTCTGCTCTCCCTCGTCTCTGAGTCACCAAACGTTACAGGATACCTGACCAATACCAATGGATCCAGCAGATTAGCTTGTGTGCCTTCGGTGGAGGAGGGACACCACTGAAGGCTATACAGAGCTCTTTTGTGCTTTTGCCAGCTGTGTGGACTGGGAAGATAAAGTCCTTCAGGGCTTGTATCCCTTTGGACACAACAAGCCTGTTAAATCATGTCTGCCAAAAGGCAGATGTGACTTAACATTGGAAAAGTTAATTAATTATGCTCTAAGACTCTGCCTCTCTTCCTACAGTGTGGGATACATTGCTTCTCCCACATTGGGCCTCAGCACTTCCCAGCCAGTGGTGGCACCCTGTGCTACCTCATGCTCACTCCTTATTATGGCTCAAAGAGGAGAGGGATAAAGCTCCCTAGCCTGGTGGTCTCAGTGTTCCCAAGTCCAGTGGTCTAAGCACTCCCTAACCTGTTGGTCCTAATTAAGGTGGTCCCAGCATTCCCTAGCCTGTTGTTCCCAATGCTCCCTATAGTCCGGTGGTACCAGCACTCCCTTGGCCAGTGGTCCCAATTCAGATGGTCCCAGCAATTTCTAGCCCAGTGGTCCCAAGTCCATTGGTCAGTGTGCTCCCTAGCCTGATGGTCCTAAGCCTGATGGTCCCAGACCCCTAACTCCTGTGGAGCCAGTGCTACCTAGCCTGGTGGTCCTATCACTCCCAAGCCCAGTGTTCCTAAGCATATTAGTCCCAGCACACCCAAGTCCAGTGGCCCCAGCACTCCCTAGCACAATGGTCCCAAGTCTGGTTGTCCCAGTGCTCCCTAGCCTGGTGGTCCCAAGCCTGATGGTCCCAGACCCCTAACTCCTGTGGAGCCAGTGCTACCTAGCCTGGTGGTCCTATCACTCCCAAGCCCAGTGTTTCTAAGCATATTAGTCCCAGCACACCCAAGTCCAGTGGTCCCAGCACTCCCTAGCCCAATGGTCCCAAGTCTGGTTGTCCCAGTGCTCCCTAGCCTGGTGGTCCCAAGCCTGATGCTCCCAGCCCCCTAACTCCTGTGGAACCAGTGCTACCTTGCCTGGTGGTCCCAAGCCTGATGATCCCAGCCCCCTAACTCCAGTGAAACCAGTGCTACCAAGCCTGGTGGTCCCAGCACTCCCTAAGCCAGTGGCCACATATGTCTCAAGCCCTGCAGACTTTGCTTCAGGGGTCCCAGAGTTCCCAAGTCTGGCAGTCCCTGCTTCGGTGGTCCCAAAGAGCCCAAACCCGGTGGTCCCTACTCCAATGGTCCTAAAAGTGCTACCCCTGTCATTACTGCTTCCTGTGATGGTTTGTCTATTATTTTGTTTGTCACACACCTCCTCATCTGAAGTGGCTGACTCTGCTGCAGGTCCCCCAGAGCTCACTTCAGCCCTGGAGCCACACAAGCACACTATCTGTTCTGCCATGGCCATGAGTATAATCTCTGAGTTCCCTGTGTTGCCTGGTTGTACTGTCATGGTCAGGAATGCAGTCTCCAAGTTCCCCGTGTTCCCTGCCTGTATTGCATGGCCAGGAGTACCGTCCCTGAGTTTCGTGAGTTCCCTATTATGGCCATGAATGCTGTCTCCGAGTTCACCCTTGAGTGGTCTACAGCTACACCATGGCCTGTTCCAGCTCGGTTTTCTGCTCTGTCGGCTCTGCCTCGGCCTCCTGATTCCCTGTTGTCTTCTGATCCGCCATGGTACCCGTTTCTGCCGATTCCATCTTGGTCTACATCTCCGCAGGCTTCACCATGGAAGGTGAAAAACATTGTGCAAAAGAGTATGCCCAGTATTCATGAAACAGTTGGCAAAAAGTAACCGGATGACTTACTACTTCTTTCGAGATTCTGAGTTGCAGCTGATCAACACTTTACTATCCCATGAGGCCATGAAGAAACGCAACTGGCACTGGTACAACACATGACAATGACAACATGTCTGTCCAGATTTCATTCATAATATAGAACATTATTTTTTAACAGTCACAAAGTAATTATTCTAAACAAGAGAGTATGCGATTTCAGACACGGCAAAAGACTATGAACTTGATGATTAAATAAACAAAATAAAATGTTTATGATTAAACTTCAAAATAAAAGATATGAACTCAGAACATCAAACATAATTTAACAAAATCTACACAAACGTGACAACAGCTCCTAAAATGCACATGGTCTTCTACGCCACATTGTAAATAAAGTCAACCTTAGTGAAAAATATGCCATACCATATCAACAACTGAACAAATAGTTTACATAGTCAATGTTATTTATTGTAAACTTGTGTGATTTCCTATATTGATTTCCTATGGGACAATTTTTTCATAAGCTATAAAACAATTGTGATTTGTAGTTGCTGATTACACATCATTGTCCTAAAATGTTTATATGTCCTATATGAAAGGGTTTAATGTATTTTAAGTGAAATCTATTTATCTGATTTTAAACCACATGTAGGCTATTTTTTTCTGTTTATTTACATGCTTCAGTTGTACTCCTATGCTCATTTGTCATGTTGCATGATTTAATGTCTTTAGTGTTATGGATCAGTGAAGCTGAAACAACCAAGCAGTCCCACCCTATTACACTCCTTTTACTGTGTGTCACGGCTGAGAAGAAGCTTTATAAAAAGAAAAGAAAAAAAGGAACATTGAATTTATATACCTGAGATGCAGCAAATGTTTTTATGAGAGGTTAGTTGGCATGGTAACTTCTGATAAACAACAATTTTCCAGTGTTTCGTGAATGGTTTACCCATGAAGATGGATTTTATAAGGTCAAGAGTTGACCTGACCTGATGCATCACACAGGTATAATATGCTAACATACAGTGGATTTGATTAGAACAACTGACTCCCTATTTCCTCCAATTAGGTTCAAAATATTTCCGTCAATAACTTTTATTTTTAGCTATGGATACATATTGCTACAATATTCATAAGTAGGCTATATGATGAAACTTTGTCAATTCCATTTAAATTCCATTCTAAACATTCATATGACTAATTTGTATACAGTCAATCAGTAGGCCCCCCCTCACTGCTTTCATTCAAATTATATATGTATTGAATGAAATACAGCAACTACTGGGTAAGTTACAGTTAATTTGACAATAAATGTTTTACAGTTTATATATATATATATATATATATATATATTATATATATTTATCATGTTTATGTACATACATACATATATATATATATATATATATATATATATATATCCTCTATATATATATATATATATATATATATATATATATATATATATATATATATATATATATATATATATATATATATCCTATATAAAATTCTAAGAAATGATCTAAAATAAAAGTAACTTGTCCATATACCGGTATGCATTCACATCAGCATGTGTGTTGGGGGACAAAGGGCTCCAGGAGATTTCAGCTGCAGGAGGTGACGTCAGCAGAGCCGTTTTTCCCCTTGTTGACTCAATAACAAGAAAGAAAGAAGGAAAGAAAGAAACTGACCTGAGTGAAATGCTTTATCTTATGCCACATCGCTCAACTTCAATACGACTTTAACAGCTCGAGCGGTGTATAGCCTATGCGATCTTGGTTCATCAGTCTGCTGTGCGAATGTCTTTGTCTTCTGGCTAGTTAAGTTAACGTTATATGGAAACCCCGTTTAAGTCGAATTCCCGAGGATTTCTGTTCCACAAAGGATCCTATGACTCTTGTTCTGGTATTCAAATGCAAACATGTTCGTTTTTACGAAGAGCAGAAGAAATATGAGCGAGTTGGTGAACCCGGAGTATCAGGGCTGTGTGGACGGATCTCTGATGGACGGATTCAGTGTTTTTATTCAGGGTCTATTGGCTGTTCTGGCTTTCAGCACTTTAATGTGTAAGTTTTCTCCGCATTTAAACTAAACAGCAAATGCGATGATGTTTCCGTGTGGTGTGATGGCGTTTTCTATTGTTTTCTTTTAGAAGATTATGATGCAGCACGTGGCTTGTGGTTGGTTGTTTTGTTTGTTTACAGTTCTGTTGCTGCCTATTAGTATTGCGGTACTATTGAACAGTGATGTGTGAAGTGGTATTTATAGAAATTTAGACCATTTTTACTGTATACTGTCTAGTGTAGCCTATATTGTAAAATAAATAACTTAATGTAACGTTAGTAGTTACCTTGACACTTGGTTTGACTTTTAAAATGACGTTCGTGGATGTTAACAAAACAAAAATATTAACCAAAAAATTACTGTGCAGAGAAATTTTGGTTTTGTTATTCTGGTTCAATAGCCTATGCCTGTGTTATCTTTTTTTTTATCTTCATGGTAATCTTTTGATCCATTCACTCTTCTCATTGTGTGCTATTTCAGGGTCTGAAGTGTTTAATCCTCGAGCAATAAAGAAACGTCATGACATTTAATCAATAGCACTGCACGTTACAATATCATTCAGCGGCCCAAATAAACAAAATTTGACAGCATACACACCCATAACATAAGCTTGGGCTGTATGAAATGTTTTTTCTTTCAAGTAGCCTATCTTAAAACCATATTTCAGTTATTTTCTCATAGCCTACATCATTATTTTCAACACGACTCATGTTCCTTTAAAACGAGGAACATGAGTTATGAAATTTAAGATTTAACCTATAGTCTGTGCTGTCAGGATGATGGTGACCAGCATCTAATATTACAGTCATCTGGCAACAAATTGCATTTGCAGTTCAATCAGTGATGGAAAACGTGCAGATATTTGAATGATTTAAATATAGTAAATTAAGACTTGAAAAAGTATAAATATTTAATTTAAAAAAGTACTTTTATATCTATTGAATCTTTAATATCTATTATATCTATAAAATAGTATCTATTAATCACAAAGTACTGGAAAAGTCATTTAAATTACTTGGTTAAAAAAAAAACATTGTGGGAACATAATTTCATTAAGTTTAGTCTCTAGTGCATCTATTAATCCAACAGAAATAATTACCTAGGCTTTGTCACTCAAGGTAAAAATGAATTAGGCGATACTCATACTACATTTTATTTCTGTAATGTGGTATATGTCTGAGTGCAACAGGACATTCAATGAGAAAATATGCAGGGCAGGAGTTGATTTTATCAACTGGGAATTGATTGGATCATGAACATAGCATAGCATTGCATAAGCTAAAGAGCTGTTTGATTATTGATTGATATTATCCAGTAGTTAAGAGACATCAGCAGAAAAGGAGGAAGATTATGCCTTTTTTAAAAAAAAATAACATTCACCAATCATTTATTGAAAATAAGACCAGACATGTGAATTAAAGGTGTGTTCAGATTAGAGAAATTTTGTGGGCCAAAAAAAAAAAAAAAAAGGATCCGTTGTCTACTGACAATATAGCGAATCACAGCTCACACAGATGACACTTTTAAACCAGGCAGCTTTCTAGTTCAGCTTGAACCTGTTGTGTGTGAGGAAATATTTCACACATCATTCCCGATGTTCTCCTGTTGAAATGACAGGAATTCGTCCTCGAGCATTCGCCAGACAACAGTAAATGAACGCACCTTAAAATGAAAGAAGGACTTCTCTTTCCACACACACACAAAGAATCAGTTTTTCTGAGGTACAAGCTTTATTCAAAGATAAGATTCCTCAGATGTGTGATAGCACATGATAACAGCTCTCACTCCTGTAACTCATGTGATGCTCCGACCCAAAACTAAAGCTAGTTTTTCCATTTCAGCCGGAGGATCCGAGTCATGTGACCTGCCTTACAAGTTTGAACCCTAAGCTCCGGTTCAGAGTTGTTTCTTTCCCAATATTTAACTATGTCATGTGCTCATTCAGTCCAAAGATACAATATAGTGTTTTCTTGGTTAATATTTGGTAATTGTGAGCTAATATAACTCAAGCTGCTACTAATCAGTGAATGTGGTAGTTGTAAACAAAGACTTTTTGCTAAGAATGTTATTTGAAAAGGGGCTAATTTGTGGTGATGCTGTAAGATGTGAATAAAACCTTTTGTAGTTTGGACATGAATGATAATTCAATGCGGTTTGTTGAGGAGATTTGGGATTTATACCTGCTGGATGATAAAATAAGTGAAATTTACAGTTTATTCAGAGACTAAAATGTCATAAAGACGTGCTCTTTTGACTTAGACCACCTAAATACCATAGTGAGTTTGGTATCGTTCACATTTTCGTAAGAGGATTCTAAAAATTAAATGTTCATTGCTAATTATACTTCCCAAAAGCAGTTTGTTTGTTTTGTGGTCATGCACTGAAAACCCCCAAGAACATGGTAAATGACCTTTCTAGAGTTACACATTACAATGAATCTGTGCTGTTCCTGTTTGTGATTAAACTTTTTGCTGTGTACAGAGAAAAATACCCTGATCATGAGTTATCAGAGGACGGATTTTCATTTATTTATTTGTTTATTGAATACCGAAGTTACTTTTTATTTGTGTTTTCAGGAAAGGCGAAGAGAACAAAGGGAGAATTTGTGACATTTGTACTTTGTAATCTCTTGGGCTGTGCTTATGCTTGTGTTTTTACTCTATGCACTTTGTTATTCTGGGCACTTCCTGGCTTCTTTTTTTTTTTTTTTTTGGCTCCTTATCTTTGCTGTCGTCATCGCTGTTAGTTTCCTCAGACATTCAATAATCATCCTGCTTCTGTTTAGCTGTTGATTACAGACTAACCGTTTGCATATGTGAAAACATCCCTTAGATATGTCGTTCAGCTTGGGGTTTGTGAGCTGGTTTGAGGCAGAGTTTGTGTCTAACACAATTATCCTCTCTCTTGAAAGTCATTTCATTACTAATTTTGGTTACACTTTATTTTAAGGTGTCATTGTTACTGTGTAATATTAATGAACTACTATACTTATATAGGGTTAGGGTAGGATTAGGATTTGGTTGAGGGTTAATTGCATGTAATTATGCATTATTTACAGTTATTACTATGGTAATTACATGTAACATAGGTAACAAGAACACTGTAAAATAAAGGGTTACCCTAATTTTGTGTCCGTTTAGTTCAATTTCGTTGTTGACATATGTGTGCTAGACTCTTACAAATGGCAGTGATGGAGTTAGTCTCAACAGAACTTTATCCTGAGTTCATCCAAGTGTTGGCATTTCTATTTTTGATATTCAGCATATATGTATATATATTCAAATGAGCATAATTGATTGATTTCTGAAGGATCATTTGACACTGAAGCCTGCTGTAATGATGCTGAAAATTCAGCTTTGATCACAGGAATAAATATATTCACATAGAAAACAGTTCATTTAAGTTGTAGTTATATTTCACAATACATTACTGTTTTATTGCGTGCAGCCTTGGTGAGCATAAGAGACTTCTTTCAAAAACTGCTATGCGAGTTTCACTCTAAATATGGTTTAATGATAACTTAATACATTAAATCCAGATAAAGTTACAAAAATGTGAATATCGTTGCATCATCAGTGGTTTGTACCATTCAAACCCATACAGAAATGCAATATATCTCAATATATGTAAATTACATATATAATGTCAGTGCCAATGTATTTCTGCTGCCTATATGACAATATATGCAAAATTCATATATATAAAACACAGATATATATGAAACATATATTTCAAAATATAGCAAAAATGGACGTTTTCATGTAAGTTCCATATATTTTCCCATATATATGTATGCCACATATTTATACTGAATGTTGTCCATATATGCGAGAAACCAATACTATACTGTAATATATGCAGATATATGGTATCATATATGGATGAACTCAAATATTTTCTTCACATGTTTGGACACATAAATGTTCATATATGTTGCAGGCATATATTGTGTCAAACATATGTATAGATATATGTCATGCTATTTAAAATATAAGTACATATATGGCCATATATTACATTTTTGTATGGGAAACGTTTGTGGTTGGCTATATTTTTTAAGTTATCATGCTATATTAAACCATATTTAGAGTGAAACTCACATGGATGTTTATAACTTAAACATTATTCATGCTAATAATGTCTTCGTCTTCATAGTGAAGAGGTTTCGTGAACCGGTTGGAATTAGAAGACCTTGGAGGATCTGGTAATTAATATGAAACATTAGTAAAGAATTATGATATTATGATAAAATGGCACAAAACAGAGCACACTCTCATTCTTTCGTTTTGCCTGCAGGATCTTTGATACGTCTAAGCAAGCCATTGGTGCTCTCTTCATGCATTTTGCCAACATATTCCTGTCCACATTCACAAATGAAGATCCCTGCTCTCTGTGAGTCGGTTATTACTTGTTTGTCAAGTTTTATTGCTCTAGCCTCCAATTACACTAACCGTATTACCCTTTTCTGTTATTACAGGTATCTATTGAACTTCCTGTTGGATGCCACATTGGGAATGCTGGTGATCTGGGTGGGGGTGAAGGTTGTTTCCAAGATAGTGGAACATAAACACCTAACACTGCTAATGTTTGGAGAATATGGTGAGTTACATTAATGGAAGCTAGTCATACACTTAAAAAAAAGTTCTTTACTGGTATCTATGGTTCCATTCCCCTTTCGATCGCACAAGAGGGTCTTTATAGCGGACAAAGGTTCTTAAGATTTTCAAAATGTCCTTCACACGAGAAAACAAATGGCTCTTTAAAGAACTGTTCCCTTAAAGGTTCTTTGGGAAACCAATTGTTGCAGAAAAAAAAACATTTGTAACCTTTATTTTTTTGAGTGTTTTGGTTGAAAGGAGTCTAAAGGATAAAGTTTAAAGGAGTCTGTTCAAAGTTCAAGTCTGCTGTCATAATGAGCAGAAAACATAAACCAAAGATTCAAAACAAAAGAGAAACTATCATGCATCAGTTTGTTTCAGTCTCATGTCACCACCAGAGGGCGCTGTACGTTATATTATTCAAATGTGTTTGGGTCGTTTCCCAACACTTGCTTTTTGCCCTCTCTGGGATTTCCCTGGCAAAAACACCATAGAAAAAGAAAATTACACACACATTCACAATTCACATGCACATTCTGTGCACATGCACGTAAAGCAGATGGAATACGCCCATCGTTTCACATGATTTTGGCCAAACAATTGTTTATGAATGCTTTTCTGCTTAGGTCAGCTTTTGAATCCCTGTTTTGACACTTTGCCATTTTAAATTTACCAGAACTTTTGGAAGCTGACCACTTAAAAGGGCTTGCATGCTTAAATCAATACTACGTTATTAAAAATACCAACATTGTTACATTCATTAATGTTAAATAAAATGATTTCGCTAAATGCATTTTTACATATGGAAGAAAAGGAGTGCCTTATAAATAATATTAATTTCATTTAAAGCATCAATATATTTGCCAATCTATCTTTCAATTAATAATAATCATTATCATTTGTCAATAATTAAATTTATATATAGCCTATATATATATATATATTACTGTATATTGAGTGTTAATTAATATGCAGCTCACGATCTTCTACATTTACATGTTTTTTTTTACATCCCTGTGTTCATATATTCATTTCATACGTGCTATGTTTTTCTTTTATTTCTTGATATTTTTCTCTTGTATTGTTATTTGAGGTCTTTTTTTTATGTGCTTTTGCTATTGATGCCTTAGCAACTACATAGCAATGGTGTCCATTTTTGCAAAGAGAAGCACTTTAGAAAACGTAAATAAATCATAATTCACTTTTAAAAGTGTCTTTCATTGTTTTAGGTGATCCTCCTCTGGTAGCGGCCTGGTTGTCGCAGTGCTCGGTGTATTTACTCATCGTTGCTCTAGAGAAAAGTGTGGTCACTCTGGTGCTGCTCGTTCCCGGGTGGACCAATGTAAGATAAACATTCACACACTCAACGTTTCTGTTATTGTTACACAGACTCACCCCATGGGTCATTTCCCTCTACAGTATTTAGTAATACTAGGATGGACAGAACTAAAATCTGTTTTTGTTTTATTTTGAAATATATATATATATATATATATATATATATATATATATATGAAAAGCCTCTTATGCTCATCAAGCTTACATTTATTTGATTAAAAAAAAAACAGTAATATTGTGAAATAGTATTTCAATTTAAAATAATGGTTTTCTATTTGAATATAAAATATTATTTATTTCTGTGATGCAAAGCTGAATTTTTAGCATCATTAATCCAGTCTTCATCGTCAGCTGATCCTTGAGAAATTATTCTAATACGCTGATTTATTATCAATGTTGGAAACAGTCGTGCTGCTTAACATATTTTTTTTGGAACCCGTGACATTTTTTCATCGATGACTAAAAAGTTAAAAAGAACAGCATTTATTTGAAATAAAAATGTTCTATCAAGATAAATCTGTACTTTGACTTTTTATCAGTGTAACAAAACTATTAGTTTCTTTAAAAAAAAAAAGAAAGAAAAAAAATACAGACCCCAAACCTTTGAACGGTAGTGTATATTGTTACAAAAGATTTCTATTTTAAATAAATGCTGTTCTTTTTTAAACTTTTTATTCATCAATTAATTCTGAAGTATTACAGGTTAAAAAAAAAAAATTAAGTAGCACGACTGTTTCCAACAATGATAATAAATCAGCATATTAGAATGATTTCTGAAGGATCATGTGACACTGAAGACTGGAGTAATGATGCTGAAAATTCAGCTTTCCGTCACAGAAACAAATTATATTTTAAAGTACATTCAAATAGAAAACCATTATTTTAAATTGTAATAATATTTCACAACATTACCGTTTTTTTCTTCTGTATTTTCGATCAAATAAATGCAGCCTTGATGAGCATAAGACTTCTTTCAAAAACATTAAAAATAGTAATGTTTCCAAACTATATTTCTTAATACATTTGACGAACAGAAATGGTCTGGATATATTCCTGTCTAATGCAATGGCATTCGTAAGCATAGTCTGACCATCGAATGTTTCAGTGCTGTGGTTTTCCTGCTAAGACAGAACACGAGGTCAAAACACCCTGCAATAAAACAATAAAACTCACAAATCTGAAGAGGAGATCTCAAAGAAAGCGCACAGGTCTTGCCCAAACTTCTCTCCTTGCGTATCTATGCATCTCCTCTTCTTACTCCGTCACCTTTCGCCCTGACTCGGGTCACTGAAAGTTCAAGAAGAATGTCTACACACCACATATTATGCATCTTGTGACACTATTGTTTTATCCCTTTCATGTTTGGTATCATTTTAAATGTGTCCGTGGCCCAATGAAGGGAGCACCATCTGGGACCTTTTGATTTCTGTCTATCACTGACTTAGAAAGCTGTATAAATGTAACTATGAAAATGACACTTTTTGTGTGAGCATGCATATAGTAGTTTAATGGAAATAGTTAACCCAGGGTTAAATAGTTAACCCTGCACCCTCTGACTAAGATAAGAACTGGCGAGTTTGTGTCCGTGAGAGCCGTCCCGACTGGCTTGTGGCTCTAATGCGACATTGGGTCCTTCATGAACGGATAATTGAAAGTATTGGATACCCAGAATGATCAAATATCTAAATGAATACATAGTTCCTGAATCGAAACACAGTCTAGATATAATAATCATTTGAAATCTAAGTCAGATTAAGCACAGAGCTAGAATCAAATTGAAACTAAACTTTAACAATTTAAGTAGACTTTGCAGAAGTGCAAGTAAAAGACCTACACGCTTGAATACCTTTACCCGTGCCATTGGATTCTGTGGTTGGGCCTATGGGTGGACCTTGTACAGTTCCATCTTATCTTTTGTTAGTGTGGAAGGGTGAAATGAGGACATGTGGAAATAATGAACGATAATATGTGTTCTATTTCCTCTATAGAATTGTTTTATTTCAAGTGAAAAAAGTTTTTTTATCTATTTATTTACTTGCTTCCTTATTACATGCAATTTCAGACTTGTTTATATATAAATTGTATATGTATATATATAAACCAGATTTCATATTATTATTATTATTATTATTATTTGTTAGATGGATATGCATGTTTATAAGTGCTGACCACTGATGTTTATGTGTGTTGTAGCTGGAGGAGGTGGTGCTGGACTACATCCCAAACCCCCAGCTGGAGTTAGCCATCGTCATGCTGATCGTGCCTTTCATTGTGAATGTGAGTTATTCAAGAATAATGCATGATATCTGTCCATCCATCCATCCGTCCATCCATCCACTTATCCATCCATCCACTTATCAGTCCATCCATCCATTCATCCATCCATCCATCCATCCACTTATCTATTTATCCATCCTTCAGTCCATCCATCCATCCATTCATCCATCCATCCACTTATCCATCCATCCATCCACTTATCTATCTATCATACATCAGTCCATCCATCCATCCATTCATCTATCCATCCACTTATCTATCTATCCATCCATCAGTCCATTCATCCGCCCATCCATCCACTTATCCATCCATCCATCCATTCGCCCATCCACTTATCTATCCATTTATCCATCCACCCATCCATCCACTTTCCATCTGCCCATCCATCCATCCATTCGCCCATCCATCCACTTATCTATCCATTTATCCATCCACCCATCCATCCATCAGTCCATCCATCCACCTATCCGTCCGTCCGTCCATCCATCCATTCATCCATCCATCCACTTATCTATCCATCCATCCATCCATTCATCCATCCATCCATCCATCCACTTATCCATCCATCAGTCCATCCATCCATCCATCCATTCATCCATCCATCCACTTATCCATCCATCCATCCATCCACTTATCTATCTATCCATCCATCAGTCCATCCATCCATCCATCCATCCATCCATCTGCCCATCCATCCATCCATTCGCCCATCCACTTATCTATCCATTTATCCATCCACGACCCATCCATCCACTTATCCATCCATCCATCTATTCGCCCATCCATCCACTTATCTATCCATTTATCCATCCACCCATCCATCTATCAGTCCATCCATCTATCAGTCCATCCATCTATCAGTCCATCCATCCATCCATCCATCCATCCATCCATCCATCCATCCATCCATCCATCCACTTATCAGTCCACTTATATGTGTTTCAGTCTATAATGTTCTGGGTGGTGGACAGTTTAACAATGAGGAAACATAAGAAGATGACATCTCTGGAAGGCTCACGTGACTGTCCAAAGCAAGTAGAGGTGTTGCCACATGAAAGCAATGATGAAGCTGAGGTGAGAATAGTCATACGACGTCTCAATAAATGCACATAAAAAAAATGCTCCCATTCACTAATAATTGGGTACTTCGTATTTATAAGCACAGGAAAATGCTCACAATAGCATTCTGTAAAAAAAAAAGTTGAATTTTCTAATTTTATTGAAGCTGAAAATGTTTTTTTAAAATGACAGATTGAACCTGTATTCTGTACATTACATTACACCAATGAAAGTTGTTTTTATTGGACTAAGATCAGGTATAAATAGTTCTTTAAGGTAACAAACGCACATTGTCAGCCCCTCACGGATGACTGGCGCTTAAATTGAAACAAAACAATAACATAAATTCCCATGCCTAGTCCTCTCTCGTCTTTCACTGCCTTCACTCCTCCTTTTATCCTTCTGGAGCTCCTTCATGAGATTCGAAGCCGAGGCTCATTATCGCTCGCGCCACCGGCCTCGATCCTTTCCCGCGCCTCATGGCCCTGTCTTGCTTGCCACACAGGGTTTGAACCCACAACCTATTTTTTTTGACCAACACATTTTTTACTAGCACATAGTCCCTAGATTAAACCAGCATAAACATATTTTGAAGATATTAATTTAATTGAAATATCTGTCATAATATAATATCATAATATCTGTGAAATATGTCATAATAATGCACTCATGTGCATTTTTTTATGCTGGGTTTAGCAATCAGTATGGAGATCCAGGAAAAAATGAGTCAGTAACAATTCCTTGTGACCTTGTTCCCCATATCTGTCCCTCTGGACATTTCATCCAAGTTAAGTTTAATTCAGTGGTTCTCAGCCGGTTTGTTTTTGGTCTGTTGTGACTGGGTTGCATTAAACAGGAAAAAACAAAGCTAAATGCAAATAATAAAATGCAACCATCCATATAACACAATAAATAGATTTACCTACTTTTAAAAGGGAGTAGAGTCACATCTAAGGTTATTGACCTGAAATAGCATGCGTTCAGTCAAACTTCAATGGTATTTTTGTGCAAATTCATCATGGATTGGTAAAAACTGTCCAAATTAGGCCGATGACAAATTTGGAACATCCACATATCCTCAAAAATCATTATTTTATTATTATTTTTTTTAAATACACAAAACATTAAATACAGATTAAGAATTATTAAATAAAATAACAAATACAAATATATTGTTTTCTGCAGTGAAAATTTTCTATGAAGATCATAAAACCATCAAAATTCAACATAAATCTTCCAATTCAGTCTATTTTAGAATAATAATAATATTGCAGTTTTATGGTAATATTAGTAAATCAAAATGTTTTATTTTACATATTATTATTATTGTTTTTACAATAAAGCAATTCGGTTATTGTGTTGGTCACCACTTGATGTCCAATATAAAATCTGTGTCCCAAAAGCAAAACCATTTGAGAACCACTGGACTAATCTTTGTTTGTTTTTTGTATTTTTTTGTATTAGTTTGGCTTTATTCTTGCATATAATTTAAAATGAAGTCGCTCAGCTGAAATGAATGTTTTGTTTCTGGGGCTATATATGAATAGTTTGATTGTGTGTTTGTGTATTGTATTCTTCTTGAATGGTGGGATTGTGCTATATGAATGTAATTACAGGACAACTTTTTTCCCTTTTCTCGCCATTTGACCAAAGACCTTTCCAAAGGCTGCTGGCCTCTAGGGTCATATTATCTCCATTTGTTGAGTAATATGGGGTCTTTCCAATCTCTTTTACTTTGTTTTTCTCCTCTCATCTTTTCTTTTTTTCTCATCCCTTTTTCCTTCACTCCTCCAGTAATGGTAGAGTGCCAGCTGCTCACAAATCATTCACTTGTTCAGCGATAGCAGTGACATTTGGAACATGTTTCCATAAGCTCATGTTATGGAGAATGAATCCAAATCTGTGGAAAAGTATGTTTGATGAGTGCCAATATGAAGGAGAATGTATAAAACTTGTCTACCGTCAATCTTCTGCTGGGTTCTTCCATCTGCGCTTATGGTTTTATTGTCAGTAGATTTATGCTATAGCTATAAAGTGATCCAACTCGCATGAACGTGAAAACAATCATTTGTGATCTGGCCAGACTGTTCAGTTGACCTCAAACTGTGTTTATATGTTTGTGTAGGTGCTGCTAAAGGAAGATGATAATACAGTATGTTCTGAAGAGGAAGAACACGACTCAACAGAAGAAGCATTAATACGAGTCTGTATGGAAGTTTAAAAAACACAAAGTATACCTATTAAAATGTATTATACCTTATATCTCCGTTCCTAAACCTAGAGAGCTGCCTTGGTGTTCACTACCTGCTTCCTAATTGAAATGGAACTCAAGTGACTGATTTGGAACCTTTTAGAAACTCCTCCGCACAAACAGAACATTTCACGTGCACTGCTTAGCTAGTGTAAAAATTCACGGCACACATAAAATTCTCCATTTTATATATATTGATAGGCTACTTAAATGAAATGTATTTTTTGTCAACATTTTATTTATCATTTAGTATGCTAGTAAATTCTGGAACAGCCTTCCCGTTGAGAGAGTGCTTTTCATAAGATGTACACTTAGGGCAAATTCCAATTGGAAGTCAGCATCCCAATGCCCTACTCCCTTCGAAGGGCAGAGCCCTTGATGTTGGGACTTTGGAGGGAGCGGGGCACTTGTGTGCTATTATGCAGCCGTTTGGAACGCACTTGGCGAAGGGAGCAACGAAAGACAACATCATTTCCTCATTATTTCCACTTGGGATGTTCCCATGACAATGCAGCACGATGTCCGTCAGCTGAATAACTGTTCTTACGACAGAAATGTCTTATTATTGCTGTTAACATAACTGTTGCAAATAAATGTAAATTGAAAAAATGTGTAAAATATTCCACAAACAAAACCACTTGAATTGCTCTGTTTGTAAGTAACCTCGAACTCTCCCGCCAAAGCCATAAAATGATTTTTTTTCTAGGTCACATGACTATAAATGATAAAATGACTTCATTGAAGTGACCGCCACATGTACCCTTCGCTAACGGCCTTGTGGAAGGGCCCCTTCGTGAAGGATCCCAGTTGTTCACTTTCGTTTGGAACACCCCTACAAATGGCGTCCCCTTGCCGAAGGACCCTTCAAGGGCGCAAAAATGGCGTTTTGAATTTGCCCTTAGAGTGTTACGATTGATCCCAATAGAGTGTGACATTAGCATGTTGCTAAGCTAACAACACAATGCTTTAAGTATAAAAAATCCTTTAGTTTTAGTTAGATTTAACTTTTGTAATGGTATTGAATGAAATATAAGTATATTTACTGTCAAGATTTCTCTCAGATCTTAAACATTAATACAAAAAATACGTTGCCTTTTCTGCAAAGGAAGTCTTTCTTTTGGGCGCGTACCTATGGTACCGTAACCCAGTAAATACGGAATGTTCTTCTAGCGTTAGTGAATGGTTCCCAATTGGTTAAGATAATTAATAGCATATGAGTTATTAAAGGGTAACTTTATCCTCCCTCCACGTCCTTTAGTGTTCTGACTTCCAAGAAGTTAATTAAAAGTAGAGAAACAGAGACAGATGAGAGAGGAGATCTAGTGTTTCTCCTGATTACAGACGTTCAGACTTTTCATTTGAAGTTGAAACGGCTCATGTCACCTGTGATGAACAACTCACTGTAAACACACTACAACCACTTTCCAGCTCTTGACACACATGCTAGAATATTTCAAATCTGTTGTAAAACCATTTGTAAATACGTGGAAGACCAGACGAGCTTTGTGTTTTAAACCTGTAAAAAGTTTAAACAATGTACAGTTTTTATTCAAATTGTGTTTTTGTTTTGTTTTTACGCATGCAACATCTTGCAATAGTTCTGATTTTCAAATTCTGTACAAAATAGTGATTTACAGACTAGTGACTGTAATTTTTCAGCTGTTAAATTATATTGATTCTTCAAAATTGTTGCAATGTCAATATGCACATGCAGTCGAGTCTTTTATTACGAGCTGGGACTTTGGGACTGGGACTACGAGTTGTGAAATGCTAAAAAATACTGCTTGTAACAAAAAAATCTAGCACAACATTTCTAGCGGATGGATGTCACTTGAATTAGTTTAATCATTTTTTCTTCTTTTTTTTTAAATAAGGCACTTATTGCCATTCTATTTTGCTTAATTTGAACTATGGGGTCAGTGATTGGTATTTTTGAGGTTTGAACACGTCTTTTTTGTATTGTGTGTGGATGCATTTGCACATTTTTTCGTTATCAGTAAGTTAGAGTCACGTCTCCAGAGCCCTTTAGAGAGCAACTACTTTGCACCTGCCAATAAAGTCCTGTGTGACAAAGGGGCTCTAAGAGTTAAGCAAACTTGGGTAAGAACACCTGGAAGGGGTGGGTCCAGCAACCATTTGACCCCAGTCTGATGACAGGGGCGAAACAGGTCATACTCAACCAAAAATTAGAAAAAAGGTTTCTCAGCTGCTATGGGTAAAACATCCACTTGGGCTTTTATGGTTTGTTTAACATTTCTTTCTCATTAATAGAGTGGTACAATTACCCACTTTTTATGTAGTCATGGTTCTGGAAGTATTCATCCCATTATTTTTCTCTACACCGTAAGAAAAAAAAAATGCTGCCTTAATTTTTTAAGTATCAACTTGTATGTTTGAGTCATTTCAACTTAAATTACATTAAACTGACTTTAATGAAAGAAAACTGAAAAAAAACATGGGTTGTCTTTTCTGCATCCAATAGCGTACTTTTTAGGATTAGTCCAATTTTCTGTTCGCCCTGGATTTCGAGCTTTAATCGGATTCCACAAGAATATTCTGGTCTTTTTTCAGACTCTGATGACACGTTTTAACAGTCATCGGCATCTTAAATCCTGTAAAGATTTTTAAAAAAACCATTTATGTAAATTTATCACATTATACTTAGTATTATATTACCCTTGCATCAAATTACAAAAAACTAGTTACCGCTGATGTGTGGCCATTTCTAATACAGCAGCTGTTGGTGACAGTAAAGTTGATGTCTTTCTCTCTATTTTTACTCTTTTTGAAAGTTTTTCTTTTGCCATTTGAGCAAATGGAAACACCTCAAATTATATTTAATGTAGTCATTCATTCATCGCTTCAGAAGTTTACCCAATTATCTATTCGGACCTAGCCCATTTTACAGTAATGTACCTAGTTAAGAGTCCCTAGTCTACAGCTTTAAGAGATTTTTCTCTTTTCAATTTACGTGTACCTGAAATATTTTCAAATGAATCAGTAATTAATCAAATCATGAGATCTATCTCAATGCTCAGACCTATGATTGAACCAAATAAAACATTAATAAACATTACACAAACTGATTCTTATGCTAAGATTAAACCATTAGTTGGTCCCAGTGGCGCGAAAAGTGGGTATGCGCTATATGCGGCGAATAGGGGCGCCGCATCATGGGGGCGCCAAAGCGATGGTTAAATTTTTTTTTTTAATGTTTTTTTTTTTAAAGGCAACAGGTAGGATTTAAAATGTGACGTCTGTGCTTGGAGGAGGCTTGCAAATATTCATGTTAACAGACTAGCGTTTGCTAACACTGGGAAATGTAGCAGCCAGAATATGTAGCTAGCTAGCTTAGAATATGCAAAACCGAGGTTGCTGAGCTGAAAACTGAAAAATATAAGGTAGCATGTATAATAAATGACAAGAATCTGGAAAACAACTAATGCAATATCTCTGGTTTACCATGGAATCATGCATATATTTGTTACCAAACTTGGAGGCTTGCAAATTTTAATGTTAAAAGACTGGCAAGTGTTAATGCAAAATAGTATTGCTGATATCTACATTTAGATTTTGGTTAAACCCTATGGTACCGATCCCATGCATGACATATCTCAATTTTATTAAAGTAAAATAACAACTGGTAAATATAAGGTAGCATGCACAATAAATGACTAGAAGCTGGAAAACATGACTTATGCCATAAGGCTGGTTTATCATGGAAACAAATAGATTTTGTTTACCATTAGCTGTTCATGTTAGCTGTGCTGTCAGACATACAGGCTATTGTTACATCTGCTCTGTGACATGAAAGCTATAATAATGTTCACATCTCTCTCTCTCTTTAAAGATCTGTGCTATAAAACTTTTATTATTTGTTAACATTGTTAATAATAATTATATATATATATATATATATATATATATATATATATATGTGTGTGTGTGTGTATATATATATATGTATTGGGGGGCGCCAAAATTGTTGCTGCATACCCCTCTAACACTGGGTAGTTGTGCCCCTGGTTGGTCCAGATGTTTCTCCAGATGTGTTGATCATCTCGTTGCCCCATTGACGTTCCATCTTCACCAGGGTGACTCTTTGCGAGCCGTTGCAATGGGCTTTTCCTCGTTGGCGAGGGAGGTATACTAACACGTCCTTTATCCCCCACTTCATCCTGTGTGTTGTCGTTGGCGTGTGGGGTTTGCTGAGGCTGGTTGGTGTAGTTTTAACCTGGAAAACACTCAACCCACTTTTCTCATGTTAAACAGTAACAAGAAAATATTTGTATACATTTGGAGCAGAATCAGATCCGTTCGATGTGATCCATCATGACATCCTGTAAAAGGGAAAAGTTAAGTATGGGGTGGACAGGCTTGCTTTCTGCCTTCCCAAAGTTAGGTGGTGTGGCACTGTTTCTTTCTGCCACAACGATAACCCAGGCCAGGATAGTTAGCCATTATTTTATTGGGCATATTTTACCCTGCGGGCCCACTTTTAAATTTAGATACAGCTGTTTTGATTGACATAATTTATTTGTCTTGGTGTCTCTCAGAACACCATCTTTCTCACACTCAGTTTCACACACTTTCACACACCCCTTTCATACCTTTTTGATTGCCACAGCAGTTTATGAACTGAATGGGGAATGTATACAGATGAAACTCGAAAAGTTAGAATATCGTGCAAAATGTATAATTTTGATGATTATGGCTCTCAGCCAAATTCAAAATTTCAGAAAATTAGAATATTACAAGAAATCAATAAAAAAAAAGGATTTTAAATGCAGAAATGTCGGCCGTCTTTACCTTTAATTTGAATTACTGAAATACATGAACTTGTTGCACGATATTAAATTTTTTCGAGTTTCACCTGTATATTAGGGGTGGGATACCACCAAATCTGAACGGTAACAACTTTGACGACGACAGAAGCTACCGGGCATTCCCCTTGCGACAGTGTATAGACGTTAGGATATTAATTTTCAATTGTCCAATGCAGTCCCATTGGATTGAGTCTAACACCATGAACGTAAACCTAACTTTTCAAAATCAGATAGATTAATAACTTTAAATAATCGTATAGACCTACAGTTGCAGTTGAGAGAGCCAGTTTTAGTTTCTCAAATGCAATTTGTCATTCATTGCACAATTCCCATTTCTCTAACTTTTTTTGATGCTATTTAAAAGATTTGGAGATCTCAACACAATCTTGGATCCATATACAAAAATAAAAATAAAACATTTCCATCTTGTACACCGGTGATGACGGCATGGGATTTCAAAAGTTTAGAATTACATTCATTGTTTTTATTGAATCTAGAAAATTACCTTTTAATGAAACGGAGTGACCAATATTGTTGCTTTTCTAGCCATAATGTCTTTTCCAGAGAATTCTCAATAATCTAGTCAATAATCTATTCTCAACAAAATACTGTACATGCATGCTTTTACCACTAGTTGGTTAATATCATAACCATCACTACAAAATCCAGCCCCAGTTTTAACTGATTTGTTTGTGTGTGTGTGTATAGAGAGAGAGAGAGAGAGAGAGAGAGAGAGAGAGAGAGAGAGAGAGGAATTAAAACAATTGTTTTAAGAATGTATTATTGATATTGATACTTTAATTTATTTTTCATTAATAAGAATGTACTCTTTTTTTTTTATAACATCAGTAAATCAAAAGACAAAAAGTAATTCTGACCTATATGATAAGTCAATTGTTAATTTGATATGGCCAATAACTGATAAATGACAGATATTAAAGTTCAGCTTATAAAAATAATAATATTTAAATAATAATAATTAAGGGTACACTGTAAAAAATGATCAGTTCACTTAACTTAATTTTTTTTTTAGGAAACCCATTGCCTTAAAATTATGAAAAACTTCATGGGAAATTAAGTTAAGTGGAATAGTCAAGTTCACATAACTTATTTTTTCAATTACGCATGAAGTTTATTTACTTAATTTTAAGACCACGGGTTTCGTTTTTCTTTTCTTTTTTTTAATCAAGTCAACTGATCACTTTTTACAGTGTATTGTTAAAAATTATTTTATCGTACTAATTGATGTTGGACAACTATCTGCAGACATGCTAGATAAAAAAATTAAATGATAATAGTTTTGGCTGATTTGGTACCAGTGTGTTGTGCATCTCTAACAATGACTATTTTATTTTTTAATGTTACTTTACTTAATTTCAAATCACTAATATTAGCCGATAACCAGTATGGTACCAATATGTAGTGCATCCCAAATAATGAGTATTTTTAAATAAAGTTACTTTATTTCTTTAACTGATGACACATTTTTATTTCACCAAAGCAAATTTAGTAGCCAAAAACAAACAAATAAAAAACGTATCCATCCATCCATCCATCCATCGTCTGTCTGTGCACTGGACAGTTGCTATTGAGTTCTGTTGCTATGATTACCGCTTTTATAACAGTGTTGTCTCTGATTGGTGGATCTAATTTTAGGGATTATGGGTAGTGTAGTACTTCAAAGAGAATTCAACAATAAAATGCTTTGTTATATGACGTTAAAATTAGAAACATATTTCATAATCTCAGAGGTAGTTTTTTTCTTGTCAGTAAAAATCAGTTTCTGGAGATTCTCACTTCTGCAACCTAGATCTTTACCTAAAAGAAGACAGTCTATTGCTAACATTTAATTTGTTAGTACAAAATTAAGTTCCAAAAACAGTCTTATTATATTAACTAGAAATATACAGTATATAGTTGTAGATGACTACAATACAAATATTGAAGTCATATGTCCACGCATCACTGAATATAAATCATGTACTTAAAATACTGCTTTTGGATCTTTCTGGTGGTTTTTAAAGTGTTTGTGTAAGTATTTTCCAGTCATATATAAATCATATTATCTCTCTCTCTCTCTGTGTGTGTGTGTGTGTGTGAGTGTGTGTCTCAGTGTGTGTTGGTTCCATTAACCCAGTCTCCTACGTCAAACAGATGTGACACAACATAATCGGCGTATTGTCCATCGATCAGTTTGGCCGCATTGTTTTTGGCAAACCAGCAGTCTACGGTCTGCTTTCCAGAGTAGATTCGTCTGCTCTTCTTTATGACGGCGACAGTACGGTCCTTCACCTTTAGTGCGGGGTAATTGTGTAGAGTGATATTTTCCCCTAGTGTTTCCCGTGTGATGTTTTCTCCGGCCATGCTGAAATTTCCAGAAAGCAGTGTCAATCCAATCTCTTCATACAGGAACTGGCCTGTAAGTACAGAAATATTTCTCTCTTTTAGTATGTATACAATCTCTTTGCATTTGCATCTCTGTTCCAAAACCTAGTGACACAAATCCTAGTCACATTAGCAATATGTCAGCGAGAAAGTTTCGCAGGCAAACAAAGTCCATCATCAATAGTGTAGCAATGTTTGAAACTCAGCTCACACAGAAGTTACTTTTAAGCCAAGTAGCTTTGAACCACATTACCAACTTGAACATAGCGAAATCTGCGTAGGGACGTTTTTCACCCTCACGCAAAACTTCTGAACGCAAGGTTTCCTGGATTTCGGCCACAAGATTTTGCTGAGCAACGGTAAATGTGAGTGCACCTTAAGGCAGCAACACATGTATCCTTTGTGTAGAAAACCAAACCAGAATTCACTACTTCAAACTCAACGAGAAAGTTAATCCAAGATGGCCGACAAAGTGAGAGAAATGTGACATAAATATACTTTTATTTTTACATTCAGTACTAAAAAGTAGCAACAAAAAAGATTGACTCATTCTAAATGACTATTTTATTTGGTTTACTATGTCTTTAGAGTATCACAATGTTAGCTTAGCAACACGCTAACATCAAGCTTTAATGGAATCAATAGTGCAACAGAAGTAAAAATCCCATCAATTTTCTCCATAGAGAAATGGATTTTTTTTAAGACTTAAAGACTACGAGGTTAATTGATGGCATAGGCTTTTGTTGAAGCAATCAGCCTGCATTATTGTAAATAATTTGTTTTAAATAGTCATATAACAGCGGAATTGCCCATGACCCTGCAAAGAAATCTTCGACAATTAGTGAATCAAGGCAAAATAACACTTAAGCGCTCTCCCACTCCCATGAAGCACTGCAAATTTAAAATCCCAATGGGAAAAATACTTCCAGCTCCAAGGCCACTGAAAACTACACAGTGAATCGAGTCTCCGTTATGCTGGTCTTAACTGTTTTAGCTAGTTTTCCCAAATTAACAAGTTGGCGTTTAGCTGATTGAGCTAACTAGTCTGATCAGTTGACAAGTCCTAAAACCCCCTGTAAAAGCAGTATAACAGCATGGCCAGGCTGAGACACCAGTTAACCACCTTGCCTAGGCAGAAAGATAGCTCACTAAGTTTAACAATGTGTATGCGTGCTTACCTAACAGCCCGTGTGTTTCCTTGCTCAATCCTTTGCTGTTAGCGATGTAAAATCCCAGGTGATCTCGCTGATAGGGCGCTGGATTTTTGTAATGGTGGAATAAGATGACAAATTGGATATTTCCTTGGATGGTTACAGTCAGGTTTGTGTTAGCAATAAGGACCACAGCCAGGTTGGTGGTTTCAACTGAAATGCTGGAGCTGGTTGGAAGGATCATCCGGTCACGGTCGTCCAGTATGACCTTTTGTGGGGTCACCTCAATGTAGGAGCGCCTCGGCTTATTGGCTACTATAGTTATGCTGTTGAAATATGTCCTCTGTTCTTTATGACTTCCGGCTGGTGCTGGAGCACCAATCAGCGCACCGTTCACAGTCACGCCTATTGGAGACAAAATATGTACTTTTTTATGGTAAGCATCCAAAGGAAAACTTTATAAGCACTAAATATAAAAACATTGGCTTTGGTGAGTGAAGAAGGCTAAATAGTTAATGAGCAATAATTGATAAAATAATAGATGTTTAAAGGGTAGCCTACGTTTACATGACGGTGATGTAATAAAAAAACGTTTGTCTTTTTCGCATACAGACGACAATGTTGTCGAACGATCCCTGTTCACACAGATCCATGTAAACGACTAAAAACGCTATAGTATTCACTCCAAGTCAGTAGTTGGCGATGTCACTTTGTAATTAAACACTACGCGCATATAGATTGAACACGTATTACACATGCGCATGACGTCCCCATTTTCACAAATTCTCATTTTTGTATTTTACTCGGAGACCATAATTGTATTTTTTCAAAAACGTGCATTTTTAAACCCACTTTCAAAGGTTTGCTTATTCATTGATGCCACCTACGTCACTACCAAATAGAACGCCGTCATGTGACCCGAACGAATAAGGCCCCAAAAGCCATTGTCGTGCAAATGAACGGCCAAAATGCAGATTTATAGATTTTTGTTTAAATCTAACACAAGCAACATGAACAAATCAAATCACAGTAATATATGGCCCACTGAAGTTATTAAGCAAAATTAAATAATTAAAATGGGCATTGTTATTGTAATAACAATGTTATAACCATTGTTATTGCCAAAGAAAATTATTAATTGTTAATATTATTATTAATTGTTATTATTATTATTATTTTTACCCAAGCCAATTTTATAAAAATATTTTTATTTGTATCTATTCGTATGCATGTATGGGTTACACCATTTTTAAACAATAACTATAATTATTACATATAAATAAAAATAATAACTACAATTATTTCATATTAATAAAATTATACTTATAAAATATAAATTACATTTATAATATTAAATCTGCAGTTTATACATTTTTTTTAAATTATAACTATAGGTATTAAATATTGAATCTTTATTTGGCCAAAATTTGGCAATAATGCAAAGATCACTTAAACAAATACTTGCAATACTTAAAAAAAACAACACAACTCTTAGTATAGTTTTGTTGTTTACCTGAGTGTTTATGGTCAGTCACCAGTCGCAGGATGTGTCCTGGCTCCCCATTAATGTTGAAACACACAGTCAGTTTACTTTGAGGAATCTCTACCACAAAATGAGGGTCACCATCAGCTAAAGACAGATAAGATGATATTGGAGCGTAACCGTGATTTTGTCAAGTAAGACATAATCTTGGATCAACATATCAACATCCCTGTCTGAAAATTTTGTCCTATCCCTAATCTAAACCCTACCCATAAGTTATCCCTAAAATCAGAGAGGAATGATGTAGAAGCACCAAACCCTGGTTCTAACCCTTATCTTGATATAAACAGTAAACTTGTCCCTCAAATTTGATTGGTTATTGAAATGCTGTTCCAGGGTCAACAAAGGTGTTTATCCAGGACAATGTTGCATTTGGTGAAATCACCTTCACCATGTAGGAGACAGAAAACATTTTGACTTGAATAAGGACCATTTGTAGAACATTGTATAAATATATGATCCCCCCTACCCCCAATAATTGAATTGGAATTGTGTTGCATGAAAATAAATCAAATTATGCAAGCAACCCAAACAACCCCTGAGAATTCTCTCATTTAGGTATGCGACATTTTATATGAGATCACAAATCATGCCAACAGAAAAGTGGCTTTTCAAAGCTTTCAGATTGAACTGGAATGGAGGGCAGTTTTACTCATCTTATAAATGCATGTATTCATAGTACAAAGAGTGAAGAACGAGTTACACCATGAAGTTTAATACTTAGGGGTTTGTTGAAGTACTGCATTTTTTTCCATCAGCCCCTCAAACACAGGCATGTGAATTAGAGCCCGTACACAACTCTCAGTAGCAATTAAATGCGCTTTGATGATGCCACTTTACCTGAACACAACAAATTACAAGCCGCACGGTCCATGTGAACAGACTTTCAACTACACTCACACACATTCACACTGAAATGCAAAGCAGATGTAGAAAAATGGAGAAATACCGGATGTTTTGGATAAGGTGACAGACTTTTTGGCAGGTTTGCTGACGCCACCTGGAGATAAATGGAAAACAGGGAAATCGTCATGGATTGTTTGAGTCACCTTAATATTTTCAAGGCCGATTGTGTAATGACAATCATAATGACCGTAAATCTGGTCTAAAAAAAATGTTTTGCTTGATGTCCAATTTAAATACACACTTGTTGCTTTGGCGACTGCAGAAATCTGCTTGGGCGGTTCATTTCTGTGCAGGCTATGGGGTGTTAGACTGTTGTCATCTTCTGACAGCTGATTGGATGACTCAGGAGGGGGCGGAGCCTCTGTGGCCTCTGGCTCTGTCTGTGCTAAAGTTCCATCGGCCAGCACTTGTGGTTTCTCCACTATCATTTGCGTGAGCGGCGTGAGGAAATGATACGTTAACGAAAGATTTGTAGCATGTTGCGTGTAGTTTTCCCGCTCTCCGCTCGTCTGGCTTCGCAGTCGTCCTTTTAGCCCGTCTTTAACACTCAGATATCCCCACAGTCGCTCCACATAACCCTCCGCGTTCGGACCCGCCTCTGCTTCCGCTAGCCGCCGTTCGGTTTCCTGTTCTCGCTCGTGTAGTGACACGTCTTTCTCCAGCACGATGCTCTTCTCGCTGTTGCTGGCGGTCACCTGAACGTGCAGCGAGTCTGCGCTGCGATTGGTCAGTTTTCCGGCCACAACGAGCTCAGAGCCGTTGAAGTAGTTTGTGAAAAGGTTCTGGGTGATGTATTCCACAGCATCCTCGGAGTATTCCACCCGGATGTCGGATAACAGCGGAGTGCCAATCTCATCGTAGAAGCTATAGAGAGTTGGTAGATGAAAGAAAGGAGAGGAGGAAAGGAATAATAGGGTCAAAAATGCCATAGTGTTGCTTCAGATTGTGGGTTAATAAGTCACGTATTCTTTACGTTAAACTTGTTAAGCTTTTAGAGTGGGGCCCATTGTTAAGCCTTGTGTAAAGATTTGACACGGCATCTCATGTAACTTTTGACCTTTATCCTGCACTTTAAGTGGGGCTTTTTGTCACAAAATTGTCACCACATAACATACTTGCCCCATAATATTAACGGTTGCAAGCAGGGCCTAAAACTAACTTTTTGCTAAATCTGCCAATGGCCAGTGACTTAAGAAAATGTACCGGCCAATGCTACCATATATATTTTTTCCCAGCCATGAAACTGTTTTTGCAAAAACAGGCAGTTATGACAACAAAATCTTAGATACCGATGAAAATACACAATTTTCAGGTACAGAAATTTAATAAAGTAATCCAATGTAAAATAACACTGTGTAAACTAAACATAGATTAAAGGTGCAGTGTGTGATTTTTAGCGACATCTAGCGGTTCGGTTGCGAGTTGCACTAAGGGCTCAGCCCACTGCTCACTAGAGATGCGCGGTTGGCGGTTATAGCCGCGGACTCCGCGGATAAACCGCGGATCGGGCGGATGACGTGACGAAAAAATATATTTTATTTAAATACGGGCGGGTGGCGGGTGGTTTCTAGTCTCGCGGCTGTCATCAGCAGCGCCTTGTATCAGTGAATTGCGGGCGGGAAAATTGGTCAAAAACGTTGGTGCGGATGGATGGCGGACGGATGATGAGTTTTGTGCTGCGGTTGCACCTAAATTTTTACACATTGCACCTTTAATCTTTATTAAGTTACAAAAGTTCAGTCAAGAGCAGTGAGTGTTTTTTCTTTGTCTTTAGTTATTTAATTAACAATATGGACAGACGGCAGCAGGCTTATATTAGGCTGCTGTCACTTTAAGACCTAATGTATGGATCCAATATACTGATACACATGTGTTTTCTCTCTCAACTGTTTGTTCACTTAAAGAGTTAGTTCACTCAAAATTAAATGCAAATTCTGTCATTAATTTCTCACCCTCATGTCGCTCCAAACCCGTAAGACCTTCGTTCATCTTCGGCACACAAATGAAGATCTTTTTAATGAAATCTGAGAGCTCACTGTCCCAGCCTTGTCAGTCTACACAACTACCACTTTCAAGCCCCAGAAAGCTAGTAAAGACATCATTAAATAATCCATGTGACTCCAGGGGTTTAACCTCAATTTCATGAAACGAAGCAAGTACTTTGTTTGCAAAACAAAACACACAATTTACCACTTTATTTACAAAATATTAATCTCCTACACACATTCACGAAAGCACCACGACGGATGCGCGTTGTGTTGACGCCAGAGCAGACATTGTGTGAATGCCCGTCGGAGATTAATATTTTGTAAATAAAGTGGTAAACTGTAATTTTTTCTTCTATTTTTGAAATAACATGAGGTTGAGTAATTAATGATTAATGTAATTTTGAGTGAACTATCCCTTTAAGACATAACTGACTATGCTTACGAGGATACTTGCCAATACGGGCATTTTCAAGCGCAAGAAGACGTGAAAGAGTTCAATTCAGTATTCGCACTGTCTGAGACAGACTTCTGGGCACGCGTTCGGATGTTTTCACACAGAAAATGTCCCACTCATCGAGTAACGAATTGAGTTCCCTTTTACCCTTTTCCCTTTTCGTTCCCTTTTGCGTCTTCTTGCGCTAAAATATTTCAAAGGCTTAAACTTTCATAATAATGTAGCGCTGGCCCGTCAACTACCCACACGTTATTCATGTTTGTTCATGTTCTTACAACACTGAATTGCTAGAATTCATAAAAATATTACCGGCCAGTTGGCGATTGACACCGTTCATATACACGCCAACGCTTGTAATAATATATAATAATTTACTCGCATTTGGCGCTTGGCGAGTGATAATTTTAAAGTTGTTTTGAGTTTTTTTGTTTTTTTCTGAGAGATTGATACAGTGTTGCTAGATGGTTTCTAGGGTGGCTATTTACTTGCTCAAGTAAAAAAAAAAAAGAAAACAACTTTTGTTTTGTTTTATTTTGTTAGCATTACTGGCACCATTGTGTTGAACTATGTACCATTGTATTGCCTTGTGCATAGCAAAGATTGTAAGATTCCTTTAGGCTTTAATCAGATCATCTATTATTAACACTTTAACATAAGGTTTAATTTTTACCAACAGTTAATGCATTAGGAATTAACAAAAGAGTTTCCAGCATTTATAAATCTTCTATGTTAATAATGTTAATGAAATATATTGTTCATTGTTTAATCATGTTCATTCATAATCCATTAACTTATAATAAGTTAAACCAATTAAAATGTGCATTAATGTAGTAAGATTTATAAATGTTGTAAAGGTTTTGTTGATTGTTTGTTCATGTTAGCTACTGCAAAGTAAGGGATGATGTAAAGTCAGCTGGTCATTATCACAAAATAAATCTGGATCCTGATCCGGGGTGGGGTTTATTTTACATGATTTTTATTTATTTCTCAAATCTCATTTGCGCTTGCGTATGTATTCAAATAGGGTGTGCCACGTTTGATGTCATGGGTGGAATCAATTGTTGTGTGTCACAGCTGATCCTGACATGCCATTTTTTTTCCTCAGAAGAAAGTCTTATGGGTTTAGAACAACATGAGGGTGAGTAAATGATGACAACATTTGTATTTTTGCCTGAACTTACGCTTTAATTAGATTAGTTCACAAACGCACAAAAATATGTTGTTAATGGTGACCAGATGTTCCTCACCCTTTGAGCATGACGCTGGCGTCTGCGTCCTCTCGGATTCTCCTCATGGTTCCACAGTTCTCCAGGGACATCCTCTCCAGGAGCCTGTAGTCCACATCATCACCCATCCCAATAGTGAAGAGGCAGAACTTCTCCTGCACTGCTGCTTTGGTGTTGCCAATGATGGTTGGACTCTGAACTATGCCCACTGTGGGCCGCCCATCGGTCAGGAAGATGATGAGTGACACGCTGTTGTGATGGGACTCTTCTTTGCTGGACAAGTAGTCACTGAGCAATGCCGAGCCTGTCTGAATTCCACTGTTGATGTCAGTGCCTGAGGAGTTTTAAATAAAAGAGAAAGTTTTACCTTTAATTTATTTGTAAGTTTTAGTTATTTTAGTATTTCAACTTAGAAAATTGTTAAAATACAGCAGCCGCACACTCAAACACTGTGCAAGATCAATTTATTAGCAAGCTTTCAGTCTTACGACCTTCTTCAGGCATACAAACAGAGTGAATGTGGCCATATAAAAAAGCCCTTGTCAAACACCTCTCCTGATTGCATAGTGCCAGACACCTTTGTTAACATGGCTAAGGCTACAGGGATAGGAAACATGGGAAATGTAGTTCAACATAGCCTATATCAAATATAGCCTTAGACAAAGGGTCTACTGAAACAAAACACATAAATTACATCAAGATTTCAAAAAAAAGTATTTCAACTTAAACATATTCATATCAACATTTGACTTTAGTTTAAGTTTTTAATAGATTTTTTTTTTTTAGTTAAAAACAACATAATGATGATGTCAGATTTTTTAGGTGGTCTGTTCCTTTAAATTATTTAAATTAGATTAATGTTAGATTTAAATGTGTAACAGGGAGTGTTTAGGAGTGTGTAAGATTTTCTACCTCCAGTGGGTGAGATCATGTAGATGAACTTCTTGGCATCACGTATATTGTTGGGTGTGACAGGCACCAGTTTGCCCGGCTGCCATACACGGATGCGATTGGAAAAAGTGACAAAATTGAAGTGATCGTTGGGCCGCAACTCGCGTAGGATCGTGAACAGAGCTTCTTTGGTCTGCGTGAGAGATATTAAAAAGAGAACTGTTGAACTCTGCCTTTTTTGTATGAGATGGGTGTGTGTATCTGTGTGTCCAACTATGAGATCACAAGAACCAGCTGGGGGAAAGAAAAAAAAAGTGGCACAATATCATTCCCTCTTTGAGGGAACGGCACACTACAACTCTGAAAACTGAAATGCTGAATATAAATTCTTCTCAGTGGAGAACTGATTGCTTCAATCTGTGTCGACGACAGAGTATGTTACCTGTCTGATTTTGGTTCCAACCATGGAGGCGCTGGTATCAATCACAAATACAACATTCTTTGGCACGACAGGCAGGTCTCTGGGAGCAAAATAGTGCACAAAATGTCCATCTAGCACCTAAAAGAGAGCAGATACTTTTACAGGATTTCGATCTTTGTAATGTGTGTGTGTGTGTGTTTGTGTGTGTGTGTGTGTGTGTGTGTGTGTGTGTGTGTGTGTGTGTGTGTGTGTGTGTGTGTGTAGACAAGCAAGCAATGAGCTCAGTGAACAGGAGGAGTTTCAAGTTTTTAGTGACTTCTGAATTAAAACATTTTGGGAGAGAAGAAAAGGCATAACAAAATAAAATGAAAACGAAGGCAAAAAAAATACTTAAAATATTGTACTAAAATACTAATGGAAATCACTGACAATGCATGGATAAAGACAATAAATTATACAATAAAAGTACACTCGCTGGCAACTTATTAGGTTAACTTGTTCAACTGCTGGTTAATGCAAATACCTCATCAGCCAATCACATGGCAGCAACTCAATGTTTAGGCAACACCATTTTTAACTAAGAACGGAAAACTTTGGTTGGAGTTTTGGCTGTTCATTTACATGACAACATCGTTTTGGGGGCCTGAAAAAACAACTCTAAATTTAAAGGTTTTAAATTTCCTGTGTAAACTACAAAAACGCAAAGTTGTGAAAATGGTGACGCGTTTAGTCTATAGATGCGTCATTTTTCTTTACAAAGTGACATCGCCAACTACTGGCCTGGCATGAGTAATACAGCGTTTTAAACGTTTTCACGGATCCGTGTGAACGGGGCTCATTTTGACAACATTGTCGTCTGTATGCGAAATGCAAAGGAAAAACGTTCCAGTTTTTAGTACATCGTTGTCGTCTAACGGCAACTGCGTGATGCTATCATGTCCATATGGACCAAAATCCTTGAGGAATGTTTCCAGCACCTTGTTCAATCTATGCCATGAAGAATCAAGGTAGTTCTGAAGGCAAAAAGGGGTCCAACCAAAGCTGGTGAGTGTATATTTTTTGTAATGTTTATTATTATACATATATTAATATAATATAATATAAATTACATAATATATAACATTTATAATATATGTAAATATTACATTTAATATTTTTTGTTTTATATTATTTTATTTTAATCCACCTGAATGTACAGCATAATAAGTTTATGCACTGCAGGTTATCTATAGGTAAAAAGAAAATATATACTATTTCTAATTTAAGTAATGCCTTTCTGTGGAACTGGGAGTAAATATCTGTTAATAATATAGAAATATTGTGTGTAAGTGTACCTGTATATCGCCGATGCCATTTTCTCTCTCTACATCAAAGTGCACCACAAATTCTCCCAGCATGCCATTGGTGGCAATTTTAGCTTGCTGGGCGATGTTGGGAGTGAAGCTGATCTTGCAAATTGATTCATTTTGCTTGACTAAAGTGGATACTGGTGGTCCTACTTTACCTGGGGCAGAACAAGATGTAAACAATGGTAAATCATGCACTATTTTACATCAACAACCTGTCACAAAATATTTATTAAAGCTTTAATGCTGAAAAGTGCAAAAACTGGAACTTGTGCCATCTATCTTGCAGTTCTTGAGGCTAAATTTTGCAATGTTGTCAAATATTTTAATCCATACCAGTGACAGCACATCTAAATACAAACTCAAGAATCAAATTGGATGCAGCTGTTTACCATTTGGTTTCCCAATGCCATTGGAAGATGGAGTTTTGCCATTTCGTAGGGGTAAGACTTCAAGATAAGTGATACGGGAGTGCTCTACAATAGTAATGCCCACGCTGAGTCTGCTGACCAATTGCATTGGCCTAACACTGGTCACATGCTCGTAGCGGCCCAATCGTCTCTGCAGCAGCTCTTCGTAGATCAGGAAGAACACAGCACGGTTGCGTCCAGGAATATTGACCTCCATTCGAAACAACTCCATCTCACCCTCACTAACAGGGAGAGAGGAAAACATTACTCTGGAAATGTGAACTTCTTGCCAAAGGAATCATCACGAGGTTTGCCAAACCACATTACCATTTTTGGGGGAATATATCTTTCTCATTCACTCACAAGCAAGTGAAATACACATGTAAGAATTTATATAATAGCAGGTTCAAAACATTGCACCACTTTTTGTACATATTGAACGATTAATAACGCATTGAAAGTACACTGCATTCTCAGGCTTGCCACAAGGGGTGCAATAGCAAGTATTTATCATCTTCTATGGTCACTTTACTTTTTTTAGTACAACTGTTGTTTTCATAGCAGAGCCACAGTTTAAAGAGAATCTTGCTGAGTAGGGCTGCGTTTCGTTGATCGTAGAACAATTGCCACCATTGGTCTCTACGATCAACTTAGGCTTACAATGATTTTGGGAAACGCAGCCCAAGGTTAGTTAAACACCAGGCATGTTTTTAACTAGCTGAATCACAACACATCCAGTTTATTAGCACAGACATTTGAAGTTTGCATGCTATCTTCACCTCTGCTCTGGTGTGTCCTTGTTTTTTTTCCCATTGTTTTCTCCTTCTTCCTTCTTCATCTTCTTCTCCTTTGCCTTCACCTGGCTGGGAAAGACTCGTCCTCCCACAATCCTTTTGCCACCATACCAACAGCATGAAAATATAATTTTTATTAGTGCCATGGAACAAGAAGTTGCGGCAAGAGGCATATAAATCTTTCTTGTGGTTAATCATAGTCTAAACTCTCTCAGGCCCTTCAATAACCTCTCTGGACTTTTTTTGGAGACTGGGGTCAATGACCACCAATGAAAAGCCCAGTTCCAATAGCAAAATTTAGTGTATTATCCATAAAGTGGATAGACTGTTCTAGATAACCAAAGTCATTCTCAGGGTCATAATCAAGAATAATTTTTATGGCCAAAGCAATTTTTGAAATAATGTCAGATCAAACCAGAATAGGGACACACATAGTGGTGCCGTCTTCTTTGAGTGATCCACAAGAGACATTTCAGTTACTAGAAATCAAATATTTGTGGTATTTTCCAATGACATATGTGTTTCCACACTTACATGGTAAAGTTGGAGATGTATGCAGCAGTGGGTATGTGGAACTGAAAGACGCCTTTAGTGGCAGCCGAGTGTCTGTTAAGCATGCTACAGGACACCGCAGTGAAGGCATAGCGGGAAATGATGGTGGTCTGGACCGACAGCTCCTGAATGTGAGGTTTAGTTTCCTGGCAGATGACAGCAAGTTATGAGCATCATTAAAATATAGCCAGATGAATATTTAGAAAAGGTGCTCTGAAAACATGAGTGATGTAGCAAGAGATTTGGGCTGATTACCAAATAATTGTTGGGTTATGTTCTTAAAAAACATGTCCCATATAGTTTCAGCCAAAATACCAATTATTGTTGATAAAATGGAAGTAAACTGTGGTTCAGAAAACAGTGAAGCATTTAATCACACAAGTTATCACAATATAATCTTTCATTGAACAGTTTAGACTTTTCAGCCAAGTTAAAACATCGGTCAAAGAATTGACAAAACAGCAAGATGTAGCCTAAAAGGTAAGATGCATAACATTAAATCATTGTTTGGGCCAACAGATATTGTAATTATTTCATTTGTAGACATTTATAACATTTAAAAACTCATGTAACAACTTCCCCCAATAAAAAAAATTAACAATGTGCACTGATTTATTTTTTTATCATCATGAATGTTAAAAGACAGATCTGGTATCATCCGAATCACCCTTTTGTTTAATTTGATAGGCCTATATGGTATGTAAACTTTTTATTTAGCCTACCTACATGTAAAAATAGTAATATCACGCTCTAAACAAATGCTAGGTTGTTTCAACCCATGTTTGGGTCAAATATGGACAAACCTAACCGTTAGGTTTAAAAATGTTATTTAAAATTTTAACACAAAGGTTGGGTTTTGTCCAAATTTGACTCACACATGGGTTAAGACAACCCAACATTTTTTTTAGAGTGCATGCGTAGGATTTGTAACACTTTCAATGTGCATAATGGAAAGATTGAACAGAATGGGACAATGTATAGGGCAGGCCCACACAATTGTTAGAGTGATTATATTGTATTTTCTGTTTTTTAATAAATGAAACTGTCCATGTTTTTCAATGCTACAGCTTCACCACCTGTTACATTTCACTCCGGTTGTATTTTGTAACAACATACTTATGAAGATGACACCATTCACCATACAGATTGTCTAAGTTGTAGATGTCTAACCTATCAACATCATAACAGACAAATATGGGAGTACAATATCAAAGTCTGAAACAGATAGGGAATGAAAACTGCAAAGTTACAGACGTTGAGATTAGTGTTACAACAAGGCCAGCCGCTGAAGAGCAAACAAATAGCGCGTTTATTGAGAGTGGCTGCCAGTGCCTATACTATATTAAACTTAAAGGCAGACGTAAATTCAATATTTCCTAAAGCAAAATCACTGTTTAACATTCTCACAAAGCCTTAAAAACAGGTGTCGCGCGCATTTACCTTAGAGAGTAGCATTTTCACCTGCCGCGGGATTCTGAGAGGAGCCTGAAGACAAACATAAGACTGGTCAGATCCTAGATATGACCGACGATATTTTCATATATGAAATGCAAGAAAAAAACATCATACAGCATTTGAATGCATGTCAGAAGTCATGTATTCTTCTTCAAAGTTAACATCCTCTGAAAATTCAGTATCCTCAGTTTTGGACTGAAAAACCGGACACAAATACAAGACGAGGACTATGAGCAGCATCTTATTCTCCTGCACTGGCTGGTGTCTGGAGTGGGTCGAGTGTGCTCCTCAGTGGTCCTGGAGTGTGATCGGGGCGGTTACTGCGACCCACCCATCCGAAGAAAGTGTATTGAAGTGTTTGGGAGGGAGCTCCAGTGTTTTTGGTGTCTAGACCCTTGCGACATTCTCACTCACTTGTCTGTCAAACATGAGATTGGCCTCTATGCTATAGTTTTAAGGCTCTTCTGGGCACATTGAGCAATATAGCCTCTAAACTGGGTAAAAGAGCTGGCAAGGGTCTCAATAATTTGAATGCACTTTAAATTTTGCAGTTCCACATTGGTCGTTGGGTAGGCTATCCAACAGGATTAGGTTACATGCAAACATTTGTGAAACAGATCAAAAAGTTTCACATTGGGTGTCTCTCCCGACCTCTTGTGGAAAAAAAAAAATATAACATGATGTTTCATGACTTGCCATTAGATGGCTTTATAGCTACATGGAGCATATATTGAAAATGTGCAATTCTGCATTGTAAATGTGTTAAAATCTAAACACTTCATTTCTGTGTGCAGTCTGCATTGTGACTGATTGATTTTTTTTTTGGGGGGGGGGGGGGGGGGGGGGTTCTATAGTCTCATGTTTTCATTCGTGTGTGTGTGTGTGTGTGTGTGTGTGTGTGTGTGTGTGTGTGTGTGTGTGTGTGTGTGTGTGTGTGTGTTTGTTCTAAATTGTGCCAGATTTTTTAAATATATTTTTGACAAGTTTATAAATATTTCCCATTTATTCCTATGGGGGTAAAATTGACCCGCGAGGGAAGGATGTGTTTCTATTTTTATTACACCCACATAAACTCCTCGGTGTGTATTCCAAGTTTAAGTGCGACAAAAGCCCTTTGGTATTGGACCACTCCGATGAACAGTCAGTTTTTAAAAATGAAAAGACAATGAATTGCGGGTCAAAATGACCCGAAGAGAGCATAAGGGAATCACTACTAAATTACTTTTACAAAAAATTATCTTTCTCTTTGTAGGATTTAGGTAGGCTTAGTGCCTCAAAATATTATATAAGCTTGCATATTTGAATGAATGTATAATTGATCATGTTTTACTCATTTGGTGGTATTTCATACGATAAAAATAATTCGATTCGATAACAGTTCGAAAAGATTTGATCATCATAATAATAAAATCGCTTTAACGTTGGCATTCCTAAGCTTCATTGCCAATGTTCAAAGTCAAGTGAGTTCTGTCAAGTTAAGGGTAAGGGCTGTTTGCTAAATGGATAATGAAAATGTCTTTCTTCTCAACAAGTACTGTATATATATGGAGCTAAGACTGAAAAACTATACGCTGACTCAGTGACCTCAGCCTTTTCTTGTAAAGGACACCAAAGCTTTTCTTGTAAAGGACACCAAGAGTAAAGGACACCAAAGCTATTCAAACGTGAGACCACAGGATAATGGCTTATAAAGTTAAAATCAACTTTCCGAATGTATTACACAATTAAAATGAATAGTGTAGCCTATATCAAACATAGATGACAAATGAGCAAAGTGTAAACACAGCAGGACGCCCATAACAATAAATATTCATGGGCATCCAGAAAATGACATAATATCAAAAATGCAGTGTATTCAGAAACAAATGCAATGTATTTCAATAAAAAAAAGTGATATCTTTACAATATAGTTTTTAAGAAGCTTCTCTCATCTGTTTCCTGGTGCAAATATTGGTCAGTATCCACAGTATTCTTACATCTCAGACTTCCAGATGGTAAACGATCAAGGATTATGAATAATTTTATTTTATGCAATAACATCATCACATTAAATGGGCAACGTGTCTAAAAAAGTTTTCTTTTGTTTTGAACAGGTTGATCGGTTTAAATATAACAAACTTCTTTTTTTATGTTTTGCTTAAAAAGTTTGCATGGTGCTGTCTTTCTTTACAATAAATATCACTTTGTTTAGTATGTTGTACTGTATATGATGCGACATTTAGACATTTTTAACATTTTAAGTGTCCAAATATACTTATTGAGGTCATAGAGGACCATATGAATGCAAATATGGTTTAGGAATGTGGGAACACACAAAGATGTGTTTACAAAATATCAGAACGAAAGGGAATAAGCCTTTGCCTAGAGCAACCACAGAGTTGCTGGGACAAGGGATTGGGCAATAATCTGGGTAATATTAACTAATTAACCCTTGAATTGACGTGTATGTCTTTGATCATTTTTTTTTATCTGACTGAGTTATGGGGGTAACTCTCACAAAAACATATCCTGGTCATCTTTCATCATAAATTCAAAGAAAAAGATATCCTATATTTTAAAGAGTACCAATTGATTGATTGACTGATTGATTTAATAATTCCTTTGATGTGAAAATGCACATATTCATTCATAATAGTCATTGACACAATATTATTATTCACATACAGAGACAATATTTTTAAAAATTAAATCACATTACTGTGATGGATAAAAAAAATATATATAAAAAAAAAAAAATATATATATATATATATATATATATATATATATATATATATATATATATATATATATATATATATATATATATATATAAGTGCTGTCAAATCGATTAGTCATGGTAAATCAAATCAATTAATTGCACATAAAAGTTTATGTGTTTGTGTGTGTGTGTGTGTGTGTGTGTGTGTGTGTGTGTGTGTGTGTGTGTGTGTGTGTATATATATATATTACAATATTATAAAAACGTCATTTGACATAGAGTGACCTCAATAAGTATATTTGGACACTTATAAGCCACAGTTCAGAATGCTTGAATGTCACATCATACAAAATACTAAACAAAGTGTTATTTATTGTACACACATATTTTATATTTACAAACTTTTATGTTAGATGCAATTAATTGATTTCCCAGCACTATATATATATATATATATATATAGTGCTGTCAAACCAATTAATTGCATCTAACATATATGCATATGCATATATGTGTATATATAAGAAACTAAAATAATGTCAATGTCCAAAAATAACAATAATTCTCTCACAACATATGCACAAAAGGATGTGAAATGTGCCATTACATTCCAGCGATTGTGTTTGTGCGTCTGCTGGTCAGGTTTCAAAGGTTCCTGCCTTCAGGGTTTTTTTTATATTTGGGGCACAACAAATATTGACGAGGCTCAGAGGTCTCCGAGACTGCAGAGGCTGATCATTGAGCCTCAGTCAGTGTGTGTATGTGTGAGGCTTGTGCTGGACATTTTGTTGTGTGTAAAGAGGACTTTTCTCTGGTTCCATGAAGACTCCCGTTCTTCTGTGCGTCCTGCTCTTTTCTCAGAGCTGGGCTTTCGAGTTTATCATCGTTGGGAAGTGGGAAAGTGAAACGGTAAGACGGAGAGAGAAAAGTGTGAGAAAAAGAGGCTAATCAATTTGCATGCGTGTTTATGTCAGAAGATTGAATGTGGATCTAAATTGAAAGCTATACTGTGTGTTGTTTTGTTAGTCAGGTCCTCTGGATGAGTCTGGGAGATACAGGGTAAGTTTTTATATTCAGCTTCAATATGAAATTGAAAATGTTAAAGGAGGATTCTAAACATAAATGCACTCTAATATACTGCAGAATATCTTTATTATAATAATTAATGTACTTGTTTTCAAGATGTTCAAGTAAGTTTTTAGATTAGTTTTTGATGTGATGACAGTGTCATTGAGGCCTTCATTGATTACCATTGATCAAAGAGTCAGGTGTAAGTCCACCAGTCCACGCGCTTGTGTCAGATGTCACGCAACTGTTTTTTGTTTTGTTTTTTATATATATATATATATATATATATATATATATATATATATATAAACAAATTAAGTTTGATTTCATTTGGTAAATGTTCAAAAATCTAATTTAAATGAATTAACTTATATAAATATTTACATTTACACATGCCTCAAATGTCAGCAACACAGTTGCAAAAATGGCAAAAGTTATATAAATGTATATACAATGTTATATAAATAAACCCTTCTCATCATGTATAAATTAACGACCCCCTGAGCTTGACAATTAACATTATTTTTTATTTTATTTTAATATTTTACTTTCATTGGCAATTTGTTGTAAAAAAAAGATCTCAGATCCTATAGTTTATAGTCTATATTGAATTTACGTCTGCCCTATTACACTATTTAACTTTACAGTTTTATCAACGTATCATAATTTGAATACTGTAAATTGTTGTTTTTTTTTTAAACATTTATACAACATGCTCCCATTTTTCTCTTTTTGCGTGTGTGTGTGTGTGTGTGTGTGTGTGTGTGTGTGTGTGTGTGTGTGTGTGTGTGTGTGTGTGTGTGTGTGTGTGTGTGTGTGTGTGTGTAGAGAAACGTTTTGACCAGTGAAGAAGAGGATTTTGAGGTAATCATGCTCTTGTTGTTCCACTTTAATCTTATCTACTAATCGATTTGTTTAAAGACACTACGGTTATTGACTTCCCCTCTGCTGCTGGTCTACCTCTACTAGAAACAGTTTTTCCCCCTCCAAATTAGTATAAGTTTCTAAGCTTCTATATATATTATTTCTTTAGTTTCTATTGGTGTTGGGTCAGGTTACTCTAAACAGTATTTAATAACAACCTTGACCAGTTGAACAATACAACGATAGACATGAAACTGTGCTTTTTCAAAACTGCATTTTTTTTTCAAATAAACAATATAAAATTGCATAAATTATTCTTGAACTGACCGAAGTATTTACATTAAAACATATATTAAAAACATGAAATCTTGATGTTAAATCCACTAATGTTTTATTCAGAATTGTTCTATAGACAGAAGTAACTAATTAAATAACAGAAAAATTAATGAAGAGTAATCCCTTACTTTACTTTTTCAAGGGAAAAGTAATTCAATTACAGTAAATAATTACTTAGTAATGCATTACACCCAACACTGGTTTCTTTCCATCCATCCATCCACCCATCCTTTTCCACCCATCCATCCATCCATCCATCCATCCACCCACCCATCCACCCATCCATCCATCCATCCATCCACCCACCCACCCATCCATCCATCCATCCATCCACCCACCCATCCACCCATCCATCCATCCATCCATCCATCCATCCATCCATCCATCCACCCATCCACCCATCCATCCATCCATCCATCCATCCACCCACCCATCCATCCACCCACCCATCCACCCATCCATCCACCCATCCATCCATCCATCCATCCACCCATCCATCCACCCATCCACCCACCCATCCATCCATCCATCCACCCATCCACCCATCCATCCATCCATCCATCCACCCACCCATCCACCCATCCATCCATCCATCCATCCATCCATCCACCCATCCACCCATCCATCCATCCATCCATCCACCCACCCATCCATCCACCCACCCATCCACCCATCCATCCATCCATCCATCCACCCATCCATCCATCCACCCATCCATCCACCCATCCATCCACCCATCCATCCACCCATCCATCCACCCATCCATCCACCCATCCATCCAGCAATATATGTTTATTGAACTATTATATTTACTACAATTTACTACTTTTACACAAGGCTAATGTCACAAAAATAGCATGTCAAAATAGAAAAGGAAATAACAAACAAAAGATTTTTGTTACAGAACTATGTTGTTGCTACACTGTAAAAACATTATATGATCAACAAGTTATGTGCTTTAACTCATCAAAAGAAGTTAAGCAATTTTAAACTTTTTTTATACAAGTTATACAAGATTCAGCTCATCTTTATAAAAGTCATTTAAATTTAATTTAAGTTGAAATGACTTAAACATCCAAGTTAGTGTGGTTGCTTGACCGTTTTTATTTATTTAATGTTTATAGTTTGATTTATGTTTTGCGTTGTGTTTGTGCTTGTATGCAGGCAATTCAGGGCAATGAAATCACAGTTAAGAGCTATAAGGTGGAGAGCAGAATCACGTCGCGGTTCGCTCACACCACAGTCAAGAGCTCTGTGTTCAACTCAGCCGCCAAAGCCCAGAGCATCGGCTTCAACGTGCAGATTCCCAAACGGGCCTTCATTAACATTTTCACTATGTGAGAGCATTAACACTGACACACATACACATACAAACACATGAAATGCCTGGATGACAGGTGGCTGCTTTTCAGGAATGTCAACGGGATCACATTCGTCGGCTCAGTGAAGGAGAAGACAGTGGCACGAAACCTTTACACTCTAGCAAGAGCTCATGGGAAAGCAGCCGGCATCATCAGGTACGGCTTTTCCATCAGGAAAGTTTTACTGTATTGGCATTTTAGTTATACATTTTTTAGAATTTACAGTTCTATATTTTTATAAATAGTCTATATATATACAATATGTATATAATTGCTTTTATGTATGACATGTCAATGAAAACATGACTTTTTTTTTAATCCACATCAAGATTTTAGAATCAGATTTATATAAATAAATGTCAATTGCCAATTGTACATTTTTCACTATAGCTTGAAAACCTTTATGCCTTTGGCAGTTTATTTCAAATGGTTCTGCAGTGTAACAAAATAATTTTTAAAATGGCAAATTTTCCATTTAATCATAATTAATCACAACTAATTTTCTAATCTATATACACATCCCCTACATCTAACACAGATGGATCTCTACCTGTCGTGATAATGTAAAACTCTCCTGATATTAGAGTAACAATTACAGAAGAATAAAATAAAGCATATTTTGTTACCTTTTTGACCCTCGGAAGGATTTAGTTTGAGCATATGTTTTATACAATCATCACTGTCCGCATCAAAGCTCATTTACATTCAGCATCTGCTCATGTTCGCAATCTCAAACATATTCTCAAAACTAAAACAATATTTCACCAGATCCACCATCAAGTGACACTAATATTTGATTGCGTTCAGTACTTGCTCTGCAGTAAATCGCTGAGCCATTTCAAGTTTTGCTGATGATACTTCCTATTCTTTTGTTTTCTGCCTGCGGTAACTATGAGTGTAACTTCACTTCATCATTGTGTATCAGATATTGGCACCTTATAGAATAAGGGTGAATTTCACTTATTCAGGCATCAAAGATTCAATTATTGCCATGCAGAAAAAATATACACTGTTACACACCTTGGCACGTTAGTGACCCCGAATTTTTTTAAATGCATTATTACGGTATATGTTATATTGTTTATAATGAATTGATTGAGGAATACTAAGAAGGTTGATGTCTAACTTGTGAATGACTACACTAGTGAATGACGTCCCAGGTCACTAATAACCTGAGGTATGCGTTTAAGGTTAATAACGCATTGGTTTTTGGTTATTTGGTTTAACCAAATGTAGTAGCTAATATACAGTGTGTGATTGTGCAGCGATACATTTATATATGTCAATGTATATATATCTTAGACTTTTTGTCTCTCAGGACTAACTCTCAAGCAATGGAGACCTTTAGGACAGAGGTGCATGTTCCTCCAGGCAGCAAAGTGGAGTTTGAGCTACACTATCAGGAAATGATGCAGAGGAAACTGGGCTTCTACCAGCACACCTTACACATTCAACCTGGACGCCTCGTTCCACTGCTGCAGGTCAGTTACACACACACACACACACACGCACGCACGCACGCACGCACGCACACACACACAGATATATTGTGTCATGAACTGACCAGTCTGATGGTGCGTTTTTGCAATTGTTTGTATGTCTTCAGGTTGACGTTTATATATTTGAGCCCAAAGGTATCAAGTTTGTCACGGCCCCTAACACACTGGGAGAGCAATTTTCAGATTTGACTAAAATCACCCACACGAAAGAAAAAGCCCACGTCGTGTTCAAACCGACTCTGCAGCAGCAGCTAAAGTGTGAAAACTGCACGGAGAGCGCGGTGGATGGCGTGTTCACTGTGAAATATGATGTTGAGAGAGAGAGCAATGCTGGAGAACTTCAGGTGTGGATCTACATTCACTTTTACAGATAATATTTGACATACACAAACACAATCAGGTGTCAGTTCACCAGTTGCTTGTCTCAGATATCACTCAAATGTTCTTTTTTTTCAAATTGATATATTTTTAATCAAATGAATTTTATATATTCAGTTAGATTGTATAACATTAGGAAAAGGATTTGGGTTTTTTTTGGAAAAAAAATATTTAAATTAATAAAATTGTATTATATACATCATCCATCAAAAGTAAGAATCAAAAATGCTCATCTAGGCTTCTTTAATTTGATCAAAAAACTGTAAAAACACGAATATTGTGAAATATTATTACAATTCAAAAAGAGTTGTTCTCTATTTTAATATATTTTAAATTGTATTTTATTCCTGTGATAGCAAAGCAGAATTTTAAGCATCATTACTTCTTCGGTGTCACATGATCCTTCATAAATATTCAAATATGCCGAACGAACGAATGAAAAACAGTATGCTTTATTTCATTAAGTGCCATTGTTGATGCACTCTATTTCTATTTCTCAGGTTTCTGACGGTCATTTCATTCAATTCTTTGCTCCGTCTGATCTCTCACCTCTCTCCAAAAACATAGTTTTTGTCATTGATGTGAGTGGAAGCATGTGGGGGCTGAAGATGAAACAGGTATGGATTTGTAGATATCCTGTAGATATCAGGAGACATATAATCTAATCTCTCATCAGCATGTGGTTTTTGTTGAATACAGTATGTGATGAATGAGCCATTACTGAAAAAATCTTGGTATGGATGTGCCTTTTTGTGGAATCAGTGGAGAATTGCATCTTTAATTGCATTGAAACTCCCATGTTGCCACCATGTGGCCATCAAGTAAATTGTAGGGCACTTTTTTAATGGAATAGTTCACCCAAAATTCTGCCAAAATGAAGTTGTTCCAAATCTGTAGGGGTTTCTTTCAACTGCTGAACACATAAGAAGATATTTTAAAGAATGTTGGTAACCAAACAGTTGATGGCCCTCATTGACTTCCATAGTGGAGAGAAAAAAAAACTATTGAATTCAATTAGGGAAACTATTCAACAAAATATCTTCTTATATGTTCAGCAGAAGAAAGAAACTCAAGAAACTCATAGGTTTTGAAGAACTTGTGTGTGAATAAATTATGACAAAATTTTTGGGTGAACTATCCCTTTAAAGTGATCATGATTAGCTATATGAACTAAATTTGCTTTGTGAAAACTAATTTATGTCCGGTATTTCCCCCCAAAAATAGGTACATTTGTATTTAATGGCGACTTTAAATAAACTTTAAAAAAAAACTTTAAATAACATTTCTTTGTGTTTTCAGTTAGCTCTTAGTTAGCAATCTAACAGCTTAGCCTATTAGCTTAGCATAATTCAAAGTGCTTATGAAAAGTTCTTTTGATTATCATGATAACGCACTACGTTTTGAAACAGGAATTTTGCCCAGTTAATGCTGTTTTATGTTACTTTAATCGTTAAAAAAGAGAGAGAGAGTTACTAACAGCCCTTTTTTGTTATGTAGACAGTGGAGGCGATGAAGGCAATTCTGAACGATTTGTCAATGGATGACTACTTCAGCATCATAGATTTCAACCACAATGTCCGTTGCTGGAATGAAGATATGGTCCAAGCTTCCTCCATCCAGGTGGACGAAGCAAAGAAGTACATCCAAAGCATCAAGCCCAGTGGAGGCGAGGGAGACTTTCCAATATAGTTTCTGCTTTGTTTCACTGCTTATAATTGGAAGAACTTTTGTCCCCTATAATATGAGCTAATTTGACTCATTAATTTGAATTTCTTAAACATTAGTGACGGACCCGTGTAACATTTGTCCTCAGGCACCAATATCAATGAAGCTTTACTGAGAGCAGTGCAGATGCTGGTGAGAGCGTCCAATCAGGGACTGATCGACTCTCGTTCTGTGTCAATGATAATCCTGGTATCAGATGGAGACCCAACAGTAGGTAAGACCAAATAACATTTACGTTTGTCCACCTTTATTAATAACTGGAGTTTCCTGTAGTCCTTTATTGATGTACTGTTTCTCTCTTCATGTCTTGTTTAGGAGAAATAAAGCTGAGCACTATTCAGAAAAACGTAAAACGCGTGATGAGGGGGGATTTTTCTCTGTTCTCTCTTGGTATTGGCTTTGATGTTGACTTCGACTTCCTAGAGCGAATTGCATTGGAAAACAGGGGTGTCGCCCAGAGGATTTTTGCCAATCATGATGCTGCGGAGCAGTTAAAGGTTCAGTTTGACATAGTGTTATGATAAATTCCATGGCCCTGTCCCAAATGGTACCCTAAGCCCTCGCTATCTTCCTCTGAATCCACACTTTTGTGACGTAAAGCTGCTATGAATGTCGGGTAGAAAAAAAATGGCGAACTATCTGCAAAAATGTGCATCGAGGGCGCATATCGGCTGCGAAGGGGGTGATATGCACCCTTCTGAAACCTTAAAAGACAAATGGAACACACATTGTAAGTCCACTAGACCGCAAGTGCATATGAAAAGTGCCATTTGGGACGGAGCCCATCTCATCCATTTTAATGCTTTTTTCAAACAGCGAAGACATTTTAATTGATCGCTTGGTTTCTAAATCTAACGTTTTGCACTTGCTTTCCAGAGCGAAATCTCATTGGTTTAAAATGACGTAACTATACGTTAAACATCAAATTCATCAAAGTTGTGCCACTTTCTACAACATTTTCACTTATATTATTTATATTTATTTATATTTCATTTATTAAGACACATTTATATTGTTAGAAAAAAAACATTATATTATAACGACATTATATATCGTCTTTATATATTATGTGATATTACAATACAAAAATATATGCATTTTGTTTTTTTCTTACAATTACAAACTAGGTCAGTCAATAATGAAATAATTATATTGATTGAAAATGATTAATCACCTGAATTTCAAGGCAGAATGAGACATTGATAATATTAAATGAATTAAATGTGTCAAAATATATTGCAAAATATATAACATATTTAATTAACATTTTATTTTGTAAAATCCACTCCAATTTTCCATAAACCCCAGTTTAAAAACCCTAATAAATAAAATTTCTCCAATAAAAATGGCTTTTTGAATAAGAACTAATCAAATTCTTCCAAGTCAAAATTTTCTGACATCTCTCATTTTGTAGCTCTATATTCTCACAATATGTTAACAGTTTGTAACGTTTTCCCATAGTCTTAGTTTGGTTTTTTATATGCTGGGGTTTTTATATGCTCTCATTTGAGTCTATTGTTATTTCTCTAAAATCTTATAAGAAGCATCTAAGTTGAAGCTGATGTGAAGACCTTTGAGCTTTGAAAAATTATTTTTTGTTCACTCATTTTTTCCTTCCAGACGTTCTACAGTCAGGTCTCCTCTCCTCTCCTGAGGACCATCACCATTCATTTCCCTGAGAACACTGTGAATAACGTCACTCAGAATCGTTTCGACAAGTTCTTCAGTGGTTCTGAGCTGATAGTGGCTGGAAAACTCCTACCGACGGACCTCACCACGCTGCAAAGCTTCACCACTGCCTCTGCTGTGAGCCCCACGTCACATTTGTCTCAGTTCAGATTTTAAAAGTCGGTTTTCATGCCATCTTTAGCAATGATGTTATTCTTCTCTAGGCCAACATGGACCTGAACATTCAAACAGATGCGGATATTCTACAGTTGGACTCAGAGCTCAGCACACATCAACATTCCTTCCCCGGCTTTGCACGGCAAATGTGGGCCTACATTACTGTCAATCAGCTATTGGCCGAACGGTGAGAGAAACAGCTTTGTTAGATTTGAGGCCATCTATATGTATATATATGCATTTAATGTGTTTCTCATGGATCAAAACAGGAATTTGAAACAGACCAACTGATAAGTATATATGATTTTCATTTATTATACATATATGAGTACTAGTAACTTACTTTTCACTGCATCATTCACACACATGCTCAATTTTGGAGGGTCTCCCAATTCTTGGCTCATTTTGAGTCAATTGAAGACAATTGAATCATTGAGTTGTTGAATTTAGAACAGCTGCAATTGGATCGCTCTAAATCGCAAATGAAACCTTCAGTGTGACATACAAAAAATTTCAACATGTTCATCGAAAAGAACCAGCTCATTCATATTTCATGAAATTATTTCCCAAAAAACGAATGAAGTTCAAAATTCAAGAAGGCGGGACATGTTTTGCCAGGCTGTGATGTAAAATAAAGGCGAATGGCTTTTTTAATTAAAGTCCCCCTGTAGTCAATCACTTGATCCCTTAAAACTCACATGTGATCCCCAAAATAACATATTTAAAAGTTTTTCCCTTATTTATTTTTTTCATGCCTTAAAATAGCTTGAATGTAATTCTAAACCCTTGCCTCATTTAGTATATGCGGTTCTATGAATATACAAATTAGCCCCGCCTCCACTCACTCACACCAGCTCAGAGATCCACTCGTTGACGATCACACGTGGACCCGATTGGTTACAAGGTAGTTTGTGATGTCAGAAACACCAGCAATTTCAAACCGCAATGGTGTTGACTTGTGAATTTGCACATGGTTTGTCTTAAAGCATATTAAAAACACCACATATATGTATAAACAACATTAAAAGTTTGATTTTCACCACAGGGGGACTTAATACCAAGGCAAGAAAACACCAAGTATAGTGTTATAAATGTACATTCATTTTTTCGGTTTATTAACGATGTGTATAACATCCCATACAGCAATATCGTGTCGGCCCAGATCCCGCCCACATGTATGGAATCCATGTGTACCAGATGTGGGCCGGATCTGGGCCGACACTATCTTGCTGTCTGGGACCAGTCTTTGAAAAGAGTCCAACGTACTCATCGTTGCCTCTGTGGAATTGCTTTCATTTAGCTCTCTAGCTACTACTGCGAGTAGGAAGCGTAAGATCACTCAGCGGATCGTGGCCCTGGCTTTGGAGCATCAGTTTGTGACCCCTTTCACTGCCATGCTGGTGGAGGGTGAAGACGAGGGGAGGACAGAACGGCTGATCGCAGACTCGCCCAGAGACTCCAAACACGGCTGCTGCTCAGGTACCAAATCCAAACGGTTTGTCTTGAAATATATCCATATTGCAAAAGACATTATTAAATAGAGTATGGAAAAAAAATGTTGTTCTATTTATTATTGTAAGGGTTATTTCTCTCTTTTTTCCCCCCTTTTCTCAGCCACTGCTCCTTTATCAGGATCAATTCCAGTGCAACGGTTAGTCTATCAGACTCCTCCGTGGGCTCCGCCTACTAATGCTCCGTTATCTGAAGCAACCGGAACAAGAGAAAGTATACTTCCTGGGCACATCACTGTTGGTAATGCAACACAGTCAAATGATATTTAGGGTGTTTTCACACTTGGGGCGATCCCAAGTGCAGTTGGGACTGGAAAGTTCTGCGGGTGGTCTACTGACAATGCGCACATTAAAGAACACAGACGCAGCCAGATCATTTCCATTATGACCAACGCAATCTAGAGAATAGAAGCACAACCATCGCAGCCCTGTTGAAGAGCAAGATGGGTTAAGGCATTCTTGTTTCAGCGTTAAAAAATGCCGCACATAATTGCACGTTATGTCGTACACATAAAGATGCATTATGGTCAGCCGCAAAAAATTAAATTCAATTGGAATGCTTAAAAAAAGTCAGCTGTAAAAAATGATATGATCAATAAGTTATTACAATATATGTTTTTACATTGCTTTAACTCATCAAAATAAGTTAAGCAATTTTCAACTTTTTAAGATATACAAGATTCAACTCATTTTTTTAAGTCAGTTTAATGCAATAGAAGTTATAAATGACTTTTCAGTGTAGGGATTTTTCAAAAATTGATCAGTGCAGGGTTTCACAAAACAGTTTCAGAACTGAAGCGAAGCCCAAAGAGATTCCAGAATCAGCGTGAACGCAATGAGAATTGGTTTCTTGTTTATTGCAGAGCCAGAAATCTCCACTTCAGTTAGCTCTTACATACACTAAAAGTGTATTTTTTATTACTAAGCTCGTTTTATTACTATCTGTAAGCTCGTTTTATTACTATCTATATTCTGAAGATTTTTTTTTTACAGAGATTTGTTCATATATCACATGCCTGATTTTATACAACACTTTGTTCCTAAAAACATGGAGAAAATGATCTGTTGACATCATATTTTCAGATTTTTGGAGTGATAAAAAGAGATATTCATAACCCCCTCTGTAAAAACCTTTATGTCGACAAAATAAAACACAAATTATAAATCTGGTTTTATCCAGTGTTCAGATTTCTGTCCTGGAAATGTATGCACATAAGTGCATATTTAATTAGATAATACCACATTTGCATGTTGAAACAACATTTCAGAAAACTTGTTAGACATGTCATTTTTTTTGTGTGCAATTTTGAATGTAATGAATCAACTGGGGAAGTATGGTGATATCTATCAGTCTACATTTTCACCCCATTCACCTAGGGTGTCTTGCTTTAAGTTTTTGCTGTGGTCTCTCTCATACTTTTGATTTTACTGCAGTGGAAGGTGATCCACACTTCATCATTAACTTACCTAGAAGCAACATGGACATCTGCTTCAACATTGACTCCAAACCTGGACACATCCTTAACCTGGTTTCAGATCCTGGGACAGGTAACATCTACAGGCTTGAAAAAAACACATGAAAAAAAAAAATGAGGCCTTTTATTTGTTTCACATTCCATATGTGTTTTTTTCTTTTTCTTTCCAGGAGTAACAATCAATGGTCAGTTGGTTGGGTCTAAGAAGTTGAAAAACAACAAAATGAACACATATTTCGGCACAATCTCCATATACTCTAAAACAGACGGTGTGCAGGTTATAGTAGGAACCAACAGAATCGACCTTATGGAAGACAGGAACAATCACTCCTTCTCTTGGGGAGTCACAGCTGAACTGATACTTAACAGGTATAACAATACAAACCTTCAATGAATCACTTAAATCAGTGACTGTAACAATGAATCACTTGAATCAGTGACTGTAACAATGAATCACTTGAATCAGTGACTGTAACAATGAATCACTTGAATCAGTGACTGTAACAATGAATCACTTGAATCAGTGACTGTAACAATGAATCACTTGAATCAGTGACTGTAACAATGAATCACTTGAATCAGTGACTGTAACAATGAATCACTTGAATCAGTGACTGTAAGCTACTGAATTTTACTGCTGTGAAATAGTCTTTTTTTTTAAACCTTGAATGCAAAGTAAATTGATTTAGATAACCGCATGTATATATATATATATATATATATACACTTTTTAAGACGACAAGATACATTGATTTGGATAAAAGCATTTGGCAAATGAATAAATAAAAATATACATATATACTTCACCAATAAATATATAGGAACAAAATTCTGGTTTTGTCAAATGATGGTTCTGTCCACATATCATCTGTCTAGACTTTTTAAAAAGAAGACAAGAACATTCATAACGCATTTACTTTTAATAATCTGAAATATTTGAAAACGAAATTGCATTGCAGGGCGGGACTTGATTGTATCCATTTACCTGGATTATGTGATATGATTGGCTGATATTGTTCTTGCCTATGCAGTCTTGGTTATGTCAGCAGGAAATGTTTTATTTTTTTTAATTAAAAATTATAACAAGTTTTTGTTCTTGTTTATTGTAACATGGGACCAGATACATTTGTTAAGGAAGCTATTCATGTTTTATTTAATACAGATCTCTTTAAATTTGGTTATATATGCCTTCTCTTGCTCATCAGGATGAAGGTCACCATAGTAAAGGAGCAACATGTTACTGTGATGATTGATGGGAGGATTTCAGTGATGGTGCTTTTGCATCGGGTGTGGAAGAAGCATCCTGTCCAGGTCGACTTCCTGGGCATTTACATGTCCAGCGACAACAAATACTCTGCAAAGGTTCATGGTCTCATTGGTGAGTCACTCAATGTTTAAATGCACACAACTACTAAAACACACCAACATGTGTGTGGGGCTTTTTCTCACAAATGTTTCTTTCGTCTTGGAACAGGCCAGTTTGCACAGGAACCAGAGGTGAAAGTGTACGGTGTGCATGAAGGAGCAGACCCGAAGAAGAAAGAAGCCATAATGGAAGTGAAAGGCAACAAACTAGCTGTTACCAGGTAGTTTCACACACCATCACAAACTAATATCGGTAACGCTTCATTTTACAGTCCTGTTTCCAATGTACATACTATGTACCTATTATAGTAATTATAATAACTGTGTAATAACTAGGTACTAACCCTGAACCTACCCCTAAACCTAACCTTAACCCATGTAATTACCTTATATTACCCAGTACTTTCTAGGTAAGTACACTGTAAGTACTGTAAAATGAAGCGTTTCCCTAATATCTTTCCAAAACATGACCACAGGAAGACATTTCACAGACAGCTCACCAATACCAATCTGAGTTCTCTTTTGCATTTGAACAGACAAAAACACAAAATTATGTCAAAATGTCTGTTGTTGCCATGTATCTTCATAAGCACAGTCTTAAATGAGTTAAATTAAGTCTTAAATGAATGTAAATAGTTGAGAAAATAGAATATGCGTCAGCTCTTAAAGCCACAGCAACCTAATAAACCTGCTGCTGTCTGTCATTAATGTTAATCAAAGAACAAAAGACAAAGAGAAAATCACCCACTACTCTTGACTGAATAACTTTTGTATCTTTAATAAGGATTCATCTATATACAGTATAATGTATACAGTGAAGACTGTGAAGTGTTATTTTACATTTGATTATTCAATTTCTGTATATTTCCTACTGTTAGACTTACCTGAAAATCAAGGTCACAAAGGTCAAAAAAAAAAAAAAAAAAAAAACGTTTAACAAATATTGAAAATATACGGTCTTTATGTTGTTTCTACATTAATTTGGGGTTTTCAATATAAAATTAAAAATCATTTAAATTGCGATTAATTGTGATTGATTACAGAAAAATGTGCGGCTCATTATTTGAGCGATTAACAGCACTTCATATTCCAATTTCATCGCACAGCATCTCAAATGTTGTTTTAGTTATTCTCGAATGCCTGAGCCAAAGTCTGTCATCAAAACGATTTGGTTCAATTCCCTCAGAAGCATCCAGTCTTCCGAACGCAAGATAGATAACATGACAGTGTTTATTGCTCTTCGTCTTTGACAGAGGGGGAAAAAAGATAGTTTCTTCCCCGATTGCAGCAACTTCCAATTTTATTACAGATATTTTGCGCTGGTTTCACAGGAAGTGACGATTTTGTTCTCTTGAACACATGGGATGGAAACGCTGCTTAATTCACAAATGGTTTATGCGATATTCCAATTTAGCGCATAAATTAAATTTGCAACTTTGGATGGGAACATAGCTAATTTCATTGAAAAAACCCTACAAGAGAATCTTTATACAAAATAATTTATTCTTGAGAGCCACCCTATCCAACTTATGTATCATTGAAATAAGGCAACTATCTAGAACATTATCATATTTTAAAGTTCTGTAATATGTGTTTATCAATCAGGGGCTGGCAGAAGGACTACAGACGTGACAAGAAACGAGGTTCAGATGTCTACTGCTGGTTTGTCCATAACAATGGGAAAGGCTTCGTTGATGGGATTTACACCAGCTATATCCTACCTCGGCTGGACAGCTTCCTGAACGCTCTCTGAGAGCACGAGTGTGCCTTACGCTAGTTGCTAAGAGAGGCTGATGGGTAGAAATCTATTATTTTATATAAGCCATAAGAACCACCAAAAAAACCAACTAAAAGTTGCAATTTAGAAAAAAATGTTTTTAATACTACAAGAAAATATATACAAAACATTGGGAAATAGTGCTGTACATCAACCAATTAAACTGTACTTAATTATAAATTAAGCCAATTAAACGCAATTTTAATGTATTACACAACTTCTGACTTGACTGTTTGCAGTGAAAGATTTAATTGAATCACTTGAATTGAATCGTATGCAACCATTTCCATTGACAACAAAGGAAAAAAAAAAAAGCAAGCAATAAAAACCATTGGTCGATTTGTTTCAGTATGTGAACGAGGTAATTTAAGAGTCTTTATTATGCACTCTGACACAGTAGAGTCGCCCTGGAGAGAAGATGAACATCAGGCCAGTTTGGAGAAGTCCTCGTATGCAATTCCCTCCACTGTCTTTCCTTTCATCCGACCCTAAAGACAAACAACATGCTTTAGATGAGCCTTATAAATGCTTATAAACTGTCACTTTTGATCAATTTAATGCATCATCGCTGAATAAAATCCCTAAAATCTAACACTGATTTCTTGAGCTGAGTCTCAATGATTTAAAGCCATCATCTTTATAGTGTTTTGGAACACTATAAAAACATTTGGACAGTTTTCTGAGCGAACTTACCGAGTCTAACATGAGTGTGGCAGAGAATTTGTGCTCATCTATGCTTTCCAGGATGGCCTCCGTGTCTTTATATTGACCATTCAGGATCAAAACTCGCTTACCTGAGACAGAAAGAGAGATTAGATAGAGAACAGGTTTGGAAAACATGAAGGGTAAGTAATTATTGTGGGCAAATATATCTTTAAGCGAAAAAATTAGCATATTTAACAACAGTAATGCAGTACCAGGAGCTGGAATGACTGTCTCCATATGACTCTGGTCCAGTTTGAGTTTGTCTCCAGAGTCGATCATCCTCACCATAGCTGTGTATTTATTCTGCACCTCCTATGAAATCACACACATACACACAGTATTACTGTAGGAAACATAATTCACTCTGTGTGGATCACAACAGTCCAGTAATGAGCGCTTCAGTTACCCGAATGACTGCTTTCTTCTTGTAATACTTCTCTCCTAGTCTCTTAGTTATGACTTTCACTACAATGTTTGCTTGAATCCAGTGATCGGATCTTACAGATTTCTTCTTCTGTTCCTCCATCTGGAAGACACACAAGCGAAATGCAACAAAATTACATGTATTCAATCAAAATGGTTTCATGAATGAAATTTTGATCTGGTTGTTTCCTGCATGGAGTTTCGACTAGGAGTGCCATTGACAATAACCGCAATTATTTAAAGAATAAAATATTGATATTGTGTTAATACTACACATATGATTATATTGTAAATAATCCAGCACCAGTAATCGTCTAGTTAACACTCCAACATAGTGGGTTGCTGTATCGCGCTATTTTTTTAAACATTTATTTAAAAAATCTCTATAGAGATCAGAATAATATTGTTATGAATTATTTCAGGCCACAATGATTGTAGTGAAAATCTGATATTGTGTTTTTTTCAGCCATTGTTCTGACACTATTCAAATGCAGAATTTTCTGATCTTATCTTAGCTTTGGTGAAAGGCGGCTTAATTAAGCGTGATAAAAGCAGCTAAAAAGAAAAACATTAAAGAAAACGTGCCTCTATTATCTCATCCAGAGCAGATTTCTTTTTCTTGTCCTTGGAGTCTCCGCCGTGGGCAGACTCTTTCCTTTTCGCGGAGGCTGCAGCTTTGAGGGCACTAGGACCCAAAGTGTTGCTATAGAAGTAAAAAACCTGGTTATTATCGCATCCTATTAGATTACTTCACCCAAACTACAGCTAAAATGCTTCACAACACTTGTTACCTTGTTTTCGAGGGTCCCGCTAAAGCCACGTCCATGTTAAAAGCTATTTTCTCATCTTCATTCTTCCGCTTCAGTTCGGTGAACACTGGTTCCTCCTGTAGATGCATGGACATTGAAAATCTGAGCAAGAAAACACTCTGAAAACGCTTTTTTCAGCGCACAAACACACCTCCGGTTCTTTGCCCTCGCGACCACGGCGAACTTGGTCTTCGATGAACTTGGCGCTGCGTTCTTCGTCGTCCAAATCCTGTTTCTTCTTCCTCTCCAGCTCCTCCTGTCTGCGGATCGTCTCCGGATCACGATCGATCCACTGGATGTACCAGCCTTTGGGGGTCTCATCCACTTTGCAAAAACCTGAACACAGAATCTGAATGAGACATCTAACACTGCCGTTCAAGTTTGGGGTCATAAGAGTGTAAACTGTATATATACTGTATATATATAGTTCCTAGAACTACCCGGTGCGAAAGCGCCTAATAATGTTACGTGCGATTAATCATAAAAATATGCAATTAATTCTGTAATTTTTTAATCATTTGACAGCACTAGAAATAATATTAAAACAAAAAATAAGTGCTTTCTATTTGAATACATTTTAAAATGTAATGCTACGCTTAATTTTCAGCGTCATCACTCTAGTCACATGATTCTTCAGAAATTAATCTAATATGCTGATTTGCTTATAATTATGATCAATGTGCAGCGTAATATTTTTGTGTGGAAACCATGATCTTTTTTTTCCAGGATTCTTTGATAATTAGAAAGTTTAAAACAGTATAGATTTTTTTTTTCTTTACTGTCACTTTTGATCAATTTAATGTGACATTGCTGAATAAAATAACTAATTTCTTAAGTAAATCTTAAAAATTAAAAAGAAATCGCATTGACCCAACACTCTGCACAGTAATGTATATAATGCATATATGAGGAAGCTAATTCTGTCCGATGAATAGAACGCTTGCCTTCTCTCCCGAGCCATTTGGTAAAGTCGGTGAGAGTCTCCCACTGTGTAGAGTTCATGTGAATGTGTTCCCGATGACTGATGTACTCATTATACACAATGTTATTGTGAACTCGCTTGGTCCCTGCAAAAACCAACACAGACCATCTCAGCGTTCAATAATAAAACAAGCTCAAAATAAACAGATTTACAGGATTTGCAATAAACTAATAAATCAAAACAACAATGACTTACCAAAACGTCTTCGGAGCAGCTCTAAGAATTCACTTTTGAACTCCCTATAAATTAGATTTTCAAATACATTGATCTCAGTGATGGATGGATGGATGGATGGATGGATGTGGACAAAATAGCGTGTGTTGACTTACTCTGAGAAGTAGTTCATGAACTGGTTCGGGTTCTCTGAAGCCAACAGCAGCTGTCTCTGATGAGACTCAGACATGCAGTGACATTTAAACCCGTTCTGCAGTCAAGAGAGATCATGTTAGCGTAGCTGCCAACTGAACCTTTGAACATGGCTGAAATCCTGCCCAGGTAGATAGTACACTAGGTTTTGAAACACAACCTATAATGCTTAAAATCATGTCTAGTGTCCATTTGAAGCCCCAAAATACTGCCTGACGAAGACCTAATGATAGAAACGTTGCAATAAATACTTTTCTGGAGCAGTCATATCAGTGTGCGGACATTACGTTTGTTATTTGCTTTAGTTTGTCTAAATAGATAGCTCATTAGGTTGAGACACAGCAAATGATGCCCAACACAGGCATAGCATATAATGCTCAAACATGATGTCTAGGCAGCTCACTTGGTTTTAAGACAGCTTATGATGTCCACAAAAAAAAGATGTTTAGTCGGTAGCTTACTAGGTTTAACATTTACATATATTTATATATTTAGCAGGTTAGACACAACCTATGGCAATCAAACAAGCTAGAATTTCTAGAAAGTTTGTGACAGCCTATATATCCAATAATGCTGTTTTGGTAGGTAGCTCACTAGGTTGTGAGACATATCTAATGCTACCAACAATTCTGTCTAGGTAGGGAGCTCACTAGGCTGAGACAGCCAGTGATGCCCAAAAGTGCTGTCTGTCTAGGTAACGTTAGGGAGTTTACAGTTTTTCCAGACACAACCTCTATGCTGCAAGCCAACAGGACACTAAACAAAATATGGTAAAATCAATACAGACTAATCAGCACTTTATTCATAGCTAACATTTAAATTATAATAATAAATACACACCAATTGAGTGATAACGTTACTAAAGAATGAAAAACACGTTCACGTAAACTTACTTCATCTCGACACTGTTTCTGGCACATCTGACAATACCAGCGCAGTTTCTGAAGGCCTTTGGCTTTGATTCTGTTCCCAATCGCTTTAGGACTCAGAAAATCTGCTTTCCCCATTTTAAACACAAAATAACCACGGGAATTATTGAGAAAATACCACTTTCCAGTGCATCAACGCTTCTCGCGCTTCCTGGCGTCGTGACGCGTATCCCTCGCCTAGACAACATGCGTGTTTCGTCACTGATCCGTGTGTACGTGTAATATCGCGAGATTATAATGAGTACGCGTTTGGTTTCTGAGCTTTATTTGCGCCTGCGCAGACTGGCGGCTCCGACCGACCTTCAGTGAAGTGAACATGTTCGCCAGGACCAGCGCGGCGGTGTTCCTCCCACAATGGTGAGAATTTACGGATATATAAGATGTCGAAATTTGTGATAACATGCATTTAATTAGCAGTTTTACTTAATATGGCAAAATAGTGTCATTTGGTCAATGAAATGCAGTTGAAATAGAGCAAGGACGTGCTGAACTTTAGGCCGCAGTGAGCTTAAGCCTGTGACAGCGGTGCGCGACATGACATTTCTATTTTTATTATGATTACATTGATGTTAATAATCTAAATAAATACGTGCGTATGTTCCAATGAGTTAAATTATAAACTGTTTGTATGTAAATCGTGCTATCTTAGCATAATAGCAGCGTTGTTCTGCAGAGTTTGCACTGCATTCAATGTAACTCAATTGCTGTCACATTCATTGATGTATGATTGTTTAAAGAGCTATTGTATTTTGTTTGTGGATGAAATTAATCTTTATAAATGTCTCTTGCAGTGGGCAGGTCAGGAATATGGCTACCTTGAAGGACAGTAAGTAAAGTTTCCTTTTCCTTCATAAAAGGTCAACCTTAATGTCTTTATAAATGCGGTTTCATGCTATATATAATCTGCCTGCCTCAATTTGTATTTTGCTAATATTTATGTTGCAGTAATGTTATCATACATAACTGACAGTTGTATGAAGTTTCTGACCAGTGTTTCGTCCTGTTACCAGTCACCTTGCGGTTGAAGTCCATCAAGAACATCCAGAAGATCACCAAGTCCATGAAGATGGTGGCAGCAGCAAAGTATGCCAGAGCTGAGAGATCCCTGAGGCCTGCCCGGGTCTATGGCACTGGCACTATGGGTATGCATGCAGTTTATAGTTCACAAAAGTCACGTTTATTATGCATAAACACACTGAAAATCATTTGAAATGTCTTTGGATACTTTTTGGTAATGTTATTTTTCACATTTGTGTTTAGCACTTTATGAGAAGGCTGAGATCAAGGCTCCAGAAGAAAAGAATAAGCACTTGATCATTGGTGTGTCATCTGACCGTGGTCTTTGCGGTGCCATCCACACCAGTGTGGCCAAAGCCATGAAGAGTGAGATCGCCAAGCTCACTGGTGCCGGGAAAGAGGTCATGATTGTCAATGTGGGTGACAAACTCAGAGGTCTGCTCTACAGGTATCTCTCTTTCTCAGTCTTGCCTCTGTAATTCTCATTCAGTCATTTCTTAAGTTTTTTTTAGGCACATCACTTTAATCGTTTCCTTTCCTTCTGTAATCCCTCAGGACCCATGGCAAACACATCCTGATCAACTGCAAGGAGGTGGGCCGCAGGCCTCCCACTTTTGTGGATGCTTCCATCATTGCCACAGAGCTGCTGGACTCTGGTTATGAGTTTGACCAGGGAACCATTGTATTCAATAGATTCAGGTTTGTCAGTTATGCACTTAAAATAAACCCAAAGCGGTGCAAAAAGTTTTTTTTCTTGGTTTTGATGAGGATTTGTGTCCTCTGCAGGTCTGTGATTTCATACAAGACGGACGAGAAGCCTCTGTATTCCGTTGACACTGTTGCAAGCTCAGGTATTGTTTCACTGTCAGTATTTCAATACTCAAATTATCAAAACATATCTGTGAGGCAGTTTTCCCTAACTTTAACTGTCGTCCTCTTGTTAGCCATCACTACCAGCTCTAAAATGTAATCAATTGACACCTGCAACCCGAATCAAATCCATTATTTGTTGTGCGTGTTGTTCAGAGAACATGGGTATCTATGATGACATTGATGCTGATGTGCTGAGGAACTATCAGGAGTTTTCTCTGGTCAACATCATTTACTACGGGATGAAGGAGTCCACCACCAGTGAACAGAGCGCCAGGATGACCGCTATGGACAACGCCAGCAAGAATGCTTGTGAGACATCTTATGTCATCGGCTTTTCAGTTTTTAAGGAATTTTATGGCCTATATTCCTTGCCAAGACATGATCACTATTATTAACAGGAATTTGTGCGCTCTCGTACCTTTTTCTGTCTTTCTCATTTGCAATCTTGCTTTTTTTCCTATTCATCAGCTGATATTATTGAGAAGCTGACCCTGACCTTCAACCGAACCCGCCAGGCCGTCATCACCAAGGAGCTCATTGAGATCATTTCTGGAGCTGCTGCTCTGTAAGAAGTTTTTTTTTTTTCTCTCTGTATCCTAACCCATGCATGCCATCTCTCCTCCTTCATTCTTTTTATTGATAGAAGCATCCAATGGGTAACCAAACATTGTCACTGTTTACATTCCTTTACTTCATAAACTTTTCTTTTTTAACATTTAAAGTTTTTATGACCCCACATTAATCAAATTTCCATTTTCCCCTCACAAACTTTCCATGATTTGCATGCACTCATCATTCACAGGAACTGAGGCATGACTGAGGTAACATCCTGCAGCAGACTAAGGCCGGTGACACACTGGCTGCGTGGCGTGAGCGTGGCGTTTCTGTTGCGTGTCAGCTGCGTGGCGCCTGCGTCGCGTTTTCAGTGTCTTTGCACACCAGAAACGTGTCTGACGCGGCGCTGCTGACACAGATCACCCATGTTCGACATATGGGAGAGAGTTGTGGAAGCCCTATATAGCCTACTTCATGATAAGCATAAATATATAGCTTACTGATAAAGACACTGTCAGCTGTATTGACAGCATAGACTACAGAATATTTTGTTCTGTATTGACAGGTGCAATATTTTAAAATTGATATTTATTTATTTTTATATTTATACCTGAATTTATGTTAAAATCTAGACTTTCAACCATCAAAATATAATTTATGAATATGTATTCGTGTACAAAATAACATATAAACATCTTTTCCTATTCTATTTTGCCTGGAAACGCTTCCAACACGCTTGTGTGTCGCTTGAAAAATGGGCGTCGGTTCTATTTCTAGCATGCACGCGTTTTCCGCGCGGCTCAAGCCACGCCTGAGATGCGCGTGTCACGCAGGCAGTCTGCAAGCTCTAACCTGTTAACATGGGAGCCGAAATGAAAACGGACACGCCACGCAGCTGAGACGCTTAGGCCACACAGCCAGTGTGTCAACGGCCTATTAGGATATATTGAGTGCTTGTAGAGAAATGGCATAGATAATAGATTTTTTTTTTTCCTGTTCCCTGTATAAGTTTTTTGTTGTTGCATGCAGTAGATTCTTTTTTAGATTCAGGGTTTTTGAGTTTTACAGTAGTTTGGTTTTGGTTAAAATGGTGATTGATGGCAATTAAAGCTCCATCAATTGATTAAAATAGCTTGTTAGACAGTGACGCACTGACTTTCTAGTATTATCGATTAGGCCCGATACAAATTCTAAGCAAATACTTGATTTCAAATTATTCTATGCCTACTTGATTTTTATGTGCCTTGACCTGACTTATATAAGGCCTGTTCACACCCATATGAATGTTCATCGCAAAAACTCAAAACGAAATTTTTGTGTTCAGACCAATGTGTAAAAAAAAAAAAAAGTATGGCAGAAGGGCTGAATGAATGCAAATTCACTCTCTGCCAGTGGGTGGCGCTTTTGTAATTACATAAATACAGCGATAAACCAGGGCTGCATTCGAAATCACGTACTTCCATTCTGTTTTGTCGGAAAATTCAGTACTTCTAAATACCCGGATGACCTATTACTTCCAGCGAGATTCTCAAGTGTACATAAGATGGACATTTCACTATCCCATGAACTTACGGGAGAGGATTTGTGAATAGGTGTGTTCTTGACGGATTGGTGTATGACATCGAAGTGCCGCAAGCGCGATTTTAAAGCATACGGCACATCGACCCTATGCAAGTGACCACTAGCACAAATCTTATTGGTTGGCCAGGTTTTTACACTGTGCGATGAAAGAAATTAGAACACATTTCCATAAAAAAGGGCACATTGACGGCATGGAGATGTTCATATTGGTCTTATAAGACGCATTAACATAAAAAAAATGTTCATCACAATGAATTTGTCTTTGTGTGAACAGGCCTTCAGAGTGTTTTTATTACCTCTTAAGATTTTATTCTTGAAACTTGTCTTTTACCTTCCTCAAGGTTCGTATGTCAACAGTTTGTTTGAAATGTACTAAATATGTTGATTTTTCTCGTTACAGATAAAGTGGAGCCCTGTAAACTTCCGGTGTGGTTCTGGCGCTCATGCTCTTCAATTCAGTCACCTGGTGTAAAATTTAGTTATAAATGTGCTTCTGTTTGTACACTATCAGTGAAAATAAACCTCTTACAGAGAAACGCCATCCATTTGATTTCTCCTGTCTATTTCTAGTGCAAGTACTGATCAGCTTTGATGTCCTCTTAAGAAAATAAATACGTTTCCCGACTCTTGCTTGCTTTCCATTGGAATTAAAGCTTGTGAACTCTTCTTTGAAGCCACTGGCTTGGCTACGCTCCGAGGTTATCAATACACCGAGCATTTGAAGTGAAGACGTCTGCCAAAACAGAACACTAGGTCAATCCTTCCAATAAACCCTCTCTGGCGTTTACGTACTTTGCTTAAAACCGTATTAAGTTACTCTGAACTGATTACTGATAAACCCAATTGACTTAACGGCATCCTTATTGTTCTCTCTTATAATTGCCAATCAAAACAAGTTTAGCCTCCTTGTTATCCATTTGAAACTCAAGCCCGGCCAGCCACCACAGTATCAGATTAAACGTTCGAGCTGCGGTGTTGGATGTCTGGATCCATGAAAGGGTGAATTTGGGGGTCACTGATTGTAAAAGAGGGTCTGATCTACTAAAGTAATGGACAAGTTGAAAGTTTGACCATATGGGTCACTCATGTATTATTTAACCAGCTGCCACAGGAGCTCAGATTCTGATGGTTATCATCTGAAAACTGATGCGCGTCACCATGATTATTTGGGAGAAAATAGTTGTAAATAATTAAATTTATGGCATTCCATCTATACCTCATTAGTAATTAAGTGGCTTCTTAGCATCATCATTTGCTTGAAATTTACATACAGTAGATTTACTTTTATCATAATTTCACAGTGGGGACATGGATGTTTCTGTTTTAAAATATTATATCTCATACAGCCTTTTCTGAGTAAAAAAAATATTTGAATTAAAATGAGTATGCTTTTACTTTAAATGGTATTTACTTATACAAATACCATAATTCTTCTGTAAACTGCCATAGCAGTGTTTGTACAATAGTTGAAGTAGAACAATAATACATTCAAATTATTACCATACATTTGTGTAAAATATAAGGATGATATATACTAAACCACAATATTCAACAACAACAAAATGTAATACAAGATCATTCACAATTATTTTTTGGGTAAATCCTACAAACAAAAATACACTAAGATAATAAATATGCATTCAAAGGTAAGAAAAACAAATCAAAGAAACAATAAACCAGTGCCAAAGTACAATACAATAATAGAAATGTAATATATAAAATAAAAAAATACACTTGTTACAGTGTAATTATTGATTTAAGAACTAAGTACTTACTACTATGTGCTTACTATAGGGTTTGCATGATTTAGGGTTAGTTGCATGCATGTAATTATGCATAATTTAAAATTATTACTACAGTAACTACATGAAATGTGTAATAAGGACACTGTAAAATAAAGTATTACCAAAAAAAAAAAAATCTATGCAACAATATCATTCTTGCTCCCCATGTATAGGCCTACTGACAATGTCAGTTATGGTGTGATGACGTAAAAGATGTTTCACTACTTATTGTATTATTATTATATATTAACCTAGATAATGCTCTCTCAAAAGATGTAAGAATGATAGAAATACCCTCTGTTCTTTCTGTTTAGAGAAACTTGAAACTACCTTACATTTATTTTGGAACTGCTCTCTCACAGTGACATATCGGTGTGACATTTGTGACTTTATCAAATATTATGTGAATCCTAACTTTGGATTTACATATAGAAATGTAATTTTTGGTTTTCATGTGTGTGAAAAGAAAAGTGATATTCATTTTATAAACCTTATTATTCTGTTAGCTAAATTTCACATTCACAAATGTAAAATTTCTAAATGCAATCCTTTTTTTAAGATTTAAACTTGAAATTAAAATGTATTTTGATTTTGAATAAATTTAGTTCTCTAAAAACTTCAAAGCTACAAGAACAGTGGCTGTGTTTAAGGACTTGGCATTTAATCTGGATTGAAAGACTGAACTGAAGGAACTTAATAAGGATTGAAGGACTCTGGAGTATTGTTGTATTTTGTTATGAGTTGATAATAATTGTTGTTATTGTTTTGTTGTTGTTTTTGTTTTCTTCTACAAGCATTTAATAAAAAAAAATATATTATATTACATTATAAAGTCTAGTCGAGGACAAAGAAGGAAAAAAAATAATACTTTTATTTTACCAGAGGTCCAGAGCCTTACTAACGCTTTCCCCCTCTGCACTAACAATAGGTGGTCTAATCGAGCAAGTCATAATCGATCAGACTCTCGGCTCTTCTGCGCATGCGCGATCGATTGCTCCACGATGTTTCGCTTGGGAAGTAAAAGATGGCGACTCCTATGGAAGCGCCAATGCCCCTATTCATGTGAATGATCAAAACAAAGCCTTCACAGGCGCTGTGAGAGCGGGCTTTCGGGAGCGGAGAGATGTGTGAGAGTTACGCGCGCTCGCTGCTGCGGGTGTCCGTGGCGCAGATGTGTCAGGCGGTGGGCTGGGACGCGGTGCAGCTGAGCGCCTGTGATCTGCTGTCCGACGTGCTGGAGAGATACGTGCAGCAGCTGGCCCGGAGCTGCCACCGATACTCCGAGCTCTGTGAGTCCTTTAACCCTCCTTTCTGGCCCGTACAACAGCCTGTGTTTTTAACCGTCTGTGTTGGAGTAGTGTGCACTATATAGTTGGTTTGTTGTGAAGCCCCGCCCACTACTAATGTTGTTAGCGTGCTAAGCTAACTAGCCACACAAATGTTTTTTTTGCTGTTGTGGCGATACAACTGCTGTTAAGTCAGTTTCTTTGGATACGTAACACATATTGTGTTATTGCAAGACGGTAGTTCTGAAGCTAGGCATCAAATGTCTTAGTTTGTATGTTTTGACATCTGACTAGAGGCTAGTTAGCTGTTATTTAGGCTAACAGATATCATTTTTTGCTTTAAAAGGCGATATGCTGCTTGAAATAAAGTGAAATGTGGGATAGTATCCCTCTTGGAGCCTGAAATGTTTAAACCAGATCATGTGGAATAGTTTGCAAACGCAGTGTATGGATTCCCACTTGTTGCCATAGTGATGATGTAAGCTGCAGCATCATCTGTGCGGATGTGCAGTTCATGTGCCAAAACAGTGTTGCTTTAGTATCATTGAGATACTGTTATTGTTTTCTATCGATATCTTTAAGTAGTTTTAATATTATCCGTTTTTAAAGTTTTAGTAATTTTGTTGTTTATGTCATTTTTAATATGTCTTCACCTGAACCTGCTAGTTGTCAAAGTTAGAGTCTGCTAAAACATTGCTCACTGGGGTCCACGTGTTGTTTTTGTGCATTTAAATGGCCATGTTTGGAAAGTTTTTGACAATATTTGTTTAGAAAGTTGGTTTGTTTGCATGCTATAGTAGGAATGTTTTGAAAACTTTGTTGACACATTAAGGCATTTGATTTTGGGTTCAGGTTGTAAAAACTCCTTTCATTTTCTTCAAAGAGAAACCGATTTTTAACGATAACTTACAAACCTTTAAAGACGGCCTTGCTGAGAGCTCGAGGCTGTTAACTGATGGTATTTGCTTCTGTTTGAAGCCGTTAGCCGTGTTTAACAGTGGCATTCGTGGTGAAAAACTGCATTTCCCATGATGCTGCAAAGAAAATTCCACCAGAGAGTCGAAACAAATAAAACATGGCAAAATATCTCTTTAGCTCCGCCCACTCCCACGAAGCAGTGCAAATGATGTAATAGTCTCTCTATCTTTGTCTGCTCTCAAAATACTTATATTTTATTATCTATGCATATTTTGCAATAAACTTAAAATAGTTTTTAATTCGATTATGCTGTTCGCAATGCTTCATGGGATTGTAGTTCTTTCCGTCACTCTTGTACCTTTGTTTTGTCCGGTTTTCAAATACATTTTTGTTTCAAATCAATGTTTGTCATGTTGTGATTCCCCTCGTAGCTGATTGGCTCGGTTCATTCAGCGGAAGTATTTTTTCCATTCATTTTTCCAATAGGGATTTGAAAAAAAGAGACTTTTGTTAAAGAGTTTTAAGCCAGGAATGAACCAAGCCAATCAGCTACGAGGTGAATCACAACATTACAAACTTTGATTTGAAACAAAAAAAAGTTGGAGAAATATTACATTTCTAATGCACAAGTTTTTATTATATATTACAATTTTTTTTTAAGTTTATTGCAAATTATGCATATAAATCTACAAATATTGAAGTATTTTGAGTAGATAAAATGATGAACTCGATTACATAATTTGCTGTTTTTCATGGGAGTGGGCGGAGCTAAATAGCTATTTTTGCTCTGATTGGTGTAATTTTCTATTCAGCATCAGGGTAATGTAGTTTTTCGCTTATCAAACATCAATTTGATATTTCAAATATCACGGGCTGACAACCTCATAGCTCACAGTAGGTCTACGTCTTTAAAGGTTTATAAGCTATCATTCAAAATCAATTTCCCTATGGAGAAAATGAATGGAGCTTTTACTTCCAGAGCCCGATTGATGCGCACTATAACTAATATTTTGATGTGGCTTTCATACTACTTGAATTCTTGATTGTGATTGGTTAATCGTTGCATTCCGCAAACAAATATGCTTTTTCTTTATTCTTCATTTTTTTTCAGATATTGCATAGCATAATCTCCCTCTTTTCTTTCAGATGGACGTACAGACCCTGGACTGAGTGATGTGGACCAGGCTTTTGGATTTTTAGGAGTCAGTATAGCTGAACTTGAGGACTATGTGAATAACTTGGAGCCTGTTGGCTACCCACAAACTATCCCTCAGTTTCCCATCAGCAAGAGCAGCGTCCTGCAGTTTCCTGCTGCTGGCTTTGAAACGGACGCCCGTGAAGCCCTGAGGGGAGAAAGGAGAGACTATATCCCAGAGTACTTCCCTCCGCTCGTCTCACTGCAGGAAGGTACGTACCGACATCACTATAGATGCCAAAATGAATGCATTCATGCAACAAGTCAAAATAAGATAAATCAATGGAGTTGCGCCGGGAGTTTAGACACTCGGCGGCCCTTTGCACACGTGACGGCTCAGTTGGTGATTCCTCTCACATGATGTGAGACACAACCGTACGAGCATCGACGATTCACACACGATTTTTCCAGAGACAGTTTGCTGATTAAAGTTACATTATGTAACACTTATAATAATCTTACTATAGTGAATCAGGGTAAGGCAAAAACATGTTTTGGAAGAAGGATTGATGATGTATTGACTCATTATTTTTATGTTGTAAACTAAAAAAAAGTTACATAGCGTACCCTTTTTTTGCCAACTATATTTGATTGGCTGAACAAAAGTGGTATTCAATTTGTGTTTTAATTTCTTGGTATCTTAAAAAAATACAATTTAATGACAGGACACAATAAATACATACACAACAATGCTGAAATTAAGAGAACAGTCACTTATTAATTATACATTAGATATTTTGTGTTATTTAGTTGTTTCATTTACACAAACTGCGGTGTGTGTTTCTGTAAGCACCGAAAGAAAATAATCTTCAAAAAGATGCATCATATTTTCATGTGATGATTGAAACGTTCCAGTAGAGAAATGGTGAAAAAAAACAACAAAAAAAACAACAACGATTAATTACTTGACATTTGTTCCAAATGTTTCCCTTTGGTCACAGCACACACACAGATTCTGTAAATCAACCGTGCTATTTTTTTAATTCTTGCATTCTGTTCGATCGCCCACTGAAAGTCACCTGGTAAACTGCAAGGGTCATATGAGCAGATTGAGCAAAAAAAGATATTACTTTGACTAATTGTTTTTTGTAGACATTAAAACCACACATTGACTTGACTCATCACGGCAAAGGTTTCTAATAAACATACTGTATATAGTTATTTCTTCTCAAAATTCAAAAAGTGGATTATGCACTATTGATCAAATGTTTTTTTCTTTTACTTTTATTTGGCAAGGATGCATTAAATTGATAAAAAATGACAGTAGGCATTTAGAATGTTACAAAAAAATACTATTTCAAATAAATACTGTTCCTTTGAACACTCTATTCATCATAGATTCCTGAAAAATTAGATCACAGTTTCAACAAACAAAACTGTTTTTTAACATTACTATGATAGGAAATATTTCAAATCAGCATTTTAGAATGATTTATGTTGGATCATGTGACACAGAAGACTGAAATAACGATGCGGAAAAATTCAGCTTTGCATCACGGGAATAAATGATATATTTCAAAATCTTAAAACAGTTCTTATAAATTGTAATAATATTTCACAATATTACTGTTTTTATTCTATTTTTGATCAAATAAATGCAGCCTTGGTGAGCATAAGAGACTTTCATGAACATTTGAAAACCTTCCCGAACGGCAATGTATGTAGCCATGTGTTAATGTCTGTTTTTGACTCTTTATTTGCTTATTTATTTTTTTATTTTATTTGGAACTTAATGGAGACATCTGGCATAATGCAAATGTGTTACGTTGTTACATAGGTATGTAACAGGCTCATTCAGACCTTTTACATTCACAAACAGCTATAATAGTCCACACTGCGTGAAATGTAATATTGAGAAAGCACAATGGGGCACTTTAACATAACTTGTTGTGAGGATGACTAACATAATATTCACAAGAATATATCTACCGTATTATAAACAATATAACAAAATCTGTACCAGTTGACCCATTTCTACTGTCACGCAATATCGTGCCGTACTCGTCCCATCTTGCCAAAATGCATTGACATGTGGCCATATTGGCTGAGTTCCGCCCTATACAGTCGCGCACACTGGGACCTACGTATCCCATGATCCCCCAGCGCTGCAGTCTTTCGCTCTCACTCCATCCGGCTCACACACTCGCCTTCTCATCACACACAGCGAAGACAGTGCCAGTGGGTGGTGGAGGGGCGGACATGATCAGGGTTGTTTCGGGTCGGACAGGAAGCTCTCTGGCTGTGAGGTGTGTTTGCGGGTGTCGGTGTGTGTGTGTGTGTGTGAAGCAGGAAGTCGGCGGGCTGTAGGCTTTCAGCCATGTGTGTGTGAGAAGCTGGCGGAGGTCCGGCCCGGATGGCAGACATCCCAGGTGAGTGTGAGTGTGTGTGTGTGTGACCAGCCAGGGTAGGGGGTCTAACTGGGCTTGGAGCCAGCGCTCAGCTGGATGCCCCTCTGCCAGAAGAAAGACTCAGGGTCTTTCTCCTCCATTTCCATTTTTTATTTTTTTTTCCTGTCTCCCGTTTCTTCCTCATAGATCAGTCGGAGGCCATATTACACCACAACACACTCATGCCACAAATCTACATGAGCATTTATAGGCAAAACAGACAAAAGTTTAAACATACAGTGCATTCTTCTATAATATAGAATATATATTATATGTATTTCTCTCCAGACCACAAAGGTTTGGGAGCCCCGCTGTGTGTTTGAGTGTTACGAACACAAATGGGTTTTTGTGTGGTTTGTATTTTAAGGGCTACTTGCTTAAGCAAACTTCTATTTTTACATTGATTTGAACAAAGTATTAAATGTTTATGTAACTTATCCTGCATTATTTTTGCAAAATGAGCCAACAAAATAAAAATTCCATAGATTTATATTGAAAAAAAATAAATAATATATATATATATAATTAGTGTATTTTTATATTTTAATTTTTCATTTGAAGTTTTAGTAATTTTATGTGCTTCTGCCATTAGTTTTTTTATATTTATTTTCTATTTACCATTATTTTTTTGTGTGTGTTTTAGTACTGAAACTTATTTTTAGTCAGTTGTCATTTATAATTTTCATCTAATATTTATATTTTATTTCAGCTTTTTACCATTTCACAAAAACATTTTTTAATAGTAAAAACAAGCACCTTATGCATTGCAACCTCATTGTAATAGTTTATTTGTATGTAATATTCTAGTCTGTTAGTTAGATTCTCTTCTGCAGTAGCATATTTAGCCACAGGTTGGCGCTATCTGACCACGTTTGGGGTCTGAATGTCTGTTTCTGATCTTCTTCCTTTCTCTTATACTGTGTGATACTCTGTGAATCAAGATTTTAATTTGATATAAATGTTAAAAAACTATTTTTGCTATCCCTAGATGGCTTGGGTAAGGATTTATTTTATAGTGTGTGTGTGTGCGCGCGTGTGTGTGTGTGTGTGTGTGTTTTATCATCCGCCAAAATAAATATCTTAGAGAACATAATAGCACATTTCTCCTTCACAAGCCACAAAATGTGAGGTACCATTTACGCCTGTATTACAAACAATTAAAATGACCCTGAGATTAAACAGGTTCACACAACACAGAACATTCCAGTTTTGGAATACTGATTTTATTGCAATTACATTAACAGAGTCGTTGTCATTGGTTCAGTGGTGGGTTTTCTCCCAGTCAACAGGCTCTTGTTTGTCTATTGTGTGGGAGCGTATTGTTGTTCAGTCCTGAGGGAAGAAGGTAATGGGAGGTAGAGAGAGAGCGATTGCATCTGTACACTGAAATTACCAGTGATCACACAGGCCGATAAAGTCTCTCCGTCTATGCAGAGAGAGAACAAGATTAAGATGACTCCTCTGGAAATTTACAGCTGCAGAAATCAAGCTACACACGAACGGATTTCAGTTTGCCGTTGATCCCAATGTGTAAAGAACATGGTTCTGTTTGACTTTATGCCGTTGAGTTAAGACGGCTCTAACATAGTATCCTTACCAGGCGCAATTTGACAATTTTCCTCCATTAAGTACCGTAATTTGTCCCTCTATTCTGACGGAGTACATGCTGTGCCGTGCGACATAATCACGATCTGACTTTATTAGAAACCTGTGTGGAATGTAAATTTGGACCTGTGAGATTTGGATGGGTGGGCCTATACCCAGCATAACCCCACAAAATGAGGAACCAAGCAACAGGATGTCCTATTGCTTATTTCTTATCACCGCCTTCACTCTTTAAGATAGAATCTGAGATTTACTAAAAACAGACAACTTTTCAGATTCTCATGCATAGTTATCACATCACTTTGCATGCTTGCTTTGTAGACAGCTTCCAGTTTAAGCGTGTCGCATATACGCCACTTGGAGAACAGACAGTTTCTCTTTATTTTTATTGCTTGACACGCTTGTTTTAGTCACACTGCATTTGTGTTAGTTAGCTTAGTTGATTCTAATGGTGCTGCTAGGTTTGCATGCGCACACCAAACAGTTTTATTGATTTTCAGTGGATATTGCTAGTTTTTGTTGTATTGCATGCATGCAATATTCTATCGGGCTCTGCTGGTTTTCCGCATTGCATGCATGATGCATCATTGACGTTTTTAATCGGTTATTCTGGGAGCTGCTCATAGAAAATGCGCAGTACAGAAAACTTTGCCGATTCGAACTCGAGCTTTGTAATTTTGCACGCCTCGTATTCAGTCCCTCTCTGTCATTAACACAATCATCCCGTCGACAGAGCTGGTTTTGTTGCATCTCATCTCGTCGCTCTCTCTCGGAGTGTAGACGCTGCGAATCTCCTTGTCCAGAGGTGCTGATTATTACCTCAGTCTCTGCCGGCGTTCGCGCCGCGCTTCTGTTAACTCGTGAATTGAGCGAGCTCTGTATTTGACTCGCTTCGTTATCGGCTCTTTTCAAAGCTTCACAAGGGCGTAAAATGATTAGAGGAGAGCCTGACAATGCATGAAGAGATTTGCACAGTTTCCGTAGATGTCAGGTGCAGCCGTTACACTCTAAAAAGAGAAAAGGATGAATATTAAAGGCCTCCGTCTTTTCTCCTTTTCTTCCGCCGCGACATTCACATCTTCTTTAGAGAGAATAGGGCCCAGGGCCCGCTCTGATTGGTGAGGTTACGCTCCCGTAGACAGGAGAATCCGACCTGATGAAAAGAATTTTGTCTTTTAAGTATAATAGTCCTTACTGTCTCACTTTCTGTCTCTCCCAGGTCAGTTTCTACCGATACGGTGATGGTTCATGTACCAGAGCCGATGTCTGGTCCGCGAATCCTCCGACAATCCTTAACGTCTTTTCAGGAACATATTTTAGCAAAGAATTTTGATTTAGCATCTTGCCATCATTTTTGAATGAATATAAATCAATGGACTGGGAAATCTCGCCCTTTGGCCCTGATGTTAGCGGTTCCTGGTTTAAGGGGCCAGTGCGGCCTTTCTGTGGTTGAAACATGTGGAACGTTTCCAGATTGGGCACCGGTATACCCTATCGGTAGAAAAAGGGCTTCGGTGTGCTGTTTATGTCTGTCTGTGACACTCTCGCTGATGTAGTAACTCCTGTATTATCTCTCTCCCCTCCTCTTATCTCAATGTATTTCCCTTCCTCGTCCCCTTTTGCTCATGGAGAGAGAGGGCTATCTGCTCTTTGTAGTTTTCTGACTATTTATGTCGGACAAGGTCAGAATCGTTTAAAATTGCCTGGCTCCCTCAGACCCGAAGATAAGACGAGAGCAGAAAGGATTGGGATCGATGGAGGAGTGCAGATTTATTCTCCTCTCTCTCTCTCCTCCTCTCTCTCTGTCTCTCGTCCATCCCTCTTGCTCTTTTTACAGAGGTTTGGCGCCTTTGGATCCATTTGTCTTTTTTAGTTTCCGTTCGTCGGGCCCTTTAAAATACTGTACCTAAACGGGCCACTTTGCTCATCCAGATCAAATCAAAGGGCGAATTAAAACGCTATCAAATAAATCTGACGGACAGCTCGTTCTTGCGGGACCAGAGGAGAAATGTCTGTTTTGAAAACAGTTATATATGCCGTATCCCTTAATTGAATAGCTCACCCAAAAATGAATATTCTGTCGTTATTTAATCACTCTCATGTTGTTCTAAACTTTCTTTTTTTTTATGGAACACTAGAAGAACTCAAAAGTGATATTTAGATATAGGCCTATTTAGGCTACATACTGTTTAATGAGGTTTGGAGGTGGTGTGAATGCATTTAAATTCACAATTACATAATGTTATGAGATTAATGTTGAATATAGAAATATTAAGTGATCAAAAAAACACGAAATGATACTTTAAAATTGAAACAAAAACTAAAAAAGCAAGCCACTGTCTTCGTAACTGAATCATTCATTCAATCGATTCGTTCAAAACGGCTGATTCATTCAGGAATGAAGCAAGTGACTGTCTTTATGAATGGGTCATTGAATCAATGAATGACTCACCCAATTCATTCATCAGATATGCGCAGTGGTTCAGCTATGACTTTGTTTGGACTATTCTCGTTGACAAAATAGAGCAAAATCAGACAATATTGTGCCTAAAATCACAAAAGTCATTTAATAATAACTTCTTGTTTATTAAACTGTTGTATAAAATCAACATCACATTTGCAGTCGTGCTGATATTTGCCGAAAACTGCAGTCTTGCTCATGTGATATTGCTTAGCTACATGATAAATGATGAATATTGAAAACAACTTAAACAGGGGCATTTTTTGCACCCATATCTCAAATTATGGTAGCATTTTGGTGCTATTTTTGCCACAAGTCGTTCATTTCGGACCCTGTTTCTGATAATCCGATATCTGATGATGAGATTTACAATGTTATAAGATTTGCAAGTCATTCCTTTTATCTATATATCGCCTAGTAAGTGCGCAAAGAACCTGGCTTCTCTTTATAATCAAAAAGCTGTCGCTCATCTCAGTGCATTGCAATCTCAATAAAGTTGTCTACACTTTTGTTATAATGGGAGGATTCACAGAGCGTGCAGATCTCAGCACGGGACAAAAACTGAGTGGATTCTGATTAACTTAAACGCCTTTAATCCGCCATTGAACTCAAACATTTGGAAAATGCACCATCTACGTAAACTTGCCTCACATACCATTTCATTCAACACAAATCCAAATGTGTGCACTTTGCCCACGTTTTGCTTGCTTGGATTATACAAGTCACTTTGGAACATGTTTTAGATGACCAAAAAACACAACTTATATTAAGGGAAAATACAGAAGATCGTGCAGCCCTACTTTAGGTCATATTTGGAGCCCAAAAGTCCCCATTCACTTTCATTGTATAGAAAAGAGCAAGTGGGACATTCTGCTAAATATCTCCTTTCATTCTTCACAGAAGGAATTCATATGGGTTTTATCAACAAAAGATGGCAGAATTTTCTTTTTTTGTGCGAACTATCCCTTTAGATGTGTTTGTTAGGTGCTGTCGAGTGAGCTCTGTGCGTGTGTGGAGGGAAGCCTCTGGTCTTATGTTACTCTGTCGTGGCTTTATGATAGATGGCTCAACCCAACCCTACTGCCCCCTGTCACAACCGTTTACCTCCCCCGTCAGCCGACTGCGTGGATGAGAGTGTGTGTGTGTGTGAGAGAGAGACAGAGAGGTCCGTGTGTGCTCGTTGCCACTGTCTGACTGACAGGTCTGGGATGACCCCCTGCTGCACTGGGCCAGGTACCGCGAGCCCATCGAGAGTGTGTGTGAACGGTAGACAGACAGGAGCCGGCTATTGGGCTCGGTGGAGAGGTCACCTGACCCAGGATCAGTCCTGGAGAGCGCGCTGCCCTCCTCTGCCCAGGTGTGCTAATACAAACCGTGTGTGTGTGTGTGTGTGTGTGTGCCATGGATTTCCACTTCTATCTTTTATTCCCAGTCCAAACTCTCACATTCTCTCCGGGTTCTCTCATAATTAGGCGACTTGAAAGCGCATTCGCGACCGCCTCGGTGAGATCTTCATAAAACACATAATCCACTCCATTTTTATGTCTCCCAAAGAATCGTTTGATTCTTTTGTCACACGCTTCCCGGTTTCCAGCATGTCCTATTCTTTTCGTCCTTACCGTCGCTCTCTTTTCATTCTCTCTCTGTGGCGGTTTTGTGTCCTTCGTACTAAACTTGATCCTCTTCGAAGCTGAAGCGTGTGTGCAAGTGTAAAGTCTTCAAATACAGGTATGAGCAAAGTCAAGCTTATTTTATCTCCATGAAGTTTCATGTCACGGCATGATGTGATCAAGTTAGAACTTTACAGGTGGATCAAGATATTTGTTGACTGTTTTATGCAAAAGTATTGGCAATTGAGAAATTGCGGCAATTACGAATTATTCTGTATTATGGTCGACATAAGATACGGTGGCTAATATTATAAATTTGCAGCTGATTATGTCTCAACAATACGAATGTCCTGATTCCCAAGGGTCAGAATGAGAGTTTCACGCTAGTTGATGGTCCTATTGGATCTGTGTTTGTGTTTGTTTACCATGTTCACATTCAAATAGCCATGAACCAAACTTAAAACTTCAGTTTCTGTGAAATATTGAATGGTGTAATTAGATTTAAAGTTAAATGCGTCACCAAGGTAAATGTATCTAGCTGATTAACAGATAAGAAATTGTTGAAATTGTGAGAATGGCTTGTGACTCTTAAAAGCATCCACAAAAATAAATGAGGAAATGAAGACACTAATTAAGTCACTATTTATTTATTTACTTACTTGCTTATGTAGTTGCCGTGTAGTTTTGTTTTTCCAGCACAAAGCTTTTTTATTTTTATAACTACCATGGAGTTGCATTATAGATTTTTTTAATGAAAAAAAAAAAACTTTAAACTTTTTGTTGAACCCTGCTGTGGTAGCAATAATGGTCCAGGTTTTGAAACCTGACGTAATATAGGTTTAGGAAAAGCCCTAATAAACCTATGCAGATTTAAAAAATAAATAGGTGCATGCTAATTATTGCATTGCACATATTGTCTCTTTCGATAAAAGCATCTGCTAAATTCAGAAATGTAATTAAATGAAGTAATAAATATATAGTAATAATATAATCTTGCCGCCTTTCATGAATTTTTATGCCTTATAACAGAAATTTGAATAAAGTACATTGTGAGAAGGCAATGAAATGTTTGGGGTTGTATTTATGAGAGTAAATAAAAAAAATCCATTATTAAGTACATATTCATTATTGAGTGTTTACAGAGTAAATATTTACACCTCTAGTGAAGATACTTTTTTTTTGCTTATTGCTGATTTTTCCGGCATAAATAACTATTACTATAAGATGAATATATTATTAATTTCTTAATTTTGTTTGAAGTACAAATACGTTTTATTTTCGTGTTTTAATAATAATATTAATGAGTCACCTTTAGATGAATGTAGTCTTTTCTCAGTTAATATTCTGTATATGTGATGTAGGTTCTGTTCAGAGGGAGTTTGTCATGAAATTTGTGACTTTAAAGTTAAACATCTTCCCCCATCAAACCTCTTGCAGTACCTCTGCTTCCTTTAGATGGCACTCTTGCACCAGCCAACCTACTTCCTCCTTTCTGTCTTTCTGTGTCTGTCTCTCCTTTGCTGTCCGTCTGTCTCTAGCGCACAAACATATTCCACCGGAATCTTTTTTTTTTTTTTTTTTTTTTGCTGTGTTTGTTTATATAGAAACGTACTGTACAATATGTGTATCTGCAGTGGGTATTGACCTGGTCTGTTGTGCTGGCTGTAAGCGTAGGTGTCATGTGATGATTAGCTTTGGGCCACCATGTCTCTTTCTGGCATTATGATATGAAAAACAGGCTCTTCAAGCCATGACACTGGCAGGAAAAATGCTGTTCGTACACTTGATCGCCAACTCAAAATTCTGACCCACATGCACGTCCAATTATGTGGGGTGATACCTCAAAGTAACTGCCTTATTGCGTTTTATAGTGCATTTACGCTTATTTGGGTCTTTCTCAACCTGTCGTTCTTTATCTTTTAACAGACAGCGTTTCTGTGGCCGTGCTGGCTCTCCATACCATTTAAATTATGGCCATTCACGTTGTAAATACGTTACATTAACATAATAAATACTCTTTCTTTCTCGATGTAAATGTGAGCCTACATTCTCATCGTAATTACCTTCTCTTCTTATTACAATCTTTGTTGTAAATGCGTTACATTCTCGTTCTAAAGGTTACATTTGCATTGTAAATCTACATTCTCAATGTAAATGTTACATTCTCGTTGTAATTATGGTGTAAATGTTACATTTTCATATGTTACATTCTCATTGTAAATTGTACTTTGTAAATGCGTTATTTTTTTTCTTTTTCTAGATTTTGAATGTAAATGTTACATTCTCGTTGTAAATCTGTTTACATTCACGTTATAAATAAAATTTTGTTCGCAATGTAAATGTTACATTCTCGTTGTGAATGCGTTACATTCACGTTGTAAATACTTTCCTATTTCTCAATGTAAATGTTACATGATCAGTTTAAATATGTTACATTCTCAATGTGAATGTTACGTTCTCATTGTCAATGTTACATTCTTATCGTAAATGTTACATTCTCATAAATACGTTTACATTCACACTGTATATCCAATCTCATTCTCAATGAAAATGTCACATTCTTGTTGCAAAATGTTACATTATCGTTGTACATGTTACATTGTTGTTGTAAATGTTACATTCTACAATGTTACATTGCTAGTCTAACTGGGACTAGTCACAGCACGTGCATATTGTAGTCCTGTTGTTTGCTTCTTTTACTGTCCACATTTTTAAGTCGCTTAGGATAAAAGCGAATTAATTGTGATGTAACATTCTTGTTGTAAATACATTTACGTTCACGTTGTAAATATAATCTCATTCTCAATGTAAATGTTACATTCTCGTTGTAACTGCAATATAACCTAGTTGTGAGGGATATGCAAAACTGCATATTTTTGAAAATAAAATGTATGCATATATTTACATATGTATATATATATATGCCAAATTACCTTTTATTTTGTAAATCTTCACAAAAACAGAGATGATTTGAAGTGCAACCATAATAATTATTCTAAATGTATTGAATTTGATTTAATTAGTTTGTCGTTGGATAGCTGTAGACACAGATCAGATGCAAGATAAGCATTAAATGTATATAAATTACATGTATATGACATATTAGCCAAATAACCTTTTATTTCACATCTCTACACTAGATCATTTGAAGTCCAACACAGGTGATGAATTTGTTTGTGATTTGATGGCTGTAACGGCAGGAGTAAAAAAAAAAAAAAAAAAAAAAAAAAGAGTGTAGGGACAGAACTTCTCAGAGAGGGTTCAGTATGTCTAAGTTATGCATCTACATTCATCCACTCTAAATTACTAAACACTTAAATGAACTAGTCGGCTGTTGGACCATCCTGACGCATTCCTAGTACCGGTTTGATTTCAGCCGAAGGTTCCTGTGATGTACTTGTTTCCTGAAACTGAGAACTTTTTGACAGTTGTTTAGAAGATCATATATATTAGCTTCTGTTACTGTTGGACTTGGTGAGTTTAGGTCAACGTAGTTTTGTTTGTGTATTGACATTCTTTTAACTAATGCTGTGTGTATTGGACTTGGTTCGTCCGGTGGATGGGAGGGGTAGGAATGTAAATCCGTCCCCAGAGAGGGTGACAGGCTCACGGGCTCAACAGAACCTCTGCCCCTGGTCCCAGGACGCCAGGGTGGGTCACTGTTAACCCGGGCTGAAATAGCCAGTTCCTTGTGTGTGTGTGTGTGTGTGTGTGTGTGTGTGTGTGTGTGTGTGTGTGTGTGTGTGTGTGTGTGTGTGTGTGAGTGTTTGCAGACAGAGCAAATATGCCTTTATTTGGCTGGCAACTACTTTCTTCTCCACCATAAGCCTTTGTGACTAATACTAAATACATTTTAGGGGTGTAAAATGATTGATCTGACAGTTAAAAGTTTATGTATTGTTTACAGAATTTCTTCAATCAGTTTTATTTACCATACAGAATTGTTAATTTCTCAACTAAAATAAAACGGTTCTTAACCAATTTTCAGGGAAAAAATCCACCAAATTCTTATTTCCGGAACGGAAATAACGAACGGAAATTAAGAAATCTTAATTCTAATTTATCCCCTGCATGGATTTGATTTGTTTTTGGTCATTATTGCAGTGTGGTGTAAATTGTTTGTTCAGTTATAGCTTATTTGATTTGTGTAATCACATTTTCATGTTTGCATGAAACAAAATCAAACTGAATTGATTCAAAGAATGGTAAAAGAAAACGGACTTACTGTTAGAGAAAATATTTGCATTTTACTATTAACGTTTCCTAATAAAATTATATTTTGAATTTTGGTTTTCAGTAAGAGAATAAATAAATGCTGATGAAATAGATTTGTCTATGAGATGCATCAATAGAAAGTAAAACATCCTGAATTAGCCAATTAGGCAATATGAGTAATTATAAACCTCCAGTCTAAAAATATATGTAAACATTTATTAAAAGCATTATTCATAGTGCTAGTGTCAACAATAGTTCACCCCTCAAATAAAAGTGTGTTACAGGGGTTCTATTGTGTGTGTGTTCAGTAATTGGGCTCGCTCACACACACACACACACACACACACACACACACACACACACACACACACACACACACACACACACACACACACACACACACACACACACACACACACACACACACACACACACACAGTGCTGCTGAAGCGTTTAGCGGTGCCAGGGAATTAGTGTGTGTTTATTGTCCTAGCAGAGAGGGAGTCTGGGTAAGCACTTAATGCCACCATAGGAAACAAGAGGTGGATGAGACCAGCATTCTGAAGGAGGGCGGAAAATCACTGCACGCTGCAAGTCAAGGGTGCTTTTACCAAAGCAGAAGAAACATTTACATTATTGATATGGTCTCATTTTTGCACAGTTCAACTTCATGAATTACTGTGAATTATGATAGTTAATTACATGAGTTATGTTGCGTGAGTCTTTGCAGATTATTTAGAATGATGAGCGAGTTTTGTATTTATATGAAAATGTGTGTAGGTTTTGTATGGCATTTCCATTATCACTTATAATTCGTTTGACATACTGTGGTAATCTCAAACCTATCTTATCTGATTGAGGTTTGAGTCATGGACAACCTAGGAGTATCAGAATATTATTATAGAATATTTTATGTAACAATCCACATGTATGTATTTTTCATTTCCAAATCTTATTGATTAATCACAAAATAAAAAAGTTATATTTAAAGGTATGGGAATCCTATACACACACGTTACTAAGACCAAGTAGTTAAATGCATTCAGTTCAACATTAAAAACTTAACCAAAAAAAGGCATCATACCACGTGAAATAATAATTATACAGTTTCTCTGTCACTCCACGTCTCATGGTACAGTACAGTAAGTGTCCTCCGCCACCAGACCAAAAGCTTGTGTTGTGTGATGAGTGACCTACAAAAACTGCTGATGGACATTTTTCCCCATGATGTCATAAGCATCTAAAGACAACACACCTGCCTGTTATTTTGGGTTTTCTGATGTGTCACCTCACATAGGGGTTATTTTTGCTTGATACCCTTCAAAATAGCCCATATGCAGGACACGACAATAAGATTTTTTTTCTGCTGGCCTAGTCGGAAATATATTGACTGGCCCTGCCACGTAAAAACACACAAAAAAATAATTAAAAAACAAACAAACAGATTTTTAGCAACATTGATATAGGGCTGTCAAAATGCCATCATTTCAGTTAGGGGGAAAAAGCTTTTAGCTTTTCGTCTTAAACCACATGAGGGCGCAATGAGTGAAATAGCCTATTAGTTCACGCATAAAATCCTTGAAAGAACAATTCATAACAATGAAATTACAGAACTGTGTAAAGAAGTGCATACCCTTTAAATTAATGTTTATAAATCAAATATAATTTTGTAAATTGCATAAACAGTTATGAACGTCACAACAAAATGCATAGTTTAGTACAAAGAGCTAAAGCTCCAATCACACGAAGTCGTTTTTTGCGTTTAAAAACATGAGATGCAGTGGAATGAAAAAAAAAAACTCCCACAAAGTCTTGAGACGACTTTTTTTTTAAGTTGAACTTCTTTTTACTCTACAATGCTTTCAAAACGCGCGGCTCGCTGTTGCGAGACGTGAGTGCAACAGTCAAAGATGTCCATCTAGCGCTCGTTTACATAGAATGGAAAAGCAGGTTTTGACGAAACCAAGATCTTCACCGCGTTGAGCTTCTTTATTTAAGCCGATATGTTTTGCATCTAGCGCCGCATCTAGGGTTCAACTGGATAGGCTAACAAAAACATTTAAACTCAACAACGACATCATCGCATCTGACGCACAGCTAAAATACAAATGCACCGTTTTTGCGTTCGAATGTGGATTTTAATTTTAAATTAAATATTTAAATATTATAAATATTTAAAATTCGCATTTTAAATTCGCACAGCCCTACATTGATGTGTCGGAATATATTGTACGGAATATATTTCTTAATGATGTTTTCTAGACTTTTTTTTGTGTGTGATTTTTGAAAACCTTTAGCTAGCGATCAAGTTTAAGTTTAAATGACTTAATACCACATGTACTGTATATGACGGAAAAAACATATACCGTAATTATAACGTAGAACTGTTGACCAGGCAAGTGACAGTTCTGTCAACAGGTCTGAAACTCTCTCACCCTGGCCCTATCGTTATTGAGTTTTTCACATATAATTACTCTTTATTTACCATCTAGAGCGTTTTCTTTGGTTAAATAGATACCTGTTTTGATTTCGTATAGCTTCATACGGGAGTCATAAACTTTCAAATGCTAAGTGCCTCAGGTAGAAACATCTAGAGATGAAGGAGGTCGACCCTGACCTCGAATTAGCTCTATTTTGAATTTGCACTCAACAAAGTATTGACTTTCACTGTGCAAATATAGGACTGTCATTCAGAATATTGGCAGACTGTAGCCAAAGATAATTACTTGCTAAGGTTTATGTGATATAAATGATCTGTCAGAAGGCAGAATGAGGTGGTTTCTGGCGAGGTGTGTCAGGGCTGTGGAGTCCACCGACAGAACGTACAGTGGCTAGATTACCGCTATCGTTTTTGTAGCGCCGCAGTTACGGCTTCGTCTGTACCTTCATGTGTTATCTTCATATGTAGTGAAATTCTGCATATGTATTATATCAGAGACTATGCTTCTGTTTATGTGAATTCTGCATAGTTTTGTGTATGACTCTCTTTTTCATTGTGCAGGTAGTTTGATCTCAGTCAGTTTCTAAATGTAAGATTTGTGACGGACTCTATCTTGATCCTATTAAACCTTTTTTTTTAAGTCAGTATGAAACGGCGGACAGTTTCACTTTTAATGTGCCGTGTTTCTGCTTTATTTAAATCATTATTTACTTTTAACTCTTAACAATATATTAGAAAGGCTGCATTACCAGCAGAAGCTGAAAATGAGTGTTATTATATTTTAATTAATGCTTAGTAGGAGGATTTTCTATGTTTTCCTGATGTTCAGAATTTTTGCTTTTACATATCAAAGCTGATATGAACAGGCTAAACTTCGATTTAAATCCGAATTTAAATGCCAGACTTAAACAGGCCATAAAAAAATGCAGAAATCTCGTTTTTTTTCTTATTGAAGTCAATGTGAACAGGTTCAATTTCGCTTTCATTCTTCATTGATCCACCAGTATTGAACATGAATTTAAGAAGGCAATGTATGTGACCGTACATAAAAACAGACAAATATTCCTGAACTTCTGAAATATTTTCTTTTATGTGAACAGGCCAAATTTTGCATCATTTCTGAATCGATCCGCAAATATTAAGCGTGTTTAAGGACGCCTTGTACGTTACCTCACATGAGAGCAGGAAATATTCCTGAACTTCAGAAATATTTGTGGAATGTTTGTTTTTTAAAGCCGATGTGAATTGCATTTGTAAAGAAAGCAATGATTTGAAACGGAAGAACCAGACAGATGGAGAGCGTACAGTGGAGACGGCCGTGGATGGAGAGCGAAAGATTGGATGGGAAGATGGAGAGGAGGGTAAGACGGAGGGGTTGACGACGCGCCTGCAGAATACAAACAGGGTTTTTCCGTCTGGAGCGTTTGCCCTCATGGCACCAGCAGAGGCAAGGCAACACGGCTTAGATTAATGCACTGATAGAGGGAGGGAGAGGAAGAGAGATAGAGCGACGGGATGAGAGACGGGCAGAAAGAGGAGAGTCCAGGATTAATTGAATGACTTCTGGATTGAACTCGTGATGGACGAGTCTTCAAAATGAAGAACTGTAGAAAAAACGACGGCAACATCGAATAAAATAAACGATTCATACCGTTTTATTTGTACGGCCTAAACGCATTCTAAGCGGACCTTATCCCTCACACTTGCATCGACCGCTATGAGATATAAATAGTCAAACCTCATTCATCACTGAATTGGGCGAAACCTAATCCATGTACTCTGTATCTCGCATTGTTATTTAGTTCTGTTACTTACTTGGCTTGTAACAAATGTGGGGAGATGTGGCTAACAGACAGCAATATGCCCATGTGGCATTATCAGTTATCGCTGACTGGGTTTCTCTGCGGCCCCTAGCTCATCGCATTCCAGACACAACGTGATCGACTGCAGTTGAAACGCGAGAGAATCCGATAAACGTGTTCACATCTACTTGTGCTGAAACATACCCTAAGACGTAGCCACATGCGAATCCTAGTCAAGCGTTGCGGATAAATTCTGCATAGAAGATTGCAGGGGCTTTTCTCTTCATGGAGTTAGTGTTTGCGTTAGCGTCAACCGGTGTGTTAAGGGATTTAGAGGTCATATTTTATATGGCATGACAAACTTAGTGACTCTTGCATTCTACCATGAAAAGTCTACTTGTTTTTATGCAGGTATGCCTTGCATGGAGAAAAAAATTTGCATACTTGCCTAACCCATAATGCATTGTGCTTGACCCTCCTTCTGTCCACTGTGCCTTTTAACTTCATATTGAAGCCATGATTCAATTTTAAACTTTTGAGTTTTTAATTTTTTGGTGTTCTTTCTTTTGTTCTTACCTGCTTGCTTTTGTTCAGTGGTTTGTTTGTTTGTTTGTTTGTTTGTTTTTTTGTTCACTCATTTGTTTGGTCATGGTTTGTAATTGTTTTTTGTCCCCACATGCTTTTGTTTCTTTCCCTTTTTATATCTTGTTTCATTTTTGTCTGCTTACTTTAGTTTGTTTGTCTTTCTTTCTTTCTGACTTTCTTTTTTTCTTTGAGTGTTTTCTGTTACACTCTGCAGTATCAGGAGCATAGTTCTGTATCAGATGTTATATCACGCTGTAATTCTGTTGTTGATAAAGTGTTTGGCCCTGTGCGTGTTGTGCTGCTGTTATCATGAATCACACAAGCACTTGAGCGAGCGCGCGCGCGTGTGTGTGTGTGTGTGTGTGTGTGTGTGTGTGTTTTATCACTGATCAGAGTGAGGTCGTCTTGGCCATGTGTTGCTTTATATTTCATCATCTTAGGCTTCTTATCTTCTGTTGGCTCCACATAACCAAGCCCCTAATTCTGTTTTACCACTGACATACACACAAATACACTACCTGCAGAAACGCACAAGGATCCATGTTATGAGTTGGGAGAGAAAATGGATCGAATGATCACTGTCTTTGGCAAATATTTCATCTCAGTGTTATAAGATGATTTTCACTGAAATGTCCACCGCTGTTAGATTGATCACCACTCAACTAGATGACATGACTGTGATGTTTCTCTCTGAGGAAAACACTTGCATAGACACACAAACATGGACATAAAGTTACCAGACACAGTCTGGCCCCGTGTTGACCTGTGTTGCGGCGTTTATCTAATAACATAATTTAAGGGATTTCCTGAGCGGGTTGAGGAGTGCAAATCCCTACACACACACACACACACACACACACACACACACACACACACACACACACACACACACACACACACACACACACACACACACACACACACACACACACACACACACACACACACACACACACACACACACACACACACACACACTGGATTGTTCATGGATTTCTCTCTGTATATTGTACTATGTCTTGAATGACATGTAGAAAGTGTTGGGCTGTAATCAAATTATCGGTGTGTGTTTGTGGAGATCTATGTGTATGTGTCGGTTAATTTGAGTGAGTCCGTTAAAGAATTATAGCCAGTTCTGACCAAAAAACTCTATTTAGGTGTAACTTTACACACACACACACACACACACACACACACACACACACACACACACACACACACACACACACACACACACACACACACACACACACACACACACACACACACACACACACACACACACGTTTTCTTAATTATCTAAACAAGGACGTACCATATACTTCTACTGAAACTCTACCAATCAAAGAAAGATGTGTATTTTTGGATTTAAATAAATACATTTCTTCAAATAATTTGTCCAGTTGAGTTTGTCCTCGGATATTCCCAACAGGTGGGTTGGTAAAATGTATTTTATTATAAAAAAAATTAAACGAATAGCATGTTAAACTAATATAATTTAATATCTATCTATCTATCTATCTATCTATCTATCTATCTATCTATCTATCTATCTATCTATCTATCTATCTATCTATCTATCTATCTATCTATCTATCTATCTATCTATCTATCTATCTATCTATCTATCTATCTATCTATCTATCTATCTATCTATCTATCTATCTATCTATCTATCTATCTATCTATCTATCTATCTGTATAACTATCTGTTTTGTTATTAATTTATACACATTGAATCCCCAAATTTATGTAAGGCGTGTAAAAAAGATATCATTTTTAAGTGCACACTTAAAGAAACACACTTATTGATAGTCATATTTCATACACTTTACTTCCTGTATAGGTGCACTCTATATACTGACTTTACTCACAAGTAAAACATTGAATCAGAACAAAAGTACATTTTCAGACTTTTCCCTGTGCTCCTTTCTTATCTCAGCACACGCACAAGCACACAATACACCCTCACCATTGCGCCGTCCTTCCTCGAATCCCCATCTTTCTCCCTGGGAGTTTCCTGTGGTCGTCCTGAGCTCAGCAGCTGATTGGTCAGCTCCGGCGACGGTTTAATCACGGGGATGGGTGTTTTTTGGGAGTCTTGTAATGACTTCCGATTTTCTCAGGGAGGAAGCGAAATGTAAATTAAGCAATTATGTATCTTAACGAGGGTAACACGGTATTTATAGACCTTAATAACCTTAAGTGGGCCGGTTTGGAAGCTCGTCAAGGGAATTAATGCAGTCTAAACAGCCGGCTCTCCTGTTTGACTTGGAGTCTGCTGTCGCACAGAAATATGAAAATTAGTTTTACAGTCAACCCTAGTGTTTGGTGCACAACACATACTAGAGCTCTTTGTGCTTATTTTCGTCTTTGTAAGAAACTGATAATAGTAATAAAACAAAGTTATAGTGTTGAGCCTTGGAGCACATGTGGGCTTACCTAGTTCAAGTCTGGATTGTTACATTTCTCTATTCTGTTCCCCGCGCTAAGCATCATTTTCTTTGCTTTATCTACTAGTCTTATTTTTTTTAATAGTAAATTATTAATAAATAGGCTTGACAAAATGTCCGTTTTGACTAATAACGGTATTGGAAGTATATAAAAGTTTCTCAACATAGTAAGATTACTTTAAAGCGTGCTATAAACAATATCACAACAAATATTTATTGTAAAAAACAACAACATATGACCTAGTCAAACTAATTGGTTGGTTGGTTTCTGGAAAACCACAGTGACCCATACTTAGTTATGACCACCACAAAATATCTGAGAAAAAATATCTTCATTTCAGAGAGTATATATTTTTTTTACTCAAAGTGTCACTGTTATGCACCAAAAAGAAAAGTTCGGAAGGCCGATTTGACATTTGAAGTGAACTGGAACAGAGCAAGTGACTTCTGTGGTAAAATATTTGGACTGCACAATTGCAGACGGCAGCACAAACGTATTTTTGTAGGAGTAAGCACACAGTCTTTTTTAAGTCAGCCCCTCATCTTAAATGCACTTTTAATATATTGGGGTTTTTAGATTGAGTTGCGTGTGTCTCAAGTGGTAGGCTAGTTTGGGATTATATTCCTCCCATATTGCGAATGAGAAGCTTTATTTTACCGCCTGCCCAGCACTTTCTGCAGTTTTAAATAATAAAAACAAATTGGAAAAATTAAAGTAATCTTAATACGCCAAGATGATACCAAGGCACATTTGAATATGTTTCCTGTTGTGTTTGGGGAAATAAGAGACCCTCTTGCTTTCTTCTTTCAGTATTATTATTGTTTTTATTTTTATGTAGTGAAAGTTTAAGTTTAAATGACACCAAATAAGAAAAAAAACTCATGACTGTGTCAAGGTCAATACGTTTCTTTAAATATCACATCATTTGACCCACATGTATTCGAGAAAATTTAACTTGATGGTTAAACTATTAAAAAGTATATACAAATATGACCAAAACCACATCAAACTAATACTGAATACAGAGTGTATTTATAATAATTTGGGACTTGCCCATTTTTTTATATAGCCTTGTGGGCACTTTTCTTGTAAGTAGGCCTATAAGAGTTGAACTCCCATTTTAACGTCTCTCACTTAGTTAAATGAGGCTTCAAGTTGCATATGAGAAAATTCACCTGAACGAGGACGTGTGTTCGGTTGTCGCTGTTGTGTGTGATTTGGTGTGTCCGTAATTCACCTGTGTGTGTCAAGACTGATACACGCCGGCACCAAGTGGAATTTGTCCTGGTGCCATTCTGTCGAATTTCTCCCTTTTTTTTTTTTTATTTGTATTTTTTTCGTACGGGCGTGAGGAATCCTGGCCCTCGCTATCACAAAGAGATGCAAATCTCTCTTTCTCTCTCTCTCTCTCTCACTCTCTCAGTCTTCTGCCGTCGTTCAGCCGTTACGGGAAGGGCAGACTGCTGGCGCCGAGCGGTTTGGGCTCTCTTCAGTACACACACACACACACACTTGTTCACGCACACTAAGGCGTCACACAACATACCAACACACAACGTATGCGCATGCATGAACTTTGTGTGCCATTTCACCCGTTATTAATGAATTGAAATATATAAATATGCCACACACACACGCATAAATTTGACTGCACATGCATTAAATGCATCCATTTAGTCTAAATGAGGCGTATTGTTGTGTTGCACTGGCCATTTAGGAAACAGAATAATGTTCAAGACTTTGGTCCCACAACCCTTCCACTAGGCTGTAGACCCCCTCTGTCTTGCTTTCTTTTTCTCTGCAGTTTCTTCTTTTCCTTGCAGTTCACCGAAGGGTGAGAAGTTCATAGACTGAGAGGCGGTCAACTCAGGTAGACATCAACTGTCTATGCAAACCCATCCTGAACCGGAAACATTTTCCCCTAAAATTTCCGTTGTGCGAAACCAGTTCGACCTAGCTGCGTATCTGAATGTGGTGGAGGAAATGGAGGTTGCATTTTGTGACATCCTTTCCTCATGTTCAAATTTCACGGTCAGTTTCTATGATACTCTGTGTTGTATTTTTGTATCTTCTCAAAAGCTCGAGAAACCGCACGTCTTCATCGCGCGTTTGGACGTCAATCACGGGTCGGCTGTTCCGAGCAAAAGAAAAAGAGATGAGCGTAAATCGCCCGGTCACTTTTTAAGCCCCTTTATTTACCTACCAGAAACTTTTCAAAAAAGTTTATTTGACTGCTTCCATAAAAAAAGTAATGTACAGTGTTTATTGACTTGAAGTGCCGATTATTTATTCTGGCTAATTTGAAGCAGCGGTCTCCTCTCCCCGTTCCTCCGTCTCTCCCTTCGTGTTTTTCGGATAATCCCGAGCAGTGGTAAAGGAGTGGAGTCAGATGAAAGATTAAATAAATAAATAAAGCGCTTTGGATAACATTCCCCTCCGATTGACCTGACCCTAAGACCTGAGAGACACTCACAAAAAGGTCACGACCTGGCCACAGGAATGTTCATTTTGAATTGCACTTATAAATACCCTTGTCTAGCAACAACTTCAGGGTATGAATGTTTTATAATACAGAATTATAAATTAATATTAATATTTACATGATATATACTTGTCAGTGCAAAGATTGTATTGACTTCTGGATGTTCAAACCTGAAAAGTTTGTCAGATGTCATTTAAAGAATTATATAATTTCAGTCAAAAACATGCTTATAAAAGTTCTTTGATCATACAGTATATATATATATATATATATATATATATATATATAGTATGAGCAATAATGAACTTATGTACAATTTTTTATACATATATAGAGAGAGCAGCCTGTTGCAAAATTAGATGGACAAATTAAAACAATAACTAAAAAAGAAATGTATATTTATTTAATTGGTTATATTTTTTTTAGCCTCTGATATATTGCTAGGTAGAATAAAAAAAATGATTTTCACAAAATTAGCATTCATTTTGAGCAGTTAAGACATTATACAAAGTAAACTATATAATTTATTTTTTTGGCTATGTTTTGACGACCTTATCTAAGATGGCATGGCTTATTTCCTGTCAAACTAAACATCTGTAAGGGGGCATGATTTAAATGATAGTACAGATTTGAAACGGCACCGTAACAGTTTTACTACCTTGTGCAGGAACTCTGGAACTCTGGTTGAGCGTGCCGTGCCGTCTGAATGTGCTTTGCATGATGGCTCCGTTTCTCTATGTTGGAAATGTAGTGTATCTGGATTCTTTTCACATTACACTCAGAAAAATATAAGATAACTATTGTAGGACATTTTTGATGCCTGACAGATTAGCCCATCGCCATTCTCAAAGAATTTCAGTTGTTTATGAAAAATGTGCACATGTACCCTACATGTTCTTAAATTTGAATACATGTTTGAATTGAAATAAAAGTATTTCGATGAAACGTTATTGTCAGGAGTCTAAAAATAATGTTGTGCTAATTGGATCACGTTTTTATCCTAATCAACAAATTTTTTTTGTAGATGCTATAGAATTACAGTAGCCAACATTTGAAGTGGATCAAAATAGTTGTCCTAAGACAAGAACGGGCATTGTTTAAAATTCATGTATAACTTTGATGAAAGGTTTTGATCCACTTCAAATGTTGACTACTGTAGTTTTTAATTTTAGTTGTTTAATATGCATTTCATTCACATTTTACAGATTAATATCTAAATTTGTATGAATTGTTTGATTAAACTCAGTATGTGTAATAGTAATGTAAAATCAATAATAAATGTTGATTTAAAAATGCTAGTGATATTTTCTAGAAAAACTATTCAAGATTTTTTACTTCAAGCTGTTGATTTTGAATTTCAAAATATGTACATTTAAATTGTGTAGATTACAAACCATGTATTATAGTGAATGCAAATTCTAAACGCTGCATTGTGGAAATATCTCTCCATGGCAGTGGCGAGTTCACTGCGTTAATGTATGTATAAGCATATATCAGTCCTGCGGTAGCGAGAGTTCATCAGAACCAGCAGCAGGTCGCCGTTACTGATCTGCACGGGAACAAAGTCAACTCAGCTAGACGCTGCACTGCAACGCTCCTTATCTGTTTATGTGATGGACTTTTTCAAACGCAAACATTTTCTTTAGATGCGCTGGGAACACACAGACCCCGATAGGGATCGGACGCAGTCTAATTGCTTCAGATAGCAGCGTGTTATTAGCATTAAAACCGAACACGGGAGCAAAAAGCTTTCCTGACTTCAGCATCGCTGATGAACAGAGAGACCCCGTCTCTCGTTTCGAACAGTATTAAACCTGGAAACAATTCAAATGCACTAAGATGCAATTTTTTTTGGTAAATTCATACCCCCGATTTGACTGCCTAATAGTTTTCTTGTGTATAAAAACATTTCTTGTGTGTGTCACACAAGTTTGTGTGTGTAGAAAGTACTTTTTAACCCTGCTTTTGACCCTTCTCTGACATGCTTTGCATGGGTGTGTGTGTGGAGTGCTGGTTTCAGATGTGCCTTCTTGCCAAGGCGTCTGAGTAGCTCAGACTCCCAGGACAATACCCAAAACACACCCCCCCTCCACCCCTCCATGAGCTGGCTCGGGGGCATTCCTCCACCGGTTCACTGGCAAGGCTCAAGTGGGTTCCGTTTTTTCAAGCGCTCTAATTGCTGAAAGACATAATTGTCGAGGACTTTGAAGTAAAAGTCAATTTGCCATAAGTCCACCACTAAGTGTTCAACTGGACTGTTTTTTCTTCTTCCCCTCAGCGCTGTTTGCTTGCCAGCGAACTTGTTCTGATGTATCGATAACGGCAACTTTAAGACCTGTTTATTTAACAAGGCCAAAATATCAAGCTCTTTTTGTTGTCGTTAGTCGAACAGCGCTACGCGTTTACGATCGCGCTTAATAGAATAATGGCATCCGGCAAGGACGGGCTTTTGTTTTGCAAGTTTTCTGCACGCCGATGAGTTCAAGGCAGGTGACCCGGCGTCGTGCTGCCACTGTCTCGTGTTTTTCAATGACTAATAAGGGTGATGACAGGGTTATGGGAAGTGTAACAGGTACTGACACAATACCTCCATGCTCTGCCTCTCAATACAACTCAAATTAGTCACCCCTCACACGTGAAACCTGTACACCTATCCGTGTGGTGTGCGTGTGTGTGCGTACGTGCTCGCTTCCGTGTGTTGTGTGCGCGACAGGCTCCATCCGTCAGTGTTTATTGTTTACTGTACTCCTGGTGGCGCCAGGGCTAGAGAAAACAGAAGCCTTAAAAACGCTTTGTTTTGGGGAACGGCGAAATTCTGCGGTTTTCTAATCGCAAAAGGCGATCAGGGCCCCTGATCTGTGTATCGGCTGAGGGGAGGGGAACGTTGCTCAACTGAAGTTCCATGTATGGCAGTGAGAACATGTGGGCGCTCCAGTCTGTCTGTCTCCAGCGCTCTCCTGAAAGAAAGAAAGATAGACTTTCAGTGAAAGACAGCGAGACACAACGACTGACAAAAGACCTTACGCCACAATAAAGCGAGAGGTGGCTGTTGTTTGATTTCACAGCAGTCCTATATTCCGAAATAGCACTCCAGTGAAGGGGGGGTGCGCGTTATCTAATATTCATCCTCTGTCGGATATTCAAACTCCAAACTCCAAATATTTAAAGCAAGAATTAAAATCTACAATGATTTACATTCAGAAATGTCTAGTAAATTTCACAAATAATTCTGAGAAACGACAAGCAACATTTTGAATTAATCATGGAATTAGAAGTAGAAAAACTAAAATAGTATTTCTTAATGTACTCCAACAATATTTTTTTCCAATAATTTTACAGGGTGAGGATAGTATAAAAATATTCCGGTCTTCTTTTCCACTACAAAGAGAAATATAAATAGTGATGGATTTCCCAAGTAAATGTTATTTATTGCTATGCACAATTAAAGCAGGGCACATTCACACACACACACACACACACACACACACACACACACACACACACACACACACACACACACACACACACACACACATATATATTATATATTATTTTTTTACGTGCCCTGCTTTAATTGTGCATAGCAATAAATAACATTTACTTGGGACGCACCAATAAAATACTGCCCAATATCGATATGCTGATAATTATTTTCAATATAGCTGATAACCTATAAATGACTTATAATACTATTGTGCTATTTTTTTTTCTTAACAAATAAATAAATGAAAAATAAAAGATTAAAAATTAAAATCAATCATTCATTTCAAATTAATTTTGAGATTTAACAGTGTTATTGAATTAAATTACTAGTGGTTTGAAAGGGTAGTTCACCCAGAAATGTATATATTACTCACCCTCTTGTCGTTCAAATCTTAAAAGTCACCGGTTTGGAACAACATGATGGTGGATAAATGATGACAGAATTTGAATTTTTGACTGAACTATCCCTTTAAGTAACTTTAAGTGAGCTTTAGATGACGACAATCTAACAACATATCACTGAATTAGTGATTTTAAGTTATGATAAAATAAAGCAGATAGTTTGAAAGAACTAATTTGCATAAATTAAATGAACCATCTTAATGGGTGCAAAACTACCCTAGTGCTGCAGTCTTTATTGCCAGACAAAGTGTTTGAAAAACAAAGTATTCGATACCTTATTTTTTGTCCATGCAGGCGCAAAAAATCATTTATTTTGTATTTACCATTGATTGAAAGAGTTATTGTGCCAAATAAGACTTCTATCAATATGGTACGGAGACGGGTGCAGTCAGAGAAAGGAATGTACAAATCAACCACTTCACTTTAATCAAGCGTTGATGGACTCCTGTCCAAGTGTGTAAAATAAATCCAAATGAACCTTTTTTTTTTCTCCCCAAACTCAAAGCACACAATGTACACTATTGGCATGAGAGCCCAATAAAACGTTCTTTTCTTATAGGAAAAGCAATAATTGATTTGACATTTCCTGCCACTTCAAAGGCTCTGAGCCCTGTAGGCATTGTACTAAATTACTGGAGAAAGAAGATTTGCTATTAGCCGAGTGTTAAGTGTTCACCACTGTCTTACTCTTTTCGCTTTACCAACTCAACACGCTTGTGTGTCCATGAAAAGAAAGAGAATGTGTGTTTCGCATTTGAAGATAGTTACATTTTGCTGCCACAAAGAACCTGTGTGTTTATAAGTAAACTTTCTGTGTCTTTCTTCACACCTGTTATGTATGTTTTTTTTCTTTCTTTCTGGATGGTAAAACTGTTCTCTGTTTTCAGGCAAACCAGCATCAAGGAAGAATTTTGATGTGTAAATACATTTTTACTGCCTTTATCATCGTATGTATGTGTGCATTTCCTGTTTTATGACTTTAAAGTTAGTTTTCTCTCTGAATTTAAACTTTTATTTGTAGTTACAACAGTAGATTATAGCTAGACAGACTGACAGTATAACGATAGAAATGTCTTCTTGTAGAAGTTTTGCTATATTATTTATATCATAGCTTCTATATTTTGTGGCTTTTTATTTTTTTGCAGTTGCCAAACAATAACACAACCTCCGATTATTGTAAAATGATACGAGGTGCATATATCAGCTATTTTAGAATAGATTCCACTCAATCAGAATTTTTTTCAGAATTATTATGTCTATTAGTTTTACTTTTTTTAGGCTTTTGTTAGCTCAAGTGTTATATCATAAAGTTGTTGTTTTTTGCTAATGCCTGCCTTAATTCATATATTAATTTATCATAAATAGTCACTATTTAAGTTTGCGTATATTTTAGGTAAAAAAAAATCAAATAATTACCTCCATTTTTGAAGTTTAAAATTCACCGAATTATATCAAAATATATAATATAAATTATACTATAAAAATAAATGATAATATACAATGTACATATTAAATAATCTTGTTCTTTATAATTCTATGAATGAAAATAAATGTGTATAGCCTACATATGCATTAATCAAATTAAATATATGTATATATATTGTATTTGATATATAAATGAATATATATATATATATATATATACACACACACAAACATACATATATATATATATATATATATATATATATGTGTGTGTGTGTGTGTGTATGTGTATATATATATATATATATATGCATGTATGTATGTATGTGTGTATATATATATATATATATATATATGTGTATTTATATATATATATATATATATATATATATTAATTAGCTAAAATATATAATATGTAGGTGATCGCTATGGCTGCCCGATTATAAAATTGATCATATTGTGACTTGTTATTCTCCCCTCTTTAACAGCAGATTCATGTACATTTTGATACATGCTATTATTGAAGTTCCCTTTATATTTTGCACAAGTCTATGTTAAAGCTACTCTTGCAATGTTAACCCCAGCAAAGCTGGATCTCCACACTCACAGATAAACGGTGTGTGTTGTGATTAGGGTACTAGGCAGGGCCCTGCAGTGAGCGCGGGAGCCACAGAACGAGAGAGAAGCTGCTCTTATCTCAGGCAATTAATCAGAGAGACTCATATTGCGGGACAATTATTCAAAGCTTATTCTTGAATAACTTACAGCCGGAAGCGTGCAAGAAGTTTCCCCTGCTGGACGTGAAGGTCGTGAGAGCAAGGAGACGCTGCAGGACAGAAGGCCGGCGGTACATTTGTGTGTGTTTAAGATAGATACTGCAGACAAGGTCAAAGTCATGGCAAACTCTACTTCTGTTTCCATTTATTTCACACCAGGCAGGTTTTCCTTTATTAAATCGCTCGTCTTGTGCACCATGTTTAAGGTTAATTAGGGATGCATCAATACAGAAAGTTACGCTGATTACAAATATTATGGCTGATATTATAAATCAATACAGTTTTGTCTTTTATTATTTTATTTATTTAAAGAACCTTCACACTATACTCCAATCTGTAATTTCAATGCTACAAATAAAATCAGACATCAAAGTAATACATTGTACAGTAGAAATAATTGATAACTGCCTAATATTGGTTGAAACTGGCATATATTTTTAAAAAGCCACAATTGTGCTTGATTAGAATTTATGAATAATTTTTTTGTTTTGTTATTTATAATATGATAACCTACCAGTTTAAAATAAGCTGGTTTAGGAATCTTTGTGTGGTGTAGATGATTCCTCTGTTAAATACTTCTACAGGTTGAATGTTTTTTTTGTTTTGTTTTTGCCCCTGCACACAGGACGCGCTCAGATGTTAGTAATCGTCCTGCACAGAGGCTGTGTGGAATTGGAACATTAAACGCATCTTATCTTTTCTCGTTTAGCCTGCTTCTCGCGCTCTGCATTGATTGGAGCCCCCAATAAATGAGTTGCCTTTAATTGCAGTAGGCCTTAATCCAACTTTTCCTTTTTAAAGTACCACAGAGGGAGGGGTGGGGGAGATTTTAATGAAAGTGATATGAGTCGTCGTCCCACCCCACCCCCACCCCATTACCATACCTAACTATTTGTGTGTATCAGTATGAGAAAGCTGGTTAGTTGCATCAGGCATTGGACTCAGTAAATTGACAGCTCTCTCTCTCTCTCTCTCTTCTCATTCACTCTTTCTTATCTATCCATTTTAATTACTTCACAATGTGTGTGTAAGCTTGTTTTCATTCCCATGTACCATTTTTGGCGCAGTGGCTTTCTCCCGTTATCACTCCCTGTCTTTAGTCTTATTCGCATTTGTAAGTGACACAATCAATTAAGCGCCGTGTGTTTATGTGTGCGAGTGTACAAATCTGTGCTTTTCTTCGGCAGTGCCAAATGAAATGGGAAGGAGGGGGGTTGATTTTTGATATCAGATGAAAGAGAAACTGTTTGCAAGTGAAAACGGAGCCGTTTCTCTGCTGGACGAACGAGTAGAGGCCTGACGTCTGAAAATTATCACACACATTTTCAGATATCTCTCATTTCAATCCCTCCCATGAGCACTGTTTTCAAACACACGCTGAGTTTCATATGTAATGGTGTAATGATGGAATTTGCTTATTTGAAGCTTTACGGGCACAAATGCATGTGTACTGAGAACTATTAGGTATATTAGATAAACTATTATTTAACTTATTGGCAAACAATGAAAAGTAGGTACGTTTAAACAAATTTGTCAAGTTTGTCTGAGTTTCAAAAAGTTCACAACAAAATTCAATTTCAAAAAGATGTACGTGCCATACCATTGTGACACCAGTAAATGACAATAGGAGCTTTGTTCAGAATGTCAAGAAGACACATATATATATATAATTGTTTCACTTTCTCAATTTTCACTCAAATTTATTTTTAGCAACATTCGTCAAGCTAAACCTTGTTAATTGTTGAAAATTTGTTGGAAAAAAAGAGGCAAACCACTTTGGTCCTCATAAGTGAGTGATGAGCAGAAATCAAACTTAATTTTCAACAATGTCACTGTTTAGTTTAAAAAATTTTCAACTCGTATGAAGTAATTGTAAAATAAAATGGCTCTTATATTATTTAGTTTGACCTCATGAGGTGGACAACCAACATTTTCTGAAGGTTGAGCACCTATTTTCACCTGCAATTTGGTCAAAGAAAAATGACTTCATTTTTAAGAGTTTCAGACCCTTTTTGGTACCTTGTTCGTGGATATGTCCAATTGTATGAGAGAAAAGAGAGAGTACTTCTATTCCAAGAAGAAAAGAAACGGAGGATAGAGCCATAAAATGCAAATATCACCCATGCTGCTTTTCCTTTTTTTTCCCATACAAATTAAATGTCAGCGTTGTGAAATACTGTCACTTTACTTTACACTGAGGAGGTGATGACAAATCCATATTCTTCCTTTAAATAAAAATTCTTATTACGGTGCTGGCGCGGTAATCACGCCGGCACAAAGCCTTCCCGTGATTAACGATAGCAATTTATTGTGCAAAAGGGCCGAGAAGAGGGAGAGCGACCGACGCAGAAGAGACATCATCTTTATCATAATTCGCATCATAAATAACCGGCCACAGCCAATCAGAGAGCAGCCGGCGTGTCATTCCCAAATAACCTTTGATAACTATTACAATTCCACCGGCCGGAAGAAAGCCTAAAGTCACAATGTTATCTTATCCCCATTCTGCGCTTATAGAATACAACAATATTACCATATAGATTACACTATTTATAATAGAGGGTGTCAGAGGGCTCTGCCTGCACTTCCTGTCATCCATTGTGCTGCAGAGAGTTGCAGTAGCCAGATTACCACTGGTTAACTGGTATCACACCACCCTAGTGTGTAGTGTGCGTGTGTGTGTGCGTGTGCGTGTGTTTGTGCATGTGTGTGTGTGTGTGTGTGTGTCTGTGTCTGTGTGTGTGTGTGCGCGTGAGCGTGTGCGTGTGCGTGTTTTTGGAGTCCTTGGAGACATTAAAAAAGTTTGATTTAACCAGAGATTGCTTCCGCACTTGGATGTGGGTCTGATTTTGTGTGTGTGTGTGTGTGTGTGTGTGTGTGTGTGTGTTTGTGTATCTTGTTTGCTCTGTTGATCTGCTGTGTAATCAGGTGTGTATGATTCTGATCTTTTGCTCTGATATCCACCCTCTATTCCACCGTGAAATGTTCCCTCTCATTTAATATTGCTCATATTCACCTTTCTGACTTTGTCTTATTTTCCCCCACAATGTTCTTTTTGAATAATTAAATAAGGTGTGTAATTTGTGCTGTGTTGATTGTGGTGCATGTGAGCTTTCAGTCTGATTTACATCATACCTTGGTCCTGTATCTCTTGATTCTTGCAGTGTGGATATTCTGGTTGCATTTGATTTATTTTAAATATTTTTTTTATATTTCTCTCTGGCAGATGAGGAAGAGGAGGAACCGGTTCCTGCAGATATGGGCACCTCTGCCGAGGCCATGCAGGTCTCCTTGGGTGAGGAAGAGGATGGTGAGGAAGAGGAGAATGATGAGAACTGGCTTAGTCGACATGGCGGACAGAGTCCCAGACCTGAGGGTTTATTGCCTGCCGCCAAGAGACCCCGCCTAAGCACCAAACCTGGCGTTAGCCCTGAATGGAGTTACGAACCACGGGAACCCCTCAGTTCCCTCAACTCCCAACACATGCCCCATTCTCCCTCCCCTCCCCTCTCCCCTGAATTACCCAGACCTCCTGTGGCACCTCCTACACCTGGACACAAGCCCAAACTGCCCTCGCCCTCTCCTGCACGGCAGAAGAACAAATCACCCAAAAGAGGGGGTTGCTCTGCACCCACTGGTATTTTGGGCCGAGCGCTTGCGTTGACCCCACCCAAGACCAATCAGAAGGCTGGGAAGAGATCACCCGGTAGGCCCAAAAGCCCCCGCAGCCCACGGCCAAGTCCTGCCCATTTGAGTGCAGCTGGGCGTGGTTGGGCCGGACCTCTCGGAGATGATAGTTCTCGCGATGGCCAGTTCAGAGGTCTTGATACAGGAGACGAGGATATTGAGAACTCTATTGCTGCTGTGATTGCTCGCGCTTGTGCGGGTGGAGATGGCACATCAGACCCATTTGCTTATGACTCGGACTCAGACAGTGAGGGGACAAACCCCCCAAAACCTGCACCCAAACCTGCACTTACGCTTAGCTATGTCAAACCTCCACAAGTTCTCCCCGGAAAACTTCCGCTTCCGCCAGTTCCCCTACATCTCAACCCACCCAACCGCTGGACAATGGATGACTCTATAGACGAGGTCATTCGAAAGGCCAATCAGGGTCAAAAGCCAATTCAGGCCCCAAGTCTTTCACCTCCAGAGCCTGCTTACCTGTCGTCCCCACCTGACTCGCCTCCTACACCGCCACCACCTCTCAAACCACCCCAGGAACGGAAAGACCCAGTTACCGCTACTCTTCTGAAGAAAAAACTCAAGAAAGACATCAGGGCCAAGTTAAAGAAGAAAGACAAGGAGCGACTCAAGGAGAAGAGCAAGGAGAAAGGAAAGAACAAGGACAAAAATAAGGAGAAGAAGCGGGAAAAGGAGCGAGGGCAGGTGGAGGAGAACAAGATCGCCTGGCCGGAGCTATCGCTTGTAGTTGGAGGCGAGGAGCGGAGAGATGGCCTTGGCGGGAAGAAAGAAAAGGACAAACACAAAGACAAGAAGAAAGATAAAGAGAAAAGTAAGAAAGAGAAAGAGAAACGAGACAAGGGTAAGGAGCGGGGCAAGGAGGAGAAGAGGATATCTCAAGTAACCAAAGATGTCGCGGCTGCCGTTGCCGCAACCAGCCCACTGTTCAGCCCCCAGTCCTGCTTACGAATCCCAACAATGTTGCCCCCTTTGCCACCAATACTCCCTGATAAATTGTTCCTGAACACCAAGGATACCAAGAGCAAAGACAAAGACAAGAAGAAGGACAAGAAAGAGAAGAAGAAGAAAAAAGAGAAAGAGAAAGATAGAGAGAAGGAGCGTGAAAAGGAACGGGAGAAGGAACGGGCAAGGGATAAGGAGCGAGATAAAGAGGAGAAGAAAAAAGACAAAGAGAAGAAAGAAAAGACGAAGGAAAAGGAAAAAGACAAGTCAAAACTTGAGAAACAAAGTTTAATGGTAAGATGCCCCCTGGTCTCATACTGTGTTGGGAAAGCTACTTTTGAACAGTCAAGCTGCCCTCTTACAGTTACACTACTTCTACTAAAAGCTAAACTACAATCTTTTAAAAATAGCTAGCTACATTACAACATTTATTAATTATAAGACTTTTCATATGCAACTGTGATGTAATTATCATTGAACACCAACTATATAAGGCCACATGGACCATTCATAAATTTCCACATGATTTCAATATGACTATCAGGTACAACATCAATAATGCAAGACACATGGGAATCAAACAGATAGATTTACTAGCTAGCCTCATTGTGTGTGTGTACCTTTCTGTCTCCTTGTGTGTGTACATTTGAGATCAGAGGTAGATCGCTGAGCTACATTTACATTTCTGTCTTTTCCGGTCGATTTGTCCCTGGAATCCTACTCCTTGCATGAAGCCCCTGTGCACACACACACACACACACACACACACACACACACACACACACACACACACACATACACACACACACACACACACACACACACACACACACACACACACACACACACACACACACACACACACACACACACACACACACACACACACACACAATAGACTATCAATCTGTGTGCAAATCAAACAAGGGATAAAACACCTCAAAGCCTCTGTTTACCCAATTCATATCCCATTTTTAGAGTGTGTAAATGTATGTGTCTCTGCAAAAGAGCTTGAACGAAAGAGTGTGTTAGTTCTTCTTTATCAATCTCATCCTCCAATCGCTTTTCACTGTCCAACGACAGTGATAATGTATGTACACCACATCAGAGCACCTTGAATTGAATTTGGACTGCTGCAGAATTCCATTTTTACTGCTTTCTGTCTCTTTTTCTTGCGTTACCTGAATCCCTGACCCCCGCACTCTCTTTTTCTCTCCATCTTTTTCTCTGTCTCTTGCTGCCACTGGGAGATGGGATTGAGAAAGTGATTTCTGTCGCTCTCCACCTGCTTAAATCTTTCCATCACTTTAATTTTTTGCAAGGCTGCTTTGCTGCCATCCAGGAGAAAAGAAAAAGAGACAAGAGAGTGAGAGGAAAGAGGAAAAAGAGAGAGGGAGAGAGCTGAGGGGATGGGGAGCCGGGGGGGTTATCAGTCGTTGGCCTGAGGTATGTGTGCAAGGGACTTAAATCCGTAGAGATTAGCAGAAAAATGCCGTCGGTAGCAGTAAGGGGCTTTACGCCACTGGTTGTATTAGTTCAGGTGAAAAGAGTATTGCGTTTACATAAAACCGGACAAATCCAGCCACAATGCCAATGCTGTGGGACCACAATGCAATCTGCTATCTCTGGACCTTAACCACAACATCCAGCGCTGTTTCCTGAGAACTGCTGCGGAACTACTGCCACCGAACACTGAATTACAGAAATTGAGAGAGAATGATGGTGGAGAGGGAGAAGAGGTGGGGAAAAGAGGAGACAAATGATACAATAGAGAGAGATGGAAAAAAGCAAAAGAGATTATGCCATTTTTTCTTGCAGTCTTTAATTAGTCCTTAGTTGCTCACTTGAAAACAAGAAGTCAAAATGAAATGGTTTTTGCAGCCTACTTCAGATGTGTTTCTGATTGAAACAGCATATTCAGTTTAATGAAAAACAGTTAAAAAAAAGAAAAGAAAACATAGGACAGGACTTGATTTAATTTACTGTAAATTATTGGATCATGAAAAATGGTCTCTATATGACATGTGGTTAGAGAAAGCGATGCCAGCCAAAAAGTAAAGTTGTTTCAGAGGTACAATATGTTATTGTTATATGAACAAACAGTCAGCGTATTTCAGTCTCAAGGGCCATAGGCCCTGTTTACACCTGGTATTAAGATGCGTTTTGGTCGATCGGATCACAAGTGGACGACGTTAAATACAGGTGTAAATGGACTGGAGTATAAAATGTTTTGAGCTTGTCCACTTTCGAGCACTTCCAGAGGTAGTCGAAAAAACATTCGACCAGATTTTAAGACGAAAAACGTACCAAGCACAATGTTCTCTCACCGATCCTGATTTCCAGACACTCACAGCGTTCGGCGTGCTCTTGCTGCTATCAGAGCAGAAACAAAAGCTGCTGCTCTCCGTATGTTTATCTGTCATCTCTGGGCGCGTTCATATGTAAATTGCGCAAGCTTATTTTGTCCATTAGACCGAAAGATCTGAAAAAAGACCATACATTTACCCGCCCATAGACCCTCCCTTCGAAGACATAAGAACAGAAGTGGTTGAAAATGGACAAAAGAGACGGGTTAAAATACCAGGTGTAAATGGGTATGTGTCTTCCTCTGCTTGTGAACCGATCGACTAAAATGTATCTTAATACCAGGTGTAAACAGGGCCTTAGACTGTGTCTACACCACAGAGGTGTAAAGAGTACTTGAAAACCATACTGAAGTAAAAGTACTCATAACTTACAGCAAAAATTATTCTTGTAATCAAGGTACCAATTTCAATACCTAAAAGTCTTAGATTATCTGATTTTAGCAGTACTTAAGTATTTTAGTCATACTGAATATAGACTCAAAAATGCACTAGTCCTCAACACTTAAGAGACATGACGATGAAAAACAAAAAATGAGGAGAGCAATCACGTTTATTTTCTATGTCGAAATAAAACTGAACACCTCAATATTGCAATCGACACAACAGGCTCGTCTACAGACACTCAAGACTCTGTTAAGCTCAACTGCTCAAATTGGGCATAAGTAAACCAATTACCTTAAAGAAGCAGGGAATTAAATGATGTTAACTATAATTAAAGCCTTAAAAAAGTCAACGCCTACTTCCACTGGACATACTGGCCTGCTAAAGCCATATCCTCATCTCAAATATAAAACATCTGCGATTCAGCAACTACCTGCTAATGATCTCACATTCACTTAAAGTAGCCTTGTTGAGAAGTTTGGATGAGTAAGGGTAATATGCACAAGACATTGTACCTTCAATGCCCAATAGATCATGATATTTCTTTTTTTTGTAACAGAAATACACTGCTGGAGAAAAAGTTAGATGCCGTGCAAAATGTAACATGTAATTGCATTCATCATTACAAATTTATTGGAGTAAAGAGTACATATGCTTATTCAAAAATGTAGTCAAAAAAGTAAAAGTTGTTTATCTTGCATACTCAAAGTACAAAGTAGCCAAAAAGATAGAAAACTAATTACATTTACTTATGCTTTACACCACTGCTACACCGGAGGCGATGTTAAATATAAAAATCAAATAGAAAACATAATTAGTTATATTGTCTATTCTGGAATCGGCTCGACTTTTGCCCCGTTCTATTTCTGATATACTCAACGTGCTTGCGCTGCTTTTGACAAGAGATTATAAATGGATTTGTACTGTTCAATTTGACATGTCCAGTGTAGACGGTGTCAAGCTGTGTTGGCATGGCAAAATATTATGCAATAACATTGCCCCCCCCCCCCCCCCCCCTAATGTAAACACGGTATTAAGGTACACAGTAATAATAGCCAACATGTCACTAATTTCATCTAGTCTAATTCAAAATGATCCAAGTACCAACAAGTCAAGAACTTCTCTTATCAATTAATTTATCTCAACTGTTTAAGGAACCAAATGTCAACTGAATCTCATTCAGTTCCAGTATTCTTTAAAAAGTTAAGCTGTTGTAAATAAGAACTAGTTCCCGAACCCTATCAGTAAGGAAGGGTATTCCGTGATGGCCAAGATATACTCAGTGCTTCTGCGTTTGCCCTGGGCCAGTTGCATAAACGTAGCCATTATGTGTCTAAAGTACTAATATGACCGACTATCAGTTTGCCAAGGGGAAATCAGTCTTACGTTTTGGTATCAAATTAGACCAATCTATGTTTTTATGTAACTGATTAAAAAAACGTTATGAACAGTCTTAAAGAAAAAAAAAGATTAACTTGTTGGACTAGTTTTAGCAGTTTTTGCAACTGGCCCCTGATCTTGAAGACATTCCAGGGATAACATGAATGCCATTACTACATAAAATATTTTTGAAATGCAGTGATTGAGGTCATTGGTATGATCAGTAAAGGTAAGTGCTGAACACTGGCCTTCCATTAACCTCTTGGTTTAGACAGTTTTGAGGTTCCTCTCTGTAACCTGAGCAGTCTCTCTAAACTCCACCCCTATTGAACACTGACTCTTACTGACTCTTTGCTAAACGACGCAAAAAGGACCTTTGTATCATATTTAATTGTGTTGCGCTTTATGGTATTACACTCTTGTAAAATTTCAAGAGTTCCTTTTTCACTTTTTCGTTATCGCTCCCTTAGCTCATAGCGCTTTTTAAAGAGCTACGCCGGTCTCCGGGTCACGCTAGCTACAGCACTTTACATCCATTTAGAAGCTGATTAATCAATTTGCGCGATCCCGCAGCCATTTATGTTGGGTGCGCGTGCGGTGCGTGTTTGAATGAGCGGGCCTAATCGTGATAGGAGTAGGTTAAGTAGGACGGGGCACTTTTAGGGAGAAAGACATTGCTGCCACCTCCTCAACCACTTAAAGACTAATTAACATAAGCAGATAGTACTATCTCGTCCTGCTATTGTGGGTCACCCTGAGTGTGCATACACGTTTCGCACACACACACACACACACACACACACACACACACACACACACACACACACACACACACACACACACACACACACACACACACACACACACACACACACACACACACACACACACACACACACACATACATTGGCCTTATCGTCAAGACACACGGCCTTGGCTCCTTCCTTAGGGAGGTTGAGAGGTCTGTACTTGCTTCTGTTTTGGATGGCTGTTCCTCCTTTGCCCTACTGTGGTTAGAAAACACAGGTACCATTTTTCCAAGTGGGAGATATTGTTATCTTAAGTTATTTGCATTTTAAAACTACAAATATAATGACGTTAAAAATCTAAACTCATTGTTAATGCTGTAACCCTTCTGACAGATTCAGCAAGCAATTTGTAAGACTCATTTCAACTGTTAACTAAGATGCTAAAATTGTTAACTGGTACTTAAAGTCAGTTTTTCCATGCGTATTACTAGACAAAATTAAACAATTTGCTCTTCCTAAGAAGACTGCCTTTTCGTATAACATCACAAATCCCTTACTACTAACTGCCCTGTAACCCATCTCATCTCCCTTCATTCTGGCTGAGGTAAATTCCTAATGGATAAAATCAGTCCTGCCCTTTATTTACTGAGTTGGATCACCATTTGATTCTGTAGTAAAATCTGGGTCCTGAAGCAAAACCAATTTCCAAGTCTGTTTATTGTCTTTGTTTTATTTAGTGCTTCCCACTCTTTCTATTTCATCACATTGCATTCAGACTGCAAATTCACAACTCAGGTAAAATATCATTTATTTTGCCGTGGAATTGTCGATTATGCAGCTCCATTGTTAAATAGCAGAGCAGGAAACACTGGTACAAGGTGAAACAAGTTTGTTTTCCCTGATTCTCTCAGAGGAGTTTTCCATAGATTAACACAGGAGTCTAAAGTTCATTGTGCCACGTCCAGCGTTAACTCAAGAGCTCCTCTAATCAACTGAAGTACAAACTGCTGATAAATCTTTTATGGCAGTTTAGAGTTGCAGCCCTTGTATATCCCCAGTATAGTGTAACCCGTATATAGGAGCAATCGGGGTTGGCGGTTCTTTCCCAAGCACGTATTGCTAGAAGAGACTTGCGATAGTCATGGTTATAAAGCTTCATAAAAGCCATCCATTTGGGACGATCGGATCTAAAAGCGAATCTGAGAACGAGAATTGCTCGTGCAGGCATACCTCCAGAGCTTTTTTTGTTTTTTTGGCGTCACTCGCCAGGTTTGTTCATGCATATATGCTAATGCAGCGGCTAACACAGCCTCTCACGCTCCTATTCTCTCCAAATGATGCAACCTGCCAGCCATCCTCTCAATTCTGCTGATACTTACGTTCCCCTCTTTCCATAGAAGAAAGGAAGTGAAAAACCGAGAGAAAGAGAGAGGATCGGGTGGTAGACAGACAGAGAGAGCGAGACACAGGGAGGAGTCTCCAAATCCACAAAGGTTTTGTAATGAATGCGCGGAGCAACAATAAAAACAAAAACATTAAAGAGAGAAAAGACGTGTTTCTGTGTTAAACAATTAGTGCAGCGGCATTATGGGGGATCTGGGCGGACAAAAGCGCTACAGCGGCAGGGGTTCTCCCCAACACAAACACACAAAGAGCACCTCACTCCCGTTAAGCCTCGGAAAAAAACCCTGAGACACACTCTACACCGGTCTCCTCAGCCAGTGTGAGTGTTATCCGTCCCTATGCTATCATCTCCTCCATCTCTCCTGCGCTCTATTCTGTGCATCATCCCATTCTGCTGTTTTTATCTCTGTACTGGGGTCTGTTTGTACCCCTCTCCAATACCCCTCCATGGCCCCGGACAGGATACACTCCTGCCAGCATCAGAGGTGTGTGTACATAAAGGGCTTTTCAGGAGGACTAACCCTGGTGCTAGCTAAACTGGATTAGCAGGACACTATGTTGTCCATGTTTCCGTGTTAAGTGCGAGCGTCTGAGGTGAGGCCATGTGGTCTTATCCCTATTAGTAGCTGATTTGTAGTTTTATAGCTGACTTTAGGTTTTCACGATTATGTCAAAACTGTAAGTTTTGGGAAAGATAACCTCGGTTTTCAGTATTCGTTCCGTTTGTATGAGGAATACAGTGTCCATCCAACTACCCCAAACCACTGGTTGATAACATTAGTACCGCTCTATCTTCTTGCAGCTGTTAATGAAACATGTATTCCAACAGTTTGACCTGTTTGGTGATTGTTATTTTAGACAAAAGTGATATTAGCTACTTTTGACATATTAATATCCGCCAATTTTTGTCTGTCGTAACCTGAGACGCCATGTTTTGTGCATGTAGAACTGATACTGAAGCAGTTGTTTGGTTCTATACACACTCTGGATTCAGTAAAAATGTGGTTGTCAGTACCTGCATTTCAGTTCAATTTTAGAATGCAGTTGCCTATCCTGTAAACAATCCTGTAAGAACGGTTAGAAGGCACTCAAAAGAGGAGTCACAACTGCATTATTAATGTACAAAACTGGCTTGAAAACTGACAGTTATAAACCGTTATATAATCATAAAGGCCCGTTCACACCAAGAATGATAGCTATAAAGATAACTATATTAGCATCCACACCAGTGGAGGATATCGTTCTGTTTATTCTAAGCACGTGCTTGTCTGTCGCTTTAAATGCTCGAGCTCGTTACAGCAGGATGGATTCTGATTGGCTGTCAATGTTTTTATCGTTCAGAGTGATTCCAACGATATCGTTACTTTGTGCCGTTATCGTTAATAGCTGTGGTATGAACTCTGCTATGTTTTAATATTGAGAACTATAGCTTTATGGTTATCTTTATAGTTATTGTCCTTTGTGTAAACAGGCCTTATGGCCATTGTTTTGAATTTTATATTATAAAATATTATTGTTTTAAAACTCAGTATTAAAGAAAAATAGATTATAGCTTATTTTAGAACTTTTATGCTATACATTATAATGTTTTGTCACCTCATTTCACTAAGAAGCATGTAAAATAATTATCATTCACAGCTTTAATGTGATTGTTTCAAAATACAGGCAAAATGGAATAGATTTATTACATTGAATAGAGTATCTGTTATCGTGAGATTATCGGTAATTATTATAACATTTGTAAATTCCTATTGGATAGACAACAGCATTAAAGAAAGCTAAAAGAGGGCGTGGCGATAATCATAATTCACATTTTGTAATATACGTAGTACTCTTTCACATAAATTGCATTTTAGAAGATTTGATTTTCAAAGTTTTATACATTTATTTTTATTAGATACCGTTTTTGATGATAAATTTGTATTAAATCATAAAATACAGGGACTTGAAAAACAGAATTTGGGAAAAAATTAAATGGGAATTGCTATATATTTCAAATGATTTCTGTCTCTGTTCAGGCTGACATTTCTCCCGCTGTCCCACCGTCTCCTGTCATTCCCCGACTGACCCTCAGAGTGGGCGCTGGACAAGACAAGATGTAAGTACCCCCCCCCCCCCCCCCCCCCCCCCCACACACACACACACACACACACACACACACACACATGAAGAGTTGAGACTATCAGGCAGCTCTCTGTGTGGTCAGAGTCTCTGAGTCTGTCTACAGGTGTGAGTTTCAGGCTTTGGGTCTTGTGACCAGTCCCAGACGGCCCATGAGGTCTTTCAGGGGGGCAAACACACACACACACACACACACACCCTGCATCATGGCCCCCTCCTGCACACTCCTATCAATAGCGCTAGTGTTCACACCACTTAACCCCCTCACACACACACACACACAGCGCCATACTACAGGTAAGGCGATTACTGATTCTTGAACGTCTACATGTGACTGATGTCGCTTTAATGGGCAGTGCGATTTCAACTCAGAAAGTATAGTGTCTACACTGTGTTTTGACTGTGCTTTTGAATTTCTTCCTCACCTCTTCAGTTCCACCTGCATGCAGGACAGGAAGCAGTATTGTTTACGTCTGAGCGTGTGTCTGTTTGTACAGCATGGCCTTTATTCTCAGTTGGTTGTGCCTCTGATGTTGCCTGTGTTCGTGCACCTGTAGTCTGCTGTGTGGAAAAACACAATCAGCAGTCCTTTCAAGAGGAAAATGTGTTTTTATGTCTGTCCTTGTGTTTTATTTCATTTACATAAGCACAAAGCTTTAGATGTTGTTTATGTTTAACTTTTTTGTTTAGGTTGAAAGACTGCACTGTATATCTGTGATGAAAGTAAGAGATTAAAGAGTACCGATTTGTATCAGCAATAACAAAAAATAATGATCGGTAAAGTGTACGTTTTTCCGAGATCTCAACTGAAGCTCCTCTGATGCACGTGAAAACATGGACACGGGTCAACTTTGACCTCTGAAAGGTTTTGAGGTCACATCCTGGACAGGGCATACCCCACACCATCTTTGCCCCGAGAGGAAGCCTTGTGTGTGTGTGTGTGTGTGTGTGTGTGTGTGTGTGTGTGTGTGTGTGTGTGTCAGATGAAGCATAAATAATGAGTGCCTGTGTGTGTAATCAGAGCTGACCGTTTGACACGCCCTTCTCAGGGTCAATACCACAGCAAGCGCCGCTGTCCACTCTTTCTGAGCCTGTCAATCAACCTGTTACTCGGCAACAGCAGGGTTTAATCAGTATGTCTGGTAGCATTTAAAAGATTAACTGCATTAAGTTCTTCTCTATTGCCAGATCAGAATTATTAAGGATATTAGAATATATTGGTATATATATATATATATACATATAAATATATATATATATATAATATATACTTTTTTATTTTATTTTTTTATATATATATATATATATATTGGTGAACATATCATCAGCCAATATTAGCTAACATTGAACGAGACACAGTTTTTTTTTATGCAAGCATTCAAAGAATCATAAGTATAGCATCCCAAAAAAATGGTTGATTACTCCTATTGTTTAGAGCTTTAGTGTCATTTCCTTGTTTTTAATTATTATTATTTTGTATATACATACATATTTTAGGTTAGGTTTTTCATTCATTCATTTATTTATTTTTTACTGTTTTATTTATTTAATTGACTGATTCATTCATAATAATAAAAAAAATAATTTAAACAGAAAAGTAGATTTATCATATTGGTCATTTATATTAGTTTTTGGCCATCACAGAAGAATGATTCCTCGTGATGTCAGCATTTTATATCAATATTATATATACCAATAATATTTTTTTATCAATATTTACATTACCAGTGTTTGTATAAATGCATGAGTGCGTTTATAAAGGAAAAAACAACAACAGCTACAGTGCTTAGCATAAGTGAACACACCCATGCTAAAGTTGACTAAAACGAGGAATAAAAAATAATATTTTGGAAATTGATTTTAATGCTGTAATTTAAAGAAATGAGGAAAAATTCAACCTTTAAGGACAACAATTTTGTTTGTGAATGAATAATGTATCATAAATAAATAAATGTTCTTCCTTAAAATACACGGTGCATAAGTCAGGACACCCCTATGTTAAATTCCAATAGAGTCAGGCAGATTTTTATTTTTAAAGGCCAGTTATTTCATGGATCCAGGATAATATGCATCCTGATAAAGTTCCTTTGCCTTTGGAATTAAAATAGCCCCACATTATCACATAACTAGAGATTGGCATGGGGCATTTCCATAAGATCATCTCTCAATGCAAATCAAACCAGCTATTAGGCTATTAGGGGTGTCCTGACTTATGCACCCTGTATTTTAAGGAAGAACATTTATTTATTTACGATACATTATTCATTCACAAAGAAAAATGGTGCCCTTAAAGTTTGGATTTTTCCTCATTTTTTTTAATTAAGGCATTAAGATCAATTTCCAAAAGATTATTTTTTAGGCAACTTTAGGATGGGTGTGTTCACTTATGTTAAGCACTGTACATATAAGGGCATCGGAAAACATAAAATATATGCATATATATATATATATATATATATATATATATATATATATGCTACATATCATTATTAATTATATTTAACAAACAGTAGTACAATAAACTATCAATTCATGTAAATAAATGAGATGATATGGTATGTAACCCTTTCTCCCCCTCTCTTTCTTCACCAGTGTGATCAGTAAGGTGGTCCCAGAGTCAGAACCCATCCCTCCTCCATCACGGACCCCAGTGGCCAGGTCGGGTCCAGGAGCTCGGATGCGTTCCCCTCCAGCTCCTCCTCCACCTCCCCCGGCACCTGTAGCACCTCAACCCCGCCCTCCTCCTGTCCTGCCCCTTGCGCCCCCAGCCGCCCCCATTCAGGCGCCACCCAGCCAGGCCAAGGCACGGGGGTGCAGCGTCGTCACAGAGACCGTCAGTGCATACGTGGTACGTCTCAAATATACACACGAGAACGCGATTGGAAATGAATTACTGTATTGTATTCATTTTAATATTATAAATATTAATATAATTTGTATTCATAAATATATATATATATATATATATATATATATATATATATTGTATTAATATATTTTTTATATGCATATTAATTTCTTAATAATTAATTACACAATCAATAATTATAGTTTTCGGCTATTTACAGTTGTCATGCAATTATATAATACGGCAATATACAGTTCTACAGATGTGTATCATGCTTTGTGTGACTCTTCCAGTCAGAATTTAAAGATGAAACTTTCCGTTTTATTATTAAGCTAAGGTACAAGAGGTTATTCGTTTTATATAAATATCGTGTCACTTTTTTGTAATCATTTTGACCTTTGCTTTGACCAAGAAACACATTTAGAATTTTATGCACTGAATTACAAATTGTTGTCGTTAATTATTTTTAGGCATTATTTGATTTAATTAGATTTATTCAAACATACATTTCATGATTGAGAACGAAATGCTTCTAAATGCATTGAAAACGTAATGCATATCTAACACATATTGCTTAGATGTAATTATATATTACGTTTCTCTAGCTAAAAGAACGGTTTATTCTGACCTTCAACTCGAAATGATAGAGGATGTGACTGACATATAATAGCACTTGTTTTTACTTTCCTTTTTGACCAATGCCAGATGTAACACTTCCAAATTCATTAGATTTAATATATTGATTCTTGTGTTTGTTCATCACAGATTCGAGATGAATGGGGTAATCAGATCTGGATTTGTCCAGGATGTAATAAACCTGATGACGGCAGTCCCATGATCGGATGTGACGAGTGTGACGACTGGTATCACTGGTAAAAGCTCTTTCCAGCTTCTCTTACTTTACACACTCACCAAACACTGATTTATTTTTATTTTTTTCTGTAATGTGATATACTTTCCAAGGAAAACCGATTGTGTTCTACAGAAAGAAATGTAGATGGGACGTTTTATCTATAAGGAAGTTGTCTCAGTTTTGATTTCATCTTGACTTCAGGAGAAGTCATACAATTGTCTTTATTCATCTTGTGTGGCGCACAAGGAACTTCCTTTTTTGGAGATACAAGCTCAAAATGCCGTATGTTTTGATTAAATAAAGTTACAGAGTTGTTTCATTTTACACTAATTCTCTTTCATGCCATTTCAAGAGACACACTTCAACACAAAGTAAATCAGAGGAAGTGCCAATCAAAAAAAAAAAAAAAGAGCCTAGATTGCCTGGCATTACTGTAAAGCTTTTTGGGAATCATCTTTTTGATGCGTTTTGCTTACAGATCAAAAATACACACACATAGAGAGAACAAGTTGTGTCTCTTTCATGATGAAAGCAGATATTTTGATGCTTAGAATGATCAAGTAGTTTTATATGTAAAAGACATGCTTTTTTGAATCTCCATTTTGAATTTATGTACCAATATATGAAAAGTGCAAACTTGGCACATAAACTTGAATGATATAGATCGGTATCATGACAAACAACTTGCAAGTGAGACTCATCGATCTCTTTCTCTCTCCTTAAGGCCATGTGTGGGTATTTTAGCCGCTCCTCCGGAGGACCAGCCGTGGTTCTGTGTGAAATGCGCTGGCAAGAAGAAAGACAAGAAGACAAAAAAAAGGAAACGCAAAGCGCACTGACCCACATTTCTTTTCTTTTTTTTTTTCCTCCCGTCTCCGTGCTCATCTGTTTTCGCCTTAACTCTATTTTGCTGCATTTGTCTGTTATTTTGTTTTTTTTTGTTTGTTTTTTCACCCAGCCCTTCTTTTAACTTGGTTAACTTAACTCAGTGTCCGGTATCATAATGTATTTTTTAAAAATGAAAATTTCAAATGTTGTATATGTTACTTTTTTATGTGGAGGATCGTACAGTATGTCTATATGATCTTTGTACCGAGCTCATGATTGTTCAGTAGATGTGTGTTGAAATGAACCTCTCAGTTCGCCCTCATTTAAAGGTTGTTCCATGTTATGTGCTCATTCATCAAATCACCCAGGAGAAGAAAAAAACATTCTGTACTATAATCTGCCTTTTAATATCGTTCTTCTGATTGATTTTGACTGGAGGTGCAGTTTCATTTTACTATTAAAAGATTTAATTAAAAGTTGCTTTTTCACATCTTATTGTTTGGTTGTCTTGTCGTTCGTTTGGGTGGGAGTGTACAGATAGGTAGTCCACTCATTCAGAAAAAAACAAATGCTAAATCAGTGACTGTAATCTCAACATACGATTTTCATTAGCACTGTCAAAATAATAAATAAAAGTTTAATGTATTTTATTATTTGACCTTAAGTGATATTTCTGTATATTTTTTCCAGTTGGTTGGTTTTGACTTTTTGTAATTTCTCTCAAGTTGTCTTTGGGAACCATAGTGTAAATGTTTTTTTATATTGCCATAAAGGTTGCCATGAGTTAAATATTATAAATGAAGTGTCAGTTATGCAATGAAATGTTTTTTCAAGAACACATTGAATAAAAAAAAAACAGATAACCAGAGAGATGGGCATTGTTTATTGAAAAATGATGTGTTACGTGTACAACATCCTCAATCCTCGCAAGGTAAGTGCCATTTCATTCTTGTCCTGACAAAAAAAATTAATGCTTTCAACTTACAATGGCCCCAAAAAGTATTTCGACACTTTTAAAAGTGTCTGGTGTTGCATAAAATGTCAAAACAATTCCATTTATTTCAAAGAAAGATAAACAAGTGAACTTTTCACATGTAAACACTAATAGGGTAAAAAATTATAATTTGCAGCATTTGTTTATAGATACCGTGGGCTTTATGTCGAACGTCACATGAACTAACAGGTAAAAGGGTCTCATCGAATCCGCTTGTTGAAGCAGTGAACTGACGGCGATATCTAACAGTTACGAACTTTAAAGGTAAGCTAACGTATCTAGTTATTTATTTTTATTGTTGGCGTTTTTACAAATGTAATAGAGAGAAGAATGATTTATTTTAGATCTACATGCGACTGACATCGGTTATGCTCATTGGTAGCTCCTTTGAAAGCATCTTAAAATAGCTGGCTGCCAACGCTAACGAATTCAGCATCAGGTATTTGACATTATTCTCACGCCGTACATTAGTAAAAAAAAAACAAAAAAACATCGCGTAGCAAAGAGGACACGGACAACGCGCAGACAGGCAAGACAGGGCAGGTTACTTTTGATATGAAACAAAATCTCAGCTTTAAATTCTTTAATACGAAAACGTTTTATTACGAAAGTCAAACAATATACTGTAGGCTATTGGCGCGCTAATGTGACGCATCGTATGATGTCAAGCGAAGCGGTAGTGCACGTGAATGATCTTCTCTTCCTCTACTACTAGTTACAGTACAAAATAAAAATGATTTAACATCAAAGGATATGTTGAAAAAACCATGTAATGTAAATGTCTCTTGTAATCGCTCAATCAGTTTTTTCAACCACTGATATAAAACAGATTGTAAACAATGTTACTTTACATTTACCTCAGTTAAGCCATTCAATGTCCATTAGTTTGCGAGAAAAATGTAGGCCTACTCCAGAGAGGATTTAAAAAAAACACTATATTACATATAATTTTAGCCTACTCTTATATAATTAAAAGTTATAATTCAACTTTATTTTATCATAAAAACTTCCTTATATCATGCATTTATTCAAATCTGTTGCTTGTTAAGTTACGTTTAATAATAATGTAGGCTACCAGATGACAGGCTCCCTGCATAATTTACAACATTAGTTGAGAGAAATTTTCTTTCCTTGAGAAAAATTAACATGTAGCTACAATATCCATAATTTTTTCTATATTGTTCGCTCGATATTGTTGGCCGAAAAGTTGGCTGCCCAAGGCTTTATATTTAACGAAGCATGTACAAAAAACACCGGAACCGGAAACTCTTCAACCTGCTCCTGTACAGAATACGGATGTTTGTTGTGCATAACTGCGTTAATATTTTGCTGCCGGGTAGGCTACAAATGGTATTTTAAAGTATAGCCTACAACAGTAACAGTAGTTTCGGGGCCAATATGAAGTCAGTTAAGGTAGACAGCCAGGTATGTTTCACTTTATATATTGTTTATGTAATATTATTCCCCTAATCAATCACATGTGAGCCATTTTAGTGCAACTATAATTAAATTATAATTAATTAAACAATTAGAATAATTATTTTTAAATAATTAAATATTTAGTTTAAATTAACAAATATATAGGCTACAGATAATATGTAATATAAATATGATTTGGAATCGGTAGATAGGCTAAAGTTTAAAAAAATTATGTGAGCTTACATGTCCGAGTCTCTCTATATATATATATAGCAAGTATATTTTGCTACAAATGCATTTTTGTACTTCATATTCTGAGAAAAGAATCTCACTGATTCTCTCGCGAAAAATGAATCGCAGTTTGTTGAATCGCATGTTGCATGTGATTGGCTGTTCACTACTGATGTCACAATTTCATGTGCATGCACTCCATGAACCCAGGATAAAAGCCTGAGTTGACAGAGAAAGCTGATGATCCGCGTCATGGTACCAACAAAGCCTGATTGAATTGGTTTGGTTTTGTAAACTTGAAACTAATCCTGAAACCCTGAGTTTGTTCAACTACCATCATACAGGCTCCTGGTCTTTGAACCAGATTTCTGCCATAGAAAGAAATAGCAAGAGGTCTATGTATAATACACTATTTCGCCATCTTTATGTTTGAATCGTTGAATAATTTTCTCAACCGATTCATTCAGTGATGTTCCATATCGCTTTACTCATTCAGCAATTGCTATGCTATGCTGATACTATCAAAGCATTATGTAACCAGTTTCCACTACTAAAAATATTTCAGTTGAGATTACATGATCATTAAGTTAAATGTATGAATTAGCTTACTCAAATATGTCAAGTTAAGAGCAATTAAAATGTATGAGTTCAAAATAAAAATCGGCCATGTTTTGCTGACTTAAACTTTGAATTTCTTCATTTCTTTTGCCAACTTATTCTGGTTTACAGTGCATTTTTGTTTTATCAGTTGAAGTATTACGAACGACTTTTTGTGAAACGTTAGCTTATTTGCTAGTCTTCCTTAAAATAGGCCAAAACATGGTTAAAAAAAATCTATAGGCCTAAAGAAAACATGAAGAATTTTTTTTTAAAAGGTCGAAATACATTTTTGGGACACTATACTTTGAACAATCGATCTAAATGTACAAATGTCTTTTTTTTCACTTCTTTTTTTTTATTTAAATGAGCAAGATAAGGAATAATGAGGACAAATTTTGAAATTGTATTAATATACTCAAGAAAGTGCATAAAGCATGTACATCATCTACACATATGAAGGGTAAACCGGGTAAAATACTTGTCTTATCACTCTGTCCCTTTGTAGTTCTGCCAATATGACTATTTAGCTCCCACACAGCAGCTTTGAAGTGTTCCACCTGATGCGGACTCTCCGCCACTGAACTCATTTAAAATCTCCTCAAATATCCCCTCACTACCTGTCATTTCCGCTAATCGCACAGATACGACTGGCTAAATGAGCCTTCGCCGTAGCGAGATCATTTCTTTATGTTAGCGCTTATCACAGAAAACTGAGGCCTTTATTGTTGCATTGTTATTCGTTTCAAAGCAGAAATGACTGTTCTGCAGCAGCAGGGAGCAGTTAGCAGTGGACTGGATGGTGATAAGAAATGCGTTCCACATGTAGACTGGTATCCAGCACTGCTTCTTAAAGGATGGTGTATCTAAAGCTATGAGCTCTGAGCACCTTCTATAACAAAACAACCATGCAATGTTTGCAACGCAGCAAAGATGAGCGGTAAGGTCATGACTATAAATGTAAAAGCGACACAACAACCGTGTGGATTTGTCATGATGTATCAAAAATGAATAGCTAAATTCGTGCAATGGCTTCAAAACTATTATAGCGCACACTCCAATAGACTATTCTAGGTGTGTGCGTCAGTTAGGCCATGTTTTGAACAAATTGCAACATATCTTTTAAAATCACCATGAAATCAAAAACAAAAGTTTTTATAGAATATTGCAGTAGCCTACTCATTATAAATGATTTATCTGTGCACATTTATTTTTTTTACATTCACATGCCCTCATAATCTTTAATCAAAATAACTCCCCCTCCCTCTTGCAACGACATCTCTTCTCTGATGACACGTCCACTGTCGCGAGGGCGGGACAACCTGTCGCTCACATGACATTAGACAGCAATAGCAAACCGCAACCGTCCAATGATCCAATCAAATTCTGATCGTACATTCCCGTCGTACATTTTTTTTCTTGTTCGAGAAAACGGGTGCATCCCAGTTCTATGCACAATTCTATGCCGTTTTGTAGTAGGCCTGTAAATAGTGCAAGCACTGAAAATTACAAATAGAAAGAGTGCACTACCGCCCACTTTTTTCAATAGCGTTGGTTCCGGAAGTATATTTCCATTCATTTCTCTCATAGAGATTTCAAAAAAATATTTGTTAAAGTTATAAGCCATGACCCAAGCCAATAATCTATGAGGTGAATCACAACATTACAAACTTTGTTTAAAGGCAAAAAAATAATATATATAGTATATATATAAATATATATATATATATAATATATATTTGAATATAATATAATGACAAAAAAAACAAAGGTTTAAGAGTGTGTGCTTAATGGCTTTAGTGATGGAAAAACTACAATCCCATGAAGCATTGCGAACAGCATTGAATTAAAAATGATGGAGAAGTATAAAATACTAATTCAAAAATGTATGTTAAGTTTATTGCAAAATATGCATATATATATATATATATACATTCATATATTTAACTACGTGCTTCAGGAGTGGGTGTAGCTAAAGAGAACTTGTGGTGGTTTTTGTTTGTTTCAACTCTCTGATTGGTGAAATAATCTGCATAGCATCATGGGAAATGTCGCTTTTTCCAACACTTATTTGAAAACTAAGTTAAAAAAATGCGGGCTAACAGCTTCAACAGAAGCAAATACATTCGATTAATAACCTCGTAGCTCTCATCAAGGCTGTCTTTAAAGGTTTATAAATTATCATTAATAATAATTCAGTTTTTACTTCTGGAGCATGACTTTTGCACTATATACCAGTAAGATCATTCCTCTCTGTCGTTACCGTTACAGTGATGTTGTGGACTCCGCTGTTCTTTTATTTTTCAAACTTTTCATAGTATAGTCTATCATCATTGTTCATGGCCCTTATATGTCCCACTTAAAAATGCTATGTGAATTTATTTGATAACAGAATCTAAATCCATGTGGTAAGTGCAAACATCTAGCTCTACTATTTAGAGCTTCACCTTTATAAGCCATTTTATCACTGACTTTGAAAAGTAACGGGTGTCGATGTGAGTTTTAGTGAATGTATGAAGTGTATTCCACACTAGTTCATAAAACAAGCATGAAAAGCTTGTTGCTGTATTTCATTAATCATTATTTGTTTGTGCTATTTAATTAAAAAAATACCCCCATGTCATAAACGTAGATGATGGTATCATTGTATCAGTTCGTTTTTGATGATCAAGGAAAACAATTCATCAAGCCATTCATCAAGCACTTTAATTACATTCACATTTATACATGCATGTAGTGAAGGCTCTTCTGAGTGATGTTAGTTTTTGCAGATTAGAAGATAAACGTCACTCACAGCTTCCACAAAGGTCAGAGGTCGCGTGAAGAGGTCAGAGGAGAGACACAAGTTTCCTCTAAAGGTGAGAAGAGAAAAAAACAAGGCATTTCATGGCAGATTGATTAATACACCCATATACACAGAAGTCTAATGATAATCTTAAAATAAAGCAGCTTGGTTTAACATTAACAAGTTATGTTATGAATTTGCAATGAAATGGTACTTCCTTGTCTGTGCTTTATTGATATATTTTTGTAGCTTTCTGAGAAAACAGGCAAACATTTCTATACTACAAAAACTTAATGTGTATCTAAAAAAATCGAAACCTTTCCATAACTGACATAAGATATTAAGACTTTTTTTAAAAGTCAATGTAGCCTATGTAGTTTCTTCCTTGCAGTTTTTTTTTTTGCCTTCAGTTGGCCGTGTGTTTTATAGCTTCTGTAAAACTATATAGGCCTACTTATATGTTTGAGTGTTGTAATCGACTTATGTAACCTACAAATAACTTTGAACAAACAAACAGTGGCAGCTAAATCAAATCTTTAAAATACATCTTCATAAAGAAATCAAGCAAACTAAAAGGATCCACGCAAATTGACGCAGTCCAAGATAATGCTACGCGTGGTACAGGACAAAAAAGTTATTTTAAACAGACTTCAAAATAACGCATGCAAACACAAAAAACAACAAATAGTCTACACAAAAATAGCTATGAACTAATAGCCTACTACAAAGACTAATACAAGGATGATGAAGATGATGATGATGATGATGATGAAGAAGAAATCAAATCACGGCACCCCCTGTTGGTGAACTTTATAATACAGGACAACGGTGTTTGTAAGTCAATAAACATCAACACATTGACTTTAATATGAACTTTATTCATCCATAATTTGAAAAGCAAAGTTAATGCAAACAGACTAAAGCCACTCTGCTCATCTTAAAACAAAAGCTTAATGCTATATATCAAAATCAATTTTTTTTTTATGATTTAGCCTACCGATTAGGCTACGTATAGCTATAGATTTGTTTTATTATTTTTTTTTACTTGACTTGAATTTTTTAAGAACTAACCATTTTACAAGTTAAATATTTTGTAAAAATACTACTTAGTTAAAAGGTAGGCTATATAAAACAAGCTGCAGTTTAGTGGATCTTTAAGGTTAAACATATTCCACATCAACTGACCCGCAACAATGGGTGTAATCTCATTTGCTTTCATTAAAGCATGCAGCAGGCCATCAATGCTATCAAGACACAATGTTAAAAGGATTTTATCAGCCTGTTTGAAGAAACATTTAACATTCGGACAATGAAAAAGGATGTGGTAGAGTATTACTGATAGCCTACTCATCACGGGATCAAGCCTAAAGTTGGGCATCAAAGTTCCTTTCATTTCATATATTTTTCCATATATTGCACACTTTGGTTATTAACCCCTCTTATAATTCACATTGGCCATTTACAGGCATATAAAATGGTTTTACCCTTGCGATCTGTAAGATTGTGAACAGGCCTTTTAAGGTGAACAATAGCCTACATCCCTTTTTGAAGTTTTTCTTCTGTATGTGTTTGCTGCATACTTTTTGTGAGAGTGAAATTGTGATTTATCGGAGGCACTGTAAGCTACTCTAGGAGCTTATCTTCCTTTTACGCAAAGGTAGCGCGTTTCTTTATCAATTGTTTTGAAACGACAAGCTTCAAAAGCAATTAAGGACGTGATATGACACCAACGCAGATGAATTTCGAATACATTTTAATTAGAATATTTATTTATTTCGCGTTTCTTCTCAGCCCGAAGCTCCTTGTGCAATTAAAGAGGGTGCGCGCGTGATGTTTGAATAGCCTGATCAATAGCCTGAATGCTGGCGCGCGCACGCGTGGGTTTAACATAATCAGCCTCGTGGGCGTCACGCGAACTTCCAGCGTGAAGGTGCAGCGGGGAGATAGGTAATTATTTCACTAAAGGCACTAATGAACGCTCTATCTGCCTTCCACAACTCACATCGCGTTCTGCCCTTACGACATTTGCTATAAACTTTCTACTTCTGATGAGGAAAGAAGAGAAAGAATAAACAAAACGAATCTGGGGGAGGGATTCTTAGTGTACATCGCAAAGGGGTGTGAGGCGTATCGTTTGTCGTCATAACTGCCAAGTTTAACAAGCTATTGTTTATGAACATTCCAAGAAAAATGTCTGAACAGTTGAATGGAGTCTGAACCCTAACTGTGAATGGAGACCGGGGCTAGTTGTCACACTGTTTACTCCACTGATTATTCCTCACGGTTTGTTCTGTCAATTCTTCTGCGCATTTTAAACAGTAAAACTGTCATAGTATATGGGGTAAGTTGTCACAATGAGAACCTCCCATTTAAAAGCCTTTTGTTGCCTTTTTATATAGGCCTACTACTACTGCTACTACTAGGCCTACTACTACTACACACACACACACACGTTTTATGGAGACTTTATAGACATAATTATTTGTATACTGAACAAATATGCTGTCCCCTTACACTAACCATACTCCTAAATCTATACTAATCACAGAAAACTTTCTGCATTTTTATATAAAAAAAATACAAAAAGAACCCCATCACTTAATATGATTTATAAGCTATTTTCCTCATGGGGACCAAAAGATGTCCCCACATGGAAAAGGATTTCGAATACTGCAATCTTTGTGGGGACATCCCCATAATGTAGGGTTTACCAGGCCACACACACAATATAAAAGATAACACAACATACCATTACATTGTTTTGACAAGCAAATATTGTAATAAAATGCCCCGATCTGACAACACAGTTCAACCTTTCGAGTAAAATGAGGTTTTATTTTCGAGGAAAAAAAATCACAATATTTTAACGTTGAACAAAATAGTTCAGACATAGCATACATTTTCGCAGTGTGACAACTAGCCCCGTTCTTCCCTGTATGCGAACAGACAAGCAACCCACTTAAGCATTCATAAAAGAATGAATGAATGTAATTATCATACGTGCAAACCATAAGTAAACCCTGCTCCCTTGCTAGTGCACCATGGAGTTTTGTCGCATGACACCGAAGCGCAGCTTTTCAGCCTATTCAGTTTTCCCGGCATGCTTCCCAGTCATGCAAAATGCATCCTTCTCACTGAAAGGGTGGAATAGATTGTCGATACAAAATGTCAAAATAAAACGGTAGAGCGCCTCGCGCTCTCTGTAGTAGGCCTATTTAGACTGAAAGTAAAGGCATTTTTCTCCTTGCGCCTTAGAGAGGGAGGGAGTGATAGAAAGGGGGGAGTGCGGAATAAAGACACCTACACGAGGCCATGCATCTCCTTTGATCAGAAAGGGCAGTTGCGTCATCAGATGCTGATGTTGGGCAGCGCGCGCACGCGCTCGGTGAGGAAAAAAGAACGGGAAAGTGTCATCATAAACGCGCGCTGTGTCGGGGAATGACTTTGTGACGACCTTTGTTGCAAATGGGCTGCAGACATGGAAATGGCTTAGCGCTATCGCCGTCTCCCAGGCAACCATCAGGGTCCCCATCTCTCGCGGAGAAATGAGTTATGAAAAGACTGGAGTGAAGCAGGGATTAAACATGATCCTGGGGACAGGGTGTCAATCAAAAAAGCCAACTCACAAACCGCGCTCCTTTTTTCTCCACTATAAAAATTGTATTTTGAAACGCAGCATATATTTACTGCCAAAGGTGCCACTGTCTCTTTTTTATTTATTTAAGGCCGATAATGAATTGGTGCTTTAGTGCGCCTATAAAGATGGGGAAGGTTGTGCTTTTAAAATTCGTTATCGGATAGGATTTAGCTCGGCGCAGTGCTCACAGGCAATGGGTATTTTTTCAATTACCCAGATTAATTGCACTGCATAAATTAGAATACAAGTAAAGTGAATGGAGATCAAAGTTGTTGATGAATCCGAGACATGGTGGAAGCTCGAACTGGCGCACATTTTTGTTGCACTGGGAACGTATTATGTCAGCTTGTCCGATCTGTTTTTATCGCGAAAATGGGCTGGACCCCATTCATGGTAGACGCCATTTTTAATTTGACGCGACTGGCAACGAGGCATTTGGCCAAAGTTCAGCCTGCTGTGGTGTATGTGTGCGTGTATATATAGGCTATATTAGTTCTGTCAAATCAATTAATCATGATTAATCCAATCTAACATAAAAGTTTGTGTTTATATATGTGTATAGCATTTATATATATATATATATATATATATATATATATATATATATATATATACATTGTATATAGTATAGTATAATATATAGCCACACATATTATACACACCACTTTTAGGTGTCGATTATTCGATGCTGTCAAATCTATATACATGCGGTGTCATCGATTAATCGCATCTAACATAAAAGTTTGTTTATATATAATATATATATATATATATATATATATATATATATATATATATATATATATATATATATATATACATACATACATATATATATATATATATATTTATATGTATATATATATATATATATATATATATATATATATATATATATATATATATATATACATATATATATATATATACATATATATAAATATATTTATATGTGTGTATCTGCACCACAGCAGGCCTAAGAAATATTGAGCAGGCTGGATATAGGCTATCACGTTTATTTTACATTTTCCACAATATATCATATATATCCAGAAATGAAAAATAAACGTGATCTAAGGCCTAAACCGTCAGTATACGTCCATCGCAGCCTCGTTTTCATTCACGTCAAATGATGTCGCGTCTACATCGACTAAAGGTACCAAATCAACACAATCTTAATTGTCTTTCTATCGTTTTTCTGTCGCGAATATAAGAGAAAGAGCCGTTGTTTGTCTAACCTAATTTCACTGGCTGGAGCTAAGCTGGACCGTTTAGAGTGGAGATGAGGGAGGGGGCGTTCTTCAAATTGGCTTGACCCGATGCTATTTGATATTTGGCTCTTTGACACTCATTTAAAGGCGTGCGGCAGCAAAGCAGAACGCGGACAAGCCCGGCCTGAAACCGGATCCGCGCGCGCGCGGGGGGATCTGGAGAACACGATAGCCGGGGGCTCGCGCTCTCCAAAGGCTCTCTGGTCATCTTAGACCGGCTCGCTCGAGCCTGCAGCGCCAGCGCGTCGCCAGGCGGCGTGTAAACGGTAAATGTTCGCTATTTGTTCCAAAGATTGCAATGAAAATCAAGTCTGCCTCCTCTTCTCTCAGGCTCTCTATTCTCCGCTTTCTCTCACACACTCGAGGTACCAACAAATAGCCATTGAGTAAGAGGCTTAAAGACCCCTTCTCCCCCCCACACACAATACTTAAATGAATTCATCAAGCGAGTAAAGGCGACATTAAAAGAAGAGAGAAGGAGAAAAGGAGAAATATTGGTATTTATTGAATCGTTAAAGGCAAAGATACCGGACACCTTTCGACAAAAGCCTTCTCTGAGTGGCCTCTAACTGCTTACATTAACCCCAAAAAACAGAGATTCCAGGTGAAACCGGGGCGATTGTGGCTATGCCTGCATGTCGCGTGTAAAGAGAAGTCAAATCATAAATCCTATTTCACATGGGAGTAAGTCAGGACACTTTTAATAAACGTCTCGTTAGAGCAGGTTTAGTGCAGATAAAGCGATGCCATTGTGCGCGCGCCCCTGGAGAGCAGGCAATGATGTAACGCGCGCATTTGTGTCCAATTCCCCTGTCATCCATTTCATTAGTTAATCTACTCATCTCACTCTCTCCATCTCTGTTACCCTCTCTTCTCTCCTGCCAATCTGCGCATCTCTACCAACAAACAGTTCTACAAAAAAAGATAGCTTATTATGATGTGCTTTGATAAATGCTGGTTTGTCACCAAAAGGCCTAATCCTAAAGGAACCCGTTGAGAAATCCAAATATCTGGGTTGTCTGAAAAAAATAAATCAAGAAAAAATGCTTTGGCCTAACTTAAAAAAGAAGTGTCATTTGCATATTACGTAGGCCCATGCAATGAAAATGTAACAGTGCGTGAGAAATCTCCCATTTCTCTTTCGAATTCTTTCCGCGTCCCTTTCTAATATCCTTTCGCTCTTTTCGTTTCTGCCCCCTCTTCTTTCTCTCTGACGTGCCCTGAGATGCTGGATATAGGGGAAATAAATAAAGCGATAACATCTCTGCAGCAGAAAATGACTGATCAAGCTTAAACCACAGAACTAAATAAATATTATATATAGACCCAGACAAAGCGTAATGTGGTGCCAAAATATAGTGAGAAAACATTAGAGAAAATATTCTTAAAATTGAAAAAAAAAAATGAATTGGGCCACACCAAGAAATACTAAAAATAAAAAAAATTACTGAAAATTACAGAAAATTTTACACCAAAGAGTCCGGGTCAATAGGTCTACATCGAATATTAATAATTATTATTTAAATTTTGTTTTTATTTATTTATTATTATTATTATTTTTTTTTTTTACATTGCTTTATATTTTTTGCGTTTTGATTTGCTTCCCTGTGTCATGAAACGGCTGATAAGATGTAGATAGGAAAAGCCACAACCACAAGATGTATCTAGTGTTGTATCTTTTATCTTATTTTGATATCAGGGTTTTGGTATCATAATGATATCCTTTATCGCAGCTTTTCGTTAAAGCTCAGGTAGCCTGCAATATCTACAAGACGGTTTTGCTGCCAAACGCCACAAGCATGGAGCTCTGAAGAGGTGAACTGCACTCACACCAACCAAAATCCCCTGCTCGGTGATTAATGATATTTCACTAAGATTAATCATAGAAAATGAAAGATCTCGGAGGTTTTTCATTGGATAGGCGGGGGAGGAAGGGATGATGTAGAGGAGAATTAGCACCATCGAATCTTTTTAGATGCAAATATTGCGTTATCTCCGCGTTACTGCACTGTTTTTGGTGTTTATGATTAATTATCTCCTCATGGTGAAAAATAAATCATGCGAAATTAGGATCTCTCTGCCTCCACCAGCCTTGCAGTTGATGGCAGGTGGTTGTTGTTAATTTCTGGTCGAAATTGACACTAATTATAGTGCAGCATATGAGCACTAGAAGGCAAGATTACCTGTGCTTTTTTATTATTATTATTTTTATTTTTGATCAGATACCCCCCTTGTTTTTTTTTACCAATTAAAAATCGCAAAGGCATTTCAATGCCCCGGGATGAGAAAAAAAAGCATCCTCTTTCACAACATTGGCCATCACTTTTCCCCATCAGATTCATTGTGATGTATTAGATGCAATAAATTATCCCATGTAACAAAACATGGCGCGCTGAAAGGCAGATAATCTGGAGGCGCGAGATAAGGATTCATTATTCCTCATCATTATGGCTCTGCCTTCTTTCTTAATCAGACTCTCTGATCCTGCAGGATCTGGGCACGGAGCAGATAAGCGCCAGTCGTTTATAATTCTCCCCACCTTGGCCTAATATTTTCAAATCAAATCGGGAGGAAGAGGCAGCTGGAACAAAAAAAAAAAAAAAAAAAAAAAAAAAACAGGCTTATGGTTGTAGGGTGAGGAACACACGGTTGGAGAATGGTAAAACAGAGAGAGAGAGAGAGAGAGAGAGAGAGAGAGAGAGAGAGAGTGAGAGAGAGAGAGAGCGAGAGAGCGAGAGAGGCAACATTGTGTCCTGATTTTAACATTACATTCTGAAAAAAAAAGATGCATTTTGATGCCCCCCCCATATATATATATATATATATATATATATATATATATATATATATATATATATATATATAGGGGGAGGGGGTCCATCGAAATTCTTCTTTTTTTCAGAATGTAATGTTAAAATATAGGCCTATATATTGAGAGAGAGAGAGAGAGAGAGAGAGAGAGAGAGAGAGAGAGAGAGAGAGAGAGAGAGAGAGAGAGAATAAACCTATGTCTATTTTCTAATGCTGCACCATTTAAATTGGAATTTTTTTACTATATTGATGGTTTTGAACACAGTATTATGGTCCGTAATGGCAATAATAAAACCTTCGGGTGGCTAACGCGAATAAGATCAATAGCGACTGATAAACATGCGATAAATTAATACGGCTAGGCGCAAATGGACGCCGAATTGAGAGGCTGTCCAAACAACTCAACTGAGCGACACATTGGCTCAAAGTGTTTAAACAGACCACCCCGCTTTCTGCTGCTGAAAATTAATCGCTTTATAAACGTGATATCATAATCCCCTGCTCTATCTGCCGATAAGACTGAGAGAGTTATAAATACCAAAAGCATAAATAAATAAATTAGTGGAATAAACAAGTGCTGTGTGTTAGTATCAAACTCAAGGTTTTCACTTGGCTGTTGTCAGCTGTGGTGTCACGCTGAGGTTCACGTCAACTATACGACATTAATCACTGATTTTCACGGCACGAGAAGCAACTGTGTTTGTGTGACCGGCGTGTGTGTGTGTGTGTGTGTGTGTGTTTTGCCCTCAAAATTATGCTCCCACAAAATTGCCTGTTTACACAAACCTTAAAGCAGGTTCAAAATAATATTGTGCATTTCCCTCAAAACCGACCGCAAAATGCAGGACTTCATTGTCGTTTTTCATTTTACAATATTTTACTTCACACACTCACACGCCAACTCATATTTGTTTTATTTGCGAAATGGATGATGTCGATAAATCAGTATTTTCCCTTATTTATGCAATGCATTCAGAGATAAAAGATCATACGAAAGAAGAGAAAATTGATTTTGAAATTAATTGGCTCTCAAAAGAAATAGATTGAACTAATTAATACAAAAAAAATGATACCACCGTTGACGTTAATCTGTGTTTATCATATTTATTCATATTTATTCAATCACATTTGTTCTAATTATCTGTGCAATATTTCTTCATTTGACTTTTTGTTGTTTTCATTACATCTCGCATTCATCATCGACGCATATTAAAAAACATTTTTACATAGATATTAGGGGTGCTGTTTATTTGACTAAGCACTTTATTTAAGACTGAGACAGATTATCAAATCATTATCTTCTGGATGTGCCTTAGCCTAATTCCATTATTAAATCAAATACATAACATTTGAGGTCTTCTTCTTGCTTTGGAAACATTGAATAATTCATTTTTTAAAGAGCCTCGTTTTGGCTCGATGTTGCTGTGCCTGTAAGTTTATATTGCCGTTTCAGTCAATTATCTTTAATTTACGACCTTAATTGAATTTCTTTTCCAAAGACAGATATTGGTGTGATCAGTTTACTGGCCCCAACGCAATGTGAGAGCAATACACACACACACACACACACACACACACACACACACACACACACACACACACACACACACACACACACACACACACACACCTTCTTTCTTTCTTTCTTTCATTTTCTTTGTCACAGCCGTTTCACCGCCATATCTCCTTTTCTCTAACTCTCTCTCTCTTTGTTGCACATCATCCAACACCCCCCCCCCCACACACACACACCCTCGACCCCCCCCCCCCCCCCATAAAGAGAACAGAAAGCCATTCCGTCAATAAACGGGCGTGTTAGCCGAAACAGCTGCTTGTCATCTGCAATCTGCACATCACAAGAAAGAAAAACACTATGGTTGTATTTCGAATAGGAAGTGTAGCTGAACCGCGATTACATTGCATGTGTTCTGATTTCTGACGTTCTCAAAGGAGTCAAAGACCTTCTATGAGTTCCCAGTGCAAACCTGCAACAGAGCATTCAACCATATCTACATTTTATTATTTCAATAAAGGCAACGTCAAATATAAAAGAGCGATGATAAAAAAATAAATGCTTGATGATGTGATAGTCTATATAATCAAATCTCGATTTATCCACCAACATATGGCATGCGCATGGTCACAATAAACTATTTTGTTTAGGAATGGCCATCATGAATCTGCAGTCTACAGCAGCATCTGCTTTTAATTGTATTTAGAATAGCTTATCGCATTTGTGTTATAGCCTACACATCACATATTTAAGTTAGAAAGACGTAATATTTCTATTTAAATATCTGTGTTTAAGCCCGCGTGTTTTAGCTATTTATTTCCGCGTGTTAGCCCTACAATTTTAAATGTGCTAAAACATTGGAAAGATACGAACAGCATCTAGGATATGTTAATTTCAACGAATATCATAGGCTATTGTATTATTATTATTTTTTTTTTTACAAAATATAGTTTAGCTTATGCAAGAGTTTAGTGAATAAAAACAGAAATTCAAACGGTCAATCCGCTATCGGTCATCTCATGCATTATAAAGCATCAGTCTGGCATCTAACGGACTGCGTTATTACGGCTCAAGGAGAAAAGCGTCGTGCCACCGAACGCACGCGGGCGGTACCTGTTCCCTCTCCGCGGCCCGTGCGTCCACGTCCCCCTCTCTCTCTCTGTGTTAAAAGGTTCGTTACGGACGCGTGTGATCGCTCCAATTCAGATTAAGTGTGTGTTTTTACTCCGCAGCCTGCACCGACCCGGAAGAGCTCGCGCTTGGTGTACAGTAAGTACGGTAAGTGTGTGTGCGCGCGCGCGAGTGAGAGAGAGAGAGAGAGATAGAGAGAGAGAGAGAGAGAGAGAGAGAGTGTAGGCTAGAAGAAAAAAGGAGCCTAGTTTTTTTCTCTCCTGCTGTAAATGCCATCGGCACTTCCATCTGTGTGTCACTTCACATCTGAAGCCCAGCAAAAAAAAAAAAAAAAAAAAAGCCTGACCACGCGTCCACCACAATTCCGCAGGTCAGTAAATATTCGGATTTATATTTTCCGTCGATTATTTTAACTAATTCTAGCTCTTTTACAATTAGCCTAGCTCCCAAAAACTGTCGAATACATCGATTTGCTACCATAGTATTATGCATGCCCAGATCTTCTGATGCTTTGTCCCTCCATTTCATGTTTTTGGTGCGGATACATGTTTGGTTTGCGGTTAATGTCCGTTTAATATATATATAAAAATTTTCATCGACACTCATGCATGTTTTGCTCTGTATGAGGGTGGTACAGTCATTTAACAATTTCAGACGTGTAGATGACAACTCTTATGAGCTTATTCATTTCACCCGACACATAAATAGGCTATACGTTTCACCAGCACCCACGTCCACTTTCCGACAATTGTGGTGGTATTTTATGGACGCTCTTGTATCTTAAGAGTCATTTTCCCGCCTACCGTCCTCTAGATGAAGGTTTTTAATGATCTATTACCACCTGAGTGAGAGCAAGTATGGTTCGCTTAACCCGTGAAATTGATCTGATTAGCCCCGCAATGGGTCATAAAGAGACGTGGATTTGCTGAAACTGCGCTTCCAGTGTGTGTGTGTGTGTGTGTGTGTGTGTGTGTGTGTGAGAGAGAGAGAGAGAGAGAGAGAGAGAGAGAGAGGGGATGCAAATCTTTTGCTGGTTTGAAGAGCATTGAAAACAGAAAGAAGAGGACACGACATTAAGGCACATCATAGGCCGTCTTTCATGGGCGCAAGCTCGTTTGGTTTGTATTTGCATGTTGAGTGCAGCAGCTTCCATTGATTTTGAGCTGAATGCGCGTAAAACAGCTGTTTCTCCCTGATAGCACGAGACCGGCCACTCCATTCAGATGCACACTGAAATGATCTGAAACCATGTCCTCAAATCAGCACTCGACCGAAAGGAAGAGATGCACTTTTTGTTTGAACGACAATATTCCTTCGATGCGCCTCTTTGTTTATGAAGTTGTTACATGCGACATCCCAAAAAGAGCACCAGTGGAGATCAATAAATACATTAGGCCTAAAGCAGCCGAACACAGGTTGATGTTATACGAGCAGACGGATTCATATTTCGAAGGCACCGGCGATGGATTAATAAGAACGAATAACCAAGGGAGACAAAATAACGAATATTTTAAAAAATGAATTGTTTGGCATGTTGCAGATGTGTCGAGTTTTGCTATCATCATCAGCACCGAATGAAAACCTTTAGTCTTCAGATGTTTCTCTCTTTCGAGCGATGAGTTATCAAAAACAAAACCTGCACTCGAGGCTCTAGCGTTTTTCCCCTATCACTTTTTTTGTCAGTTGTTCTTAGAAATAAGTCAAACTCTCATTATGACGCAACTATCAGAATTTCGCGTCCTCGACTGGGTTCTAAGAATTTGCTGTAGCTATAACCTACATAGAACACGATCACACAGCATACGAATTCAGAAAGAAAGTTCGTTCTTGAAAAGACGAAGTACATGAATTACAATCCGCCCAAGTCTGTCTTAATGTTCAGAGTTAGGCTACCTTTTATTATTATTATTATTATTATTATTAAGCGTATGTTATTTTTAATTGTGTTGATATATATATATATATATATATATATATATATATATATATATATATATATATATATATATATATATATATATATATATAATTGTTGTTTTATTAGCCTACTGTTTTTTTCCAAATTGCGTTTTACAGTTAACCTCCTTTGTGATTTTCCACAGCTGGTAACTGAGAGGAGAAACGTTTTGTTGCTTAAAAATAAATGTGACGAACAAGCCCTCAAATGCGTGAATATTGCAAGTGTAGCGCTCATGTTTCGTTATTGAACCCCCCTCCCCTGTCTTTATCATTCGGTAGCTGGGGTGAAGTGTGTGTCCTCTGGTTCACCCCGCTCTGTTTGGACAGCTTTACCTGGGCAGTCTAGGGCGACCCTTTCATCAAATCTCCTCACATCTTCAACTGGTCACAGGCGTCATGGAGGCTTGCATTAAAATGTCATTCTTCCCCATACAACCTGTATTATATATATATATATATATATATATATATATATATATATATATATATATATATATTTTTTTTATGTGTGTGTGTGTGTGTGTGTGTGTGTGTGTGTGTGTGTGTGTGTGTGTGTGTGTGTGTGTGTGTGTGTGTGTGTGTGTGTAGTCTACATGTATGAGAAATGAGAAAATCAGTCAAGTTGAAAGTAACAATCGATCTCGCCTCCACGATCAACCAAAAATGAAAGCGGATGAGAACGCAGTTGTTTTGATTATGTTTATAATATAATTAAATTGTATATTAAAAAAACGATGACAACAACATGCTACTACTAACACTAATAATAAAAGTAGTTGCAGTTGCATGTTTGTTTTTATTATTATTATTATTATTATTATTGTGCACCCGCTGTTTTTTATGGCCTCTGTCATGACCAGCTTTCGGATTTTATTATCTACACGACCGTTCGAAAACACACTGAGTCAAAATTATTACAAAAAGGTTTTATGTGTTTATAAATGGTGCTCGATAAAAACAAAGCGTCTTATCAGCGCACATCTTCTAACCCTTGTTATAGGACTAAAATAAAACGGCCGGGTCTTAAGTTCTCACCCACAGTGAAAAGTGTGATGCCTCCTGATTTTAATCTGCCTCGTCTGACATAATCATTCACAAATTATCTACCCAATCTTCAACCTGACCCAGTATCGCTGTCTACCACCGATTTACTGTGCCGTCAATGAATCAGCCTGCTGGCCCGAGCTAAAAAAGAATGGGTCTGATTTAAAATCCTCCCACCCCTCATTATATATAGGCATTACTATTTTATATATATATATATATATATATATATATATATATATATATATATATATATATATACACACACACACACACACACACACACACACACACACACACACACATATATATATATATATATATATATATATATATATATATATATATATATATATATGTATGTATGTATGTGTGTGTGTGTGTGTGTTTCGCATCTTTCAAATGATCTTGGCCTATATGATTATATAGCCTATACTATGCCTATACAATTTAGCCTGTGTCTCGAATTATTTTATTTATCTTATATTTTTTGCTTTCTTCCTTGTGTAACACTTTACAGCTGTAGGCCTATAATGGGATTGTAGTCCATATTTTGTTTTGACAGCCCGAAGTGTGATAAATTACAACATTTTCTTGTGAGGGCGCCTCTACTTCTCAAACTCTGTCTGTAGTGTTCGGAACGGCTTCCATCCATGTCCCGCGCACTAGGCTTAAGACATTCAGTCAAGAAACAAAACACATAATCAGGATTTCACTTTTACCGTCGCGCGTTGTCTTCGAGTACCTCTAATGTACGCTCGAGCGCGGGATAATAGCTCGCGCGGATCATTACACGCGTCCGCTGACAGCTCGACAATGACAGTGAGCCAGTGCAAGACTTTCCATCCAACTTCGGTCTTTACGAGCGAAAGAAGAGGCTTTCCTCTTCGTACGGGAGGGAGAGAAAATACACATTTCCTGAATCAGCATTTTCAACCATTTCTCTTCAAATATGTTGGGGTTTTTATAGATGAGGGAAGCTTCGTCGCGCGAAGGAATTGAAATTATTGTTAGGCTATTGTTATAGCCTGTTTATTAGCTTAAATAAATATATATTTCAGTTGAAATCACATTCTTTGAGTAGCAGGGAAATGTATCGTTTTCTGGACACCTAGGAATTGCTATCGCGAGTTAAACATAATCAGAGTACATATTTTACCTCCAATGTGTAGGCTAGTCTATATTTCCTGCCTGTTTACTGACGTCACGCCCAGCAGCGTCGACAGGGCTGGCCATCATCTGCGCATTTCAGACCATCAAACGAGCAGCCCAATTATATTTAGTCAATCTGTGGGGACGGGACGGCCAACCCGGAGCATTACAGACAAAATATCACCCTAAGGGCCAATCCCCCTTATTACAGTACAATAATAGTGAATAATCTACCTGACACTGCTCCCTAATGTGCCAATAAATACGTTCCCATTACATATTAAGGTTAAAGTTTTAACCGCGCTTACTGAATCTGTAATGTATTTGCATCGCAACATGTCATGGCACCTTAAATGAATAATGATGTTGGTGTCCTTCACGGAATAGCCTAAAGAACACAGACTTCAGCAGCCGGGGAAAGCCCGTGTTTTAAAGTGCGGGAAGAGAAAAAGGACTATATCGCAGTCAGGGTTTAAGAGCCTCCTTTGAACATTCATAGAGAACCATTAGAAAAACGCGCTTGTCACCGCGAGAGGACGCACTGTCACAATTTAAAAGAGAATACACTCCCCACAAGCTGCCACTGATAGCACCACACACACACACACACAGTCGTGTAAACCTGAAAGACAGCAGGCCTCAGAACAACGATGGTTCCCGTTAGGACATGTTGATACTTCCTTATTTATTTATGTTTATTTATGTATGTATTTTACTATGCAGCTAATAAATACTTCCCTAAAAATCTGTTTAAGAAATAATTTTGGGAGAGATTGAGAAGACACATTTATGTTTCTATTTCAGACCCTGGCATGGTCCTGATTGAAATGCATTACTTTCATCCTACAAAAACTATTCTAGTATATACTGTACACTTTTGGTACCAATATGTAGGCTACCTTTGAGGTACCAATATGGACATTTTGGGTACAAAGGTGTGCCTTTTGAAAAACCACCCCTGTGACAGCTTTCATACCTTTTCTTTTTTAAGTAGAGAATTGCTACCTTATGAACCAATTTTTATTTATTGTTTTTAAAACCAAGCCTAAATATTTATTTCGGAACGTGTTTGTGTTTTTATAAATATTGTGTACACGAAAAATTATATATATATATATAGGCTATATATATAGTATATATATATACTCCATTCTGTATATGAATGGGAAGCAGAATTGGGCGCAGCTCCTGGTCATCTTTCCCTGGCCCACTTTATTCAATTAGTCCAGGCTGTTGGGCCCCGCCCCTGCTGATGACACCACAGACCCTCCTTAAGTTGCGTCGCGCCACAGCTGTCTGCGAGCATTGAGCTGACTGGCGCCATCCTGAAAGAATGCCTTCACTGTAAAAAAACACAGAGAGAGCAGTGCATTCAGAGACAGAGGGAGTGAGCACTAGAGAGAGAGAGAGAGAGAGAGAGAGAGATAGAGGGAGGGATGGAAATAGAGTAAGCGGGAAGAGGGTTACTACTGCGCATAAACACAGATTTGATCAAACTTGTGTTCAGTCATAAGGCAGAAAACTTATCCAGATCGACCCGGCTCGGCCTGAAAGCGTCAAGCTCACTTGTTGAGTATACGCAGCGCAACTGAAATACTTGGCGGAACTTGACGCCCGCGTTTGGATGCGTACGCGGACTTATGACCAACAATCGTAGCCTATAAATCCATTTGACTTTCAGAAGTTAACGCGCGTTTATCGAACGGACGGATCCGGTTTTATACAAGCTTCTGACAATTTGCCAATGACAGAAAGAACACACGCGAACGGACGGACTTTGTAAAAAACAAATTGTCTTGTTCAATTTCAGGTGATCGGAAGTTCAAAATATTCGAACCAGTGGATTAAACAAAGGAGGAGTTTGGACTTTTTTTGAACTCTCGTGTTGTGTGTATCGGTGATTGTATGAACGTTTGCTGAGTAAAAAAGAGAGAAAACGATGGAAGTAAGTCCGGAGCAACCCCGATGGATGACCCATCATCACCCGGTCATTAACGGCCAGCATCCCGAGTCACACCACCCGGGACTGGGACACTCCTACATGGACCCGTCGCAGTATCAACTTGCGGAAGATGTGGATGTATTGTTTAATATCGACGGACAGAGCAACCACCCGTACTACGGGAACTCGGTTCGGGCCGTGCAGAGGTACCCACCGCCACCTCACAGTAAGTTGACGAAACCAGTCCTAATTCTATAACCAGTTAGGCTATTTTACATTATTCATCTGTGTTCTAACTGAATTAATAATATGTAACAGGAAAGGAACTATTCTTAGGATTCTTTTGAACAGTGTCAGAGTAATTTACGTGTGGCTTACCTGAAGTGGTGTGTCACTGGTTTCACATCTTTCTAGTATTCTATGGTTGTTTAACTTTTTAGGTCATACAACATTTGTGTAATATTAGATAACGCAATGCATCCCATTCATTTCAGAAAGCCTTTAATTTAATTTAAGTGTGATTTAAAAAAAATGTTATTCGAAAACGTTGTAATATATTTGATTGGTAAAAATAGGTTATGATACATATTTTGGTGAAAATATTTATATTAGCACTAGCTTGGGTTTTAATTTAATGATTTTCAGAACTCTATAAATTATGAAACGCATTTTTTTTCCTGTCATATGCACTTGACTTTTTAGTGCGGAAGAAAAGTGGCTTTATTTTATTGACATGACTTCCTGAGCGGAATGGGGCAAAAGCGTGATCTTGTTTCTCGTTTGAATCACCCCATCTCGAAACACATGAGCTCTCAACAACAAACGAACTCTCAAGATCCGAGCAGCCTCACTAGATACTGGGTGGGTGAGATATCGAAACTCGTGAGGGCTGTTAATTGGGACCCTTTGCGCCATCAAAAGCCTCTCAGAGTAATGTAGGCCTTTACGTGCAGTTTCACAGTGTTACTCATTAAGACAAGTTGCACTAGTTCTTTCATGCAATAAAAGGCCGTTGCTACAATGGTTTCGGCGCATTTAAATAACAGATGCGCGTAAAAAGACATATCAATCAAAATGTAGACTGCTTGGTTTTGCAGCGCTGTGTTGTAAAAATAGGCTATTTATCTTGTCCCTGTTTTTTGGTGTATGCATAAATAATGGTTCTGATGTTATTTCGTGGCTTATTAATGTGCCGAATCCCATCTCGCCCTGTCCTAACAGCAGGCTTGTCTTTTGTTTCCGCAGGTAGTCAGGTGTGTCGCCCATCGTTGCTGCACGGCTCTCTTCCTTGGCTCGATGGAAGTAAACCTATCGGCTCTCACCACAGTACCTCCCCCTGGAACCTCGGGCCTTTCCCTAAAACTTCCATACACCACAGTTCCCCTGGGCCTCTGTCCGTCTACCCCCCAGCCTCTTCCTCCTCGCTGTCCGGTGGCCACCCGAGCCCACACCTCTTCACCTTTCCCCCCACTCCACCTAAAGATGTGTCCCCTGACCCCTCAATTTCCACGTCAGGCTCGGGCTCATCCATACGGCAGGAGGACAAAGAGTGCATTAAGTACCAGGTGTCTCTGGCAGAAAGCATGAAGCTGGATTCGGCTCATAGTCGGAGCATGGCCTCTATCGGAGCGGGCGCGTCCTCCGCGCACCATCCCATCGCCACTTACCCATATGTGTCCGATTACGGGCCGGGGCTCTTCCCACCAAGTAGCCTGATAGGTGGGTCCTCTTCTAGTTATGGTTCCAAAACGAGACCAAAAACAAGGTCCTGTTCAGGTAGGCGTGCGCTTTACTACCCTTTGATTTTTACTAACATAATCATAGTCAGATCATTCAGTAGTTGAGCTCTATTATTGTGCACTTGCCATTCTTTTCGTTTTCCACAAAAACAGCCTCCCAGGTTATCCAAATTCCCTGACTATTGATTTGGTTCAGCTCATTTTTTTGGTCTGTGCCAAGGCTTGGCTATCGAATTTGGGCACAGTCCACATCCCTTGTTCAAAGAATGGCTCCACTCCTTAAATCTGACGTGATTTATGATGTTTACATCGAGAAAAGGCTATACAATAAGTACAATAAAAATAAATATAATGATACATAAATCTAATTTTGTGTAATTTATATTATTAATTTGAGCTAGATTATAATCCTGTTCGCTTGATTAATTTATGATTCAATAATCTCATTTTTTTCTGTTGTGGTATCATTTTAAAATAATCGAGGCGCAATAGACCGTTCTCCTTTATAGAAATTATAGATTTGTTAACACGTCTGCTGCCTTACAGAATATCATTATTATATTACGCTTTGGAGAATATTATATCTAATGTCGTTTAGCTACAAAGCGGAATTAGCCTCCTTGATTTATTAAACGTCGCTCAGCATATGCAGATGAGTCTACACGTTTAAAGCGGAGCGCGAGGGTTTTCCGGATGTAGATGTGTGTGTGTGTGTGTGTAGCCTATGCGTGTTTTCTCTCTCATCTCTTGCTCCTCTTGTGCCTCGCAGTGCACGGCCCCATCTCTCTCGTGTTTATATGTTTAAGCTAATCCAATTATTTTCAGACTGCTGCACGCGACAGTTGCATTGTTTACTTTGCGCAGAAACTTTGATAGATTCCGGATGCGCCGCGGATCGCTCGGAATAACGAATGAGCTGGCGCAATGCGCGGCCGACATGCACAGACAGAGTGTTATCCAAACACACAGAGAAAATCATTTCTAAAGGTCAACCAGCTTTTTAAATGCGATTAGCCAACTGACATTTTTTTAAAAATAAATCAGTCTATAGCGATTGATTTTATGATAAAGATAGATGATATCTATTCACCCCATTTATAATTTATTTAACTTGTGTGTTATTCTTTTTTTTTTATCAAGTTTTTACATAATCAGATAGCCTACAGATTATTGATAGCTAATTTAAACTGGTTACTATTTTATCACTTAGGTAGGCCTACATTTGGATTATATTATAGATATTATAATTATATTATGGAAATAGTTTGCACAGTAACCACAGCATATAATTCCACAAAAGGTCTAGTATTGTTCTTTTTAGGTTTTGTTTTTGAAACTAAACATGTTTGCTATCCTACTACATAGATGCATCAGAACGCTCCGTTATTGCGTGCGTCTCTATCTGTGGTAATGTGCTTGCGAGCTTTTGTGGGTTTGGGGCAGTTTGTAGAGCAAAAGAGTCTCGCGCCACAAATGAGGGCAGAAATGCTGCTGGGTAAAGGGGGGTGGGGGTTTGGGGCTGCACGACGAGGTTGTTTTTCGTTTCAGCGGAGAGACCGGAGGCGTGGGTCACTGAACATGTGAGGCGCGCGCCCTTCACCTGTCAGTCAAACGGAAAGAATGCCAATCAAACGCTACTGTGTTTTAATTACGTAAAGAGAGCAGGTTACACAATGAGTTAATTAGACCGACGCTTTCATTACTGTTACCCAATCCATTTAACATCATTTCAGCCATAAAGCATAACATCAACAAATAACATATCAGAATAATTATTCCAAGTTGATTGTAGCTACTTAATTTATTATTATTATTATTATTATAACAGTGTAGTCACGTGGTTTAATGAACCGGGAGGTTGTTTCTGTGGAAATTGAGTCTTTATTCAGCTATATTATATTTGCGATTCCCTCTTCTAATAAATGATGCATTGCCAACGCATCGTTGCAGAGCATGATACGTTTGATAAAACCTCTGAAGAACACATTTTCACAGCATTGCCTACTTAGAACCGCCAAGTTATTTGTAGATCTTATCAGATGATGTCATATTTGACAATTGAGAAGTTAAGCTCAGTGATGTCATATTAGACAATGTTTCTATTTGGTAATGCATTAATAATAGTTACAACAACAACAACAATAATAGTAATAATAATATTCATTTGTTATTAATGCATTCCATATTCATTTTTTTTTTATCCATGCGAATTTTTAGAATGTGTATTTTTGATAATGCCTTTTCATATCTATATTTATAAGTATTGAATTATTAGTAATTGCTATATGTGCATACTTGCGTAATATTAATACAATTATTAGTCATTATTTTGTGTGTAAAATGTTGATATTTAATATTGTGTTTTGTTTGTACAAATCAATGCGACTGGCCACTGGTGTTTTTAGTGTGCTCACCAATGGCCTAAGATTGTGTAGTTGTGATTGTGCATGGACGTGTGTTTCAGTGGTTCTAAAAAATCAGTTGTGCATGCGTGTGTGTGTCTCTGTTGGCAGAGGGTAGAGAATGTGTTAACTGCGGGGCCACCTCGACTCCTCTGTGGCGGAGGGATGGCACCGGTCACTATTTGTGTAACGCCTGCGGACTATACCACAAGATGAACGGACAGAACCGACCCCTCATCAAGCCCAAGCGGAGGCTGGTATGTTGCTCTATAGCACTGTATTAATGACACTTCTGTCTTTCTCTTTCTCTACCCAGGAAGAAGTGTTAGCTGCAAGAAATTGACTCGCCAAGCGCAGGTCTCGTTTTTTTTAGATTAAGCAATAGCAGTTATTATTATTATTATTATTAGCAATAATTTGTAAGTTATTTTTGTTTTCTTTTTCAATTTTAATTTATTTATTATTATTTATTTATTTTTTATTTATTTCCCCCCGCTCGACACAAAAATCCCCGGATGATTTTTATTTTATCGCAAATATTGCTGACACCGTGTCTACAAGTCAGCATAACGAAATTCGTCACGGAGAGACTTCAAAGTGTTGTGAAACGAGCGCTTATCTCAAATGAGTATACGCGTGGGAGGCGATCAGCTCGAACAGGTCAAATATGTCTGCAGAAATTAGGTTCAATTCTGACAATGCGACATTCAGCAGGGACACTGTTTCACAGGGATTTAATACATGAGAGAGAGAGAGGAACACTGTGTTTTCAATGGCCTGGCATATATTCGGGCTTTGGATAGAGCCGAAGCTCTTGAGGCGCAGAGAAATAGTCCGAGCGCTGCTATTTTGGCATTGGCCTTCTCTCTCCCTCTCTAATGTGAAAAGCCGACTTCCCAGGAAAAGACTGGCGGATATCTGAGCGCAGCTGATAAAACTCCTCGAACAACAGCGCTCGCTCCCGCAGTCTAAACATACGGGCGAGAACGCGCGGACAGGAGTCACGACTTCAGATTGATGTTCACTGAGCCAAAAAAAAAAAACTACTCTAGAAAATAATAGTATGAAGAAGATTAAAACAGGAATAAAATTGCGTTTAAAGTAGGCTACAAATGTTTCCTAATTTATTTGAATTTAACTCATTCGGCAATACAATTTAGTTGTCTTTTTTAATGCACAAACGAGAAAAACAGACAAACAATAAAAAAAACAGCCAATCATAAGACACCAACGTCGTCTATTATGACGCTTCGACGACTTCAATCAATCCTGCGCCTTTAAATTGAATTCAACACGCATTAATTAATAATTTGTCATTACTTCAGTATTTCTGTATTACTCCAAAACGCAGCATCAATTTTCTTTCTGCATAGTCCATTTAAAAAAAAATATTGCTGATCCCTCCAAATTCATTGCATTTCTTTTGAATTTTCCTCCCCCCCATTGTTTTTTGTTTTGTTTTACTTATGATAATTGATTATGTCAGTAACTGCTTATAATTAATAATTCTAACTGCTTTTAATCAATGCATGTTAATTTAGAGCAAGCTATTTTAGTGCAGCATATTGATGTGAATAAGGATGGCTAATATCTAACTTGAAGGTTGATGTTTAAACGTGGATCCATTTCATGCAGAGCCGCTGTTTCTCCATCATTTAATGGGAAAATGTCATCAGCTTTTAATGGGCACTATTTAAACCAGCGCTTTCATGTCCTCTGTAAATATTTAGGCTTGAAAGGGCATGTGTGCAAGGCACTATTTTTACCCAAGAGTTTAAGGCACCAGTGTTATGGAGATCTCTTTTCCTCTCACATAGTTCTGCATCGCTTAAAAAACATTTGCAAGCTCAGGAAACAGGAGGGTTGGGGGCCATTAGCACTGTAGGAATGTAATCATCATCTTTGGTTATTATATTATGAGTGTAATAACTGTGAATCTTTCTCTCTCTGTGTGTCCATCAGTCGGCAGCCAGACGAGCAGGGACCTCATGCGCAAACTGTCAAACGACCACGACGACACTGTGGCGGAGAAATGCAAACGGCGATCCCGTCTGCAATGCCTGCGGCCTCTATTACAAATTACACAATGTAAGCTCCATAGCTGTCTTACACTTATCTAGTAAGATATTTTCTATCTTCTTTTTGCATGATGGCACCTTCCATGTCATGCCATTTCTTTCTTTCTTTCTTTCTTTCTTTCTTTCTTTCTTTCTTTCTTTCTTTCTTTCTTTCTTTCTTTCTTTCTTTCTTTCTTTCTTTCTTTCTTTCTTTCTTTCTTTCTTTCTTTCTATCTATCTATCTATCTATCTATCTATCTATCTATCTATCTATCTATCTATCTTTCTTTCTTTCTTTCTTTCTATCTTTTACTACATTCACACCATTGTGAGAAGTGAAACTAACTACTCAAAAATTACTACAAATTTATATGAATGGACCATTATTATAATCGATCACACCCGTTTAATTTTTACATTCCCAACGAAAAAGTTCTGATTTGATGCGTTTTTTCCCAAGGCCTGTCTGATTGGCCTGATGTTTTTACATTGCTTTAACTCATCAAAATAAGTTAAGAAATGTATACAATATTCAACTCAATTTTTTAAGTCAGTTTAATGTAATTTCATTTGAAATTACTTAAACTTCCAAGGTGATTGTATTCCAAAATTTAAGGCAGAAACGATTTTTAAAGTGATGATTTCCGATCCCCAGGGTCAACTTAACCCATTCTAAAACGCTTTTTTTTTAAACATTCCCCAATGGTCGCAAGACGTTCGAGTCAATTGCCCACTGAGATTTGTTTTGTTCTTCCTCATATTATTATTTATTTTTATTTCTATTATGTTGGAGCTAAACTGCTAGTACTGTTGTACTATTGAATTACACTTCAGTTGGTGGTATTTCTATGTTAAACATATGCCGGGGAACATTTTCATTCTACCTAATCAGCTCTGGTATCCTGTATCATCACACTTTGAGGCCCCACGGTCCTGTTACACTCCCCTACTAGTCACTCAAGCACAACCTTTTAAATCATTTTGCCATGTTGGTTTTGACTGTTGTGTAAGAACTCGAGAAAAAAAAAATCCCCTAAACTTGACCTAGGTTATCAGAGAAACGAATAACACGTATTATCGTTCGAAACAACCAAGAGTTTGGATAATTGGAAAATTAGTTTGTTTTGGTACGTCCCATTTTCTGTTAAGGTCGGCCTTCTTTGAATTAAATTCCAGATTTCGCATGCTAAATTAAGCTCTCTCCAGAGTGTACTTCACTAACTCGCATGTTTGCATTATCACTACCACTCCCATATCTCATTAAGCCGACAGGGATTTGTAATAAGATCTGATTTGTGATTGTATTTGTATGTCTGTCAGTTTGGGGTTAGACTTCTGACCTGTTTCTTTCTCTGTTTTTTTATGTGGTCATTTTAAGCACAAAAAAGTTGAACTGAACAACATTTAAGAGTGTTTTTAATAGCCGACAGCTATAAGCATGTGTTTTCTAGCGCCCAATGGAGATGTTTCAAATGAGCAGTTTCGCTTTGGGGTGTGAGTTCACACACACACACACACACACACTGGTACTCACATTTACACTTGTGGTTGGCCAATATGGGATTTCCGATAACAGGCGTCAGTCCAGATATATACAGTACAGTGTGGCAGAATGTTTTTCAGATATGTTTTTTATATAATCCAGTTCGTTGCTAGCAAATGAGTGCATTTCTACAAATTTATAAATAGCTGAAATGAATGATATAACATAATGATACATCTCGTAACTTATAAAAAAAGTTGAATGTTGCTTAACTTGTTTTGATGAGTTAAAGCAATGTGAAAACATGTTGTCATAACTTATTGATCATCATTTTCTTTTACAGTGGACATTTAAAACATTTACTCAAAATGTACTCACATTTTCACATTCACATTTTTGTGGATTTTATCAGTCTTTCATAAATCAAAATGGTGAAATAACAGTAGAAAGCTCACAGTTTATTAAGTCTTAAAGTCTCAAAAACAATCAAACGCGTTAACATCCATAAACAAGTACTTCTTAGTATCACTTAATAGCTCTTGCGCAAAGCATCTAGAGTGTTTTAAGACAGAGAGAGAGAGAGAGAGAGAGAGAGAGAGAAAGAAACAGTCCAATTATGGGGTGAAAGTAGCAGGCTTTGGCAGACGGCTGTGGCAGTGCTACTGCGCTTGAACCCGGCTGGCCGGAGTCTGGGGTTTCTCTCTTTGGCAAGACTGGCATGTTCCCATGCCTGGCGTCAGGGAACCAGAGGCTAAATCCAGCCTAGTCCTATGACCCGACATACACACTTGTATGTACAGCCACGCTCACTCGAACAAAGAAACCGATATATCTGTCTTATAATGAAACTCTATTACATACCATCAGAACATGCTTGAACTCAATAAAGCATTAAAGGGTCTCTCTATGAGTGTGTAAAGTGACCCTCATTGTTCGACCAAATCCTAATCCCAGAAACCGTGATTTAAAGAGGTGTCAGCTTTCAACTTGCCCGTAAGAAGGAGAAATTGTAAATGAGATCGGTTTAATATCTCAACTGTTTCTCCAAGACAGCAATTACAGAGATTAGATGGAGAGAATATGGCTTTTGCTTAAAGTCACCCAAAAGATGAATATTCTGTCATTGTTTACTCGTTCCAAACATGTATGGATTTCTTTCTTCTGTGGATCACAAATGAAAGAATGTTTCAACTGTATTTGTCCATGCAATGGATGTCAGAAGGGTCCAAAACAACATTGGACTCCTTTGACTTTCATTGTATGTACATAAAAAAAAAAAACACTGAGACATTTTTTACACTATCTTCTTTTGAAAGTCTTCTTCATAGAGGAAAGAAAGTCAAACAGGCTTGGAAAGACACGAGGTCGACTTCTCAGATGTTTCTTACTATGTCTCAAACCGTGCTCCGATTTGCCAAGATATTCATCAAAAGTCAGAAATTTCATTATGAACTCATTATTCCAAGACCAAATTATCTGAGCGTTCCACATTAATTTGACCATATATCAACAACTGCCTCCTTTGTGTCTATTTTTATTTCTCATTTGGAATGTTTAGGAGAAACATCTCAGATTAGGTTAATACCTAACAGAAACATAACTGGATTTAGCTCTTCTAAAATATGAAGGACCGATCTCTTAGCAATAATGTGTTCCTCTGGATGTGGTTTGAAAATCATAATAACGTCTTATGTAAGCGGGACGGTCCAGTGGCCATTACTAAAAGTGTGCCGTCTCTCTCCTCGCAGATCAACCGACCGCTTACCATGAAGAAGGAGGGCATCCAGACCCGGAACAGGAAGATGTCCAGCAAGTCCAAGAAGAGCAAAAAGTCCCATGATAGCATGGATGATTTCTCCAAAAGCTTAATGGAAAAGAACAGTTCCTTCAGCCCGGCCGCCCTGTCGCGTCACATGAGCTCGTTCCCTCCCTTCTCGCACTCCGGCCACATGTTGACCACGCCCACCCCCATGCACCCCTCTTCCAGCTTGCCATTCGCCCCCCACCACCCCTCCAGTATGGTGACGGCGATGGGCTAGAGCACCCTGCTACCTCCGGCCGCCCAAACTCCTGACGGTGGACGTCTCAAAGCACCGTTAACCTTGAAGCCTGTCACCCGCCGCAACCCTCCGACCCTGAACCAGCTCTCTCACGTGCGCCGTCTGAGCTACGAGCCCCCCCACAAGACCCCTTCTCCACTTCGGTATGCCCCGCTTAAAACGGTAACCCCCCCCATACCCCGCATTATGAGGGAGAGACAGTGAGAATGAAAGAGAAAAGACAATGACTTTCTTCATCGCCCCTCCAATCACGAAACCCTCGCGCTGATGTCAACCTTCATTTGTGTACAAATGCCATCTTTCCTGTGGGCATCAAGGCACAACCATTACATGACTTTAAACTAAGCTTCTCTAATTCCCAAAACCTGCTCCTTTTCTTCTACACATCTCTTATTCTTCATCCCCCACCCTTCCCCTCCCCGTGAGACATGAGGAATGACAACAGGAGATGAACTCTGCATATATTTGTAAAAAAAAAAAAAAATGTCTGAAATACATTTAATGAAGACTTTTTAAAGAGCAAAATGAGAAAAAGGCGAGGACAGGAAATGCCCATGGGCAGCTAATGATAAGAAGGGTACGACTTAAACCTGGAAGAAGGAATGGCGTGGCGACATGGCCCACGATTTCCGAATGATGAAAAAAGTAGGAGATGAGAAGTAGGGAGAAGAAAAGTAGAAAGGAAAATGGTGTGTAATGCATTAAAACTTGTAGTCAGGTCTGTTTCACAGACTTCCAGCTACTCTTCTGGATGTGTTATAGGTCTTGGGCAATTGGTTTGTGTTCACACAGACACACACACACACACACAGACACACACACAGACACACACACACACACACACACACACACACACACACACACACACACACACACACACACACACACACACACACACACACACACACACACACACACACACACACACACACACACACGTATTCACATGAAAGACTTCTTTGGGCCCAGGTTATATGCATTGTGAAAAAAGTTCCTGTATTTGTTATTTGTATGTATAATTCAGAGTACCAAAAATACGAAAGAAACAAAGATGTAGAATTATTTCTTTATGTAATGCAGACTGAATGGTTGTACAAATTTAATAATCACTAGTGTAAAAAAAGACTTGATTTTTGTTGCGTAATTTTTTTTTTTCCTCTTTGAAAATAATAAACTAGTTTAATCTCTGTTGACAACACACGAGAACGCAACGGTGAACGCTTTTGTGCGTGTTTTTGCATACGAATGTGTGTGAATGTGAGAGTGAGCTTTTGTGGGCATATGTCACTGTGTATGTGTTATATCTGACAAATGGCTTTTTGCTTGCCACAAGGACACCTCTAGATTTACCCAGAATGCTGCTGGCCGCATACCAACAGGAAGCCTAGAAATAAACAGAGATGTTGTGCGGGACTCGACTCCACACAGCCTAAAACTCTTCACGCTACCAATTTGACTTTGACATTCCATCAACACTGCTGTTAGCATGCTAGTCACATCAGAAATGCTTTTTGAACATAAATGATTTATCTTCAAGAATACATCATACAAATACAGTATGTGTAAAAATTTTTACCTAAAAGCAAATTGCATGTTTCTCTTCACGTCAAAAAAAATCGTCAAAAACAATGCATTCCGGTGGGAATACTTGATCTCAAGTCAACCAATGACACTGCAAAAGGAATGAGGCAATTTAGTGATGATTATGGCAAGGAAATTTATATTTGCAGAGAGAGAGAGAGATAAGTCACTGATCTTTAGTTTTAGAGTTGACATCTTGTAAGAGAGCCAAGTAAAACATGGTTAACAGAAGCAAAGCCTTATGGGTAGAGTAGTGTAAAATGTACCACAGCAGAAATTTACCCTCAGCCTGTGGCTGCTACTACACAGTAAGTTGAAGAGAAAAGAAACTAATAAGGCTGCAAAAAGGGGTTTTGTTGTGGGAGGAGGGTAAGTTTTCAATGCAATTTGGATCTTGACCAGGTTGAATGTCTCTGTCTGAACTAAAAAAAAAAAAAGGAACATTAAAAAAAATAACGAGAAACACATTTAACACCACAAGTCAGAACAGTTTGGTGGGGGATAGATTGCACATTGCGTGCTCAATGATTATTTAAAACTGGCCTGGAAATCAATAAGAGACAACGCATGCACATTAGAAATGTTCTAAAGCAGTCGTTACATGAAGAGGAAATCTTTTTTTTTCAGCTGCCTTTGATCAGTGGTTCATTGTGGGTTTGCAGGGTCACTGCTTACTGTTCCATTGTAGCTAGCCATGATCTTCACCCCATTAGTTTTTATGGGTCGTAGAGAAAGGACCTGCCCTAAAGGTTTTTGTTTGATTATAAAGCGTTCACTTTGTAGAAGAACTGTTAACTTAAAAATGATATGTAATGTGAACAATACATATGTTCAATAGTGCTCTATCTTTAATAGCTTTACCATGTTATGCTAAGCTCGCTAAGTTCAAAGAAACATTCATCATTAACCAAAGCTAATTCTTATTATGCATTACTCACAAAAATTACCGAAATATTTCATCATGGTTAAAACGTAGAAAAACAAACATTAGTAACACACAAGGTTTGTTTAAATTAGCGTCATGCTAAATTTTACACAGGACAGTTAGGGACTACATTGTGTGATTCATTTGCATGTTTCTTTTTCTTAACAGAGTGAATATAGAGGAGCTGCATACATTTTGTTTTGCTGTTGTGGTTTCGTACATTTGCATGCAGCCTGTGCTGATGGCACATTAGCATGCTAAGAAACTTTCTCTGTGAAGTCCTAAAAAGAGGAACTAACCCCAGACCACAGGGAAGACAAGGACCCACACATACACATATTGTACACATTTTACCGTACGCATTTACACACTTAGATGCACACAAAACAGAAACATTCCCCTATTTGATAAAGACGGATTATTTAAACATAAAAGGTATGGCTACTTCTTTTAGCATAGTATATTTAAAAACACCTGCGTCAGGTTCAGTTTTTGCAAATAAGAACGTGTCAGAATGTCTCGTTGCCCTTTACTGCCCTTTACTGCTCATTACTGTTGTAATGGCCATAATGAGAGACATGAAAATGCAGAGAGAGAGAGAGAGAGAGAGAGAGAGAGAGAGAGAGAGAGAGAGAGAGAGAGATTAAAAGAGAGAGTGAGAAAGAGCTTTACGCTGACTATATGTTCATGTGCAAGAGTGTATATATGCAGATGTCTGGCTCTACGAGACTGAGAGTGCAACGTCTGAGGCAACACTTTTTGCATGTTAAATCATCATGTCTTATCGAAAATCATATCATAATCTCACTTTTGCTAGCTTCCGCTTATACTACACATACCCACATGGCAGTTTTTATACTGGACTGACTCTAGCTGTTCTGTAGTATATCAATATTTCCTTGTATTTTAATTTCTTGCATCGTTTTGTGCATCAACACTGTGATCTCTAACTAAGTCTGTATGCAATGTCGGTGATCTCGAATTTAGCTATATGCTAATTCCTAAGCGGATATTCGAACTGACCCTAAAGAAAGCTAAAAGGCTCAAAGGTTTTTGTTGTGAATCTTCCAAAAACACATATTTTAAAGATTGTTCCATTTGTAGTAAGTGCTGTCGAATAAAGAACATGTGGCCCAAACTATTTCCCTCGCGTTAGCATGCAAACTACAAGATCCCGGCAGACAAAATATCATGACAGTGCATAACCATCAGGCACAGTTTTGGGTTCTTCAGAAATGAAGCTTTTTGTGGTGACTTTGGTTTGACGCTTCTGTGTCACACGATGCAGTGAGCAGGGAATAATGATCGCATGGCTTTTGATTAGCCAATGTATTGACAGCAGTTTCTAACACAAGCACTGACATAAGCTAGCTAACTATTTAAAACTAAAACTATTTATTTAGTTAAGTGGGTTAGTGTGTAAATATATGACCGTAAACCAAGCTAATACTGAAATTTTAACCAACATTTACTTTAGGCATGCACACAAGAAAACAAAGTTGGAAAGCAAATTGTTTAGCACCATTATATACATGTATTTTATATTATAATTATATTTCTCAAATCTGTAATCAAAATAGATGCAATATTTAATGTTAGATGCATGTTTAATGGCTAGCAGACATCAAAAATACATCAGATAAAAAGGCAAACATTGCTTTGCAAACCAACATGGGACTTTTTGGTTATCTTCCAGTGTTTGGTTAACCTTCTCGATTTGACTGAATTATGAATCAAGTTCAACTCTTTTTCCGGGTTGACAGTGAAAGGGGAAAAACAAATTAGGAAAAGTTTGCCATGGGAACAAGCACCTGAGATGCGGTTACATCATTTTTACTATGACAGCTGTGTTTAAACATCTGACCTGAGCCTGGCTTCCTTGAGATTTCAACCTGCAGTTTTAATATAAGCTTAAACGTGTTTTAACACTATACCACCTTAGAAGGATCTCATAACCCAAATAATGCTTCTGTAGGAAGAAACTCCTCTTGACTCCTCTCATTATTGTGCTATAAAAAGGCATTAATTATGTGTAAACAAGAACCTAAAGGGGAACTCCATGAACTAACAAGAATTTTTTTTTTTTCTGGTCTGCAACAAAATTGTCATTAGTGCTTACTTCCAGTTTTTGACCTGCCAAACTTGTCTTGTGACACTACTGGTCTGACTTAAAGACCCCATATATCAAACATTTGTGTTGCTGTTAGTCCATGATATTAGCTTTGAGGCTATGTATACATTAGTGTCCTGAAAGTTGACAAAATATACTTGTAGCAGATATACACTGCTTAAATGTTCTTACAGATACACACTCATTTGCTTTGTAAAGCAGCTGTCAAAAATGCATCCTTGCATTGCAAGGAGACAGGTCATTGTTGGGTCTGAATCTTAGTTGCTTTTGAGGAAAATAACTTGAGCTGTGGTAATACTAGCTATAAGTTATTTTCCTCGAAAGCACATCTGTTAATGACAGTGTGAGCCTTATAATAAGATTCAGATCCAAAAATGACCGGTCTGCTTGTAATGCAATTATTAATTTGGCTAAACTCATAAGAATTTGAGCAGTTGAATGTCAGCGGTGCAGATTTCCTTCCTGCTCATTGTTTTAAAGGGTGGAAATCTTTCTTATTGGACTTGATAAGCTAGCGGTGGCCGAGTTAAAGACAAAATGATTAGATCTGCTAACGAGGGCCATGCGTTTTCACCGCTGAGAGTTATGATAGTTGAGTTCACTGGAACGGCCGGGGAGTCCATATTAATTCAGGTGACTGCTGAATGAAGTGTGTCAGCGGTTATATGACCACACCATGGGATTCATGTGGGTCTCCAACAAACCACTCCATATTTACCGAAAATAACCACATGCAAACATACTCTTGAACCTTTACACACATCTCTGGTCTGTGCTGTGACCTATTACAATTCTTACTGTCATACCTGAACAGTTATTTGCTTGAAACCACATACGCATTTAGACACACCTAAACCCAAGCAAGTCTAACCACACATGTAAAGAGTTGCCTGTGTTGGAAAAAAAATAAAGAAGTACACATCTGTCTGGCTGGGTTTAACCCTGTAATTTATATGCATTGTTTCACAGAAGGCCTATTGGTGATTATCAAGCAGATGATTTATGTTTGAATTTTCTATGCTTTAAAGAGTATTGCACTTGGAAAAATTACTTAAAAAATTTAGAATAATAATTATGCATAATTCTAAAAAACTAATTAGAATTATTTTTTTTCATTTATTCTTGTGATGGCAGAGCAAAATTACTCCAGTCAACAGTGTGTGTGTGTGTGTGTGTGTGTGTGTGTGTGTGTATATATATATATATATATATATATATATATATATATATATATATATATATGTATATATAAATGTATGTTCAGTCATGTGAAAAAGAAAGGACAGCCTATTGAATTCTGTGGTTCATGTATCAATCAGGGCATATAAAAAAATTATCTGGTCCTTTGCATGTCTTAAATTTAGGTAAATACAACCTCAGATAAACAACAACACATGACATATTACACCGTGTCATTATTTATAGAACAAAAAATAGGCCAAGATGGAAAAACCATATGTGACAAACTAAGTACCCCCTTACTGCTTCCATAGGAATTAAGAGTGTATGTAGCAGTCAGGCACTGCTAATCAAATGCCTTTCATTAATTGATCATCAGCAAGCGTGCCCAACTCTATAAAAGCAGAAGTTTTGGCAGTTTGTTGGTCTGGAGCATTCAGGTGTGTGTTAACACAATGCCAAGGAGGAACAAATTGAAGTCCATCATTCTACAGTGAGGAAGATTAAGTGGAAAACATTTAAGACACTTTCCAATCTTCCAAGAAATGGATGTCCCAGCAAAGTCAGCCAATGTTCAGACTGCGCACTGCTAAGAGAAATTGCAAAAAACCCAAGAGCTACATCTCAGACTCTACAGGCCTCATTTAACATGTTAAATGTTAAAGTTCATGAGAGTACAATTAGAAAAAGACTGAATAAGTATGGCTTGTTTGGAAGGCCTGCCAGGAGAAAGCCTCTTCTCTCTATAAAACATGGAAGCATGGCTTAGGTTTGCAAAGTTGCATCTCAACAAACCACAAGACTTCTGGAACAATGTCCTTTGAACAGATAATACCAATGTGGAAATGTTTGGCCATAATACACAGTGCCACATTTGACAAAAACCAAACACAGTATATCAGCACAAACACCTAATAAGTGGGGTGATGATTTGGGCTTGTTTTGCAGTGACAGGACATGGGCATCTGTAGTCATTGAGTCGACCATGAACTACTCAACATACCAAAGTATTCTAGAGTCAAATGTGAGGCCATTTGTCCGTCAGCTAAAGCTTGGGCGAAACTGACTCATGCAACAGGACAAACTCAAACACTCCAAACACTCCAGGAAATCTACAACAGAATGGCTGAAAAAGAAAATAATCAAGGTGTTGCACTGGCCCAGTCAAAGTCCAGGCCTCAACACGATTGAAATGCTGTGGCAGGACCTTAAGGAAGCGTTGCATAAACAAATGCCTGCAAACCTCAATGAACTGAATCAACGTTTTAAAGAAGAGTGGGCCAAAATTCCTCCACGATGTGAGATACTGATAAAGTCATATAGAAAATTATTACTTTATTGGTACTCATTAGTCATTGCAGCTAAATCTGGTTTTACAAGCAATTGAATCATAGGGTGTCGATTTTGGCTTTATTTTTGTTAAATAAATATTGGCACTGTGTAATATGTCATGTGATGTTGTTCATCTGAGATTACATTTACCTAATTTTTACGACCTACTAAAGACCAGGGGTGCGTTTCCCGAAAGCATCGTTAGCCAACTATGGTCGCAAGTTCCGTCGTTAACAGCATAGTTCAAGAAGTCAGTGTTTCCCGAAAACATAATTCTAACGAACATCCTTATACAGGATCGCAAAGTTGTGTGGTTGGAGCGACAGCTCTCGACCTGTGGTTAAAGCTTAGTTTCTTGTTTGAATGACGTGGACATGGACACATGCAGTACAATCTATATCTTTTATTTAGAATACATACAAATTTAATTTACATCTTTTACTTTGTCAGGAGATTTAAAGTGTTGTTTTTTAGTGCGCATGTGCGCATGTGCTCTACTACGTAAGAACGAGCCTATGATTGAATCTGGAAATAAAGTAAAATGAGAAATAGTCCTCAAATGCCATGTCCGTAATTTATAGCAAAACATCTAGCATTGATTCTATCTCAAACAGATTCATTATAATAAGTTATTACTCCAACACCTGCGTGACATCTTTAACCAGCGTGGTTGAACGACCAATTTGCAACAATACGGTTTCGGGAAACAGTCGATCATGACTAGCTAGTTGATTTCTTCAACGATGTATCGTACTATAGTAGTTAAGCAGCAAGTTACGTCATTGTATAGGAAACGCACCTCAGATTAGTTTTTTTTTTACTATGTACTTCTGTAGAAATTAATAGATCCAAGCTAAATTGATTGACATTTTTTGGATTGCATTTATTGATAGCAAAGCATGATCACATTAGCCAAAATATTTAATAAAAAACACTCAGATAACTTGACTCACTTTGTAAATGCAGATTATGTGTGGCCTGGTGATTAGATGAAATAAAAATGAAATGATAGCCTACATCTTTGTAACATGCTATAATCACAACGATCATTATCATTGCAAAAAGTCATCACTGAAAATTAAAGCCTAACAGTCAATCTGAAAGCAGTATAAAACATATGACAACAACCACAATTGACTTCAATTACAAAGCCTGTCAGTTTAATTTCAGATTCTTAGTTTGGCATTTTTGTGGAAGCGTGTTGGCCCAGCCCGATGAACTGTTGCCAAGAATTTTAATAAGGCTGAAGCCAAGTCGTACGTGAAAATACATGCTTCATGTTGATAAAAATGAGAGCGGTTTAGCTGTTTATGGTGATGTAATGAGCAGTGTCTATGAAGTTGTTTAAAACGTCGGGAATGCTGTCCCTCTGTTGCTAAGGTGAGCAGTTATCTGTGGTCTGTATGTTTGTTTTCAACACTCTTTTGCCACTTGAGAATGCGGTGTTCACCATTGTCTTTTCAGCATTCGTAAATCTTTAGCATAATCTCCCGTCAAAACATGGAAGATAACAGATAATCATCTCTCTTTTTACTGGGGAAGCCTGGGGGTTTGCAGGGTGGCCAGTCGACGAGACTACATGCCGGCTGCCACACGTACACACACACAGGAATAGACACAGTCTGGTGGAATGTCGAAATAATACAAAAGAATCATTTTGGATAAAAAAAGTTAATGTATTCATTAGTGGTGTTTACTTAGGCAAGCATCACTATTATTATTAAAGGGATAGTTCACCCAAAATGAAAATGATCCCATTATTCTCACTCACAAACCAGGTGTATATGACTTTCTTCTTTCAGCCAAACACAATCAGAGTTATGTTAAAAAATATCCTGGCTCTTTCAAGCTTTATAATGGGAGTGAATAGGAACTGAGATTTTGAAGCCCCAAAAAATCGCATCCATCATAAAAGTAATCCATATGTCTCTAGGGAGTTAATAAAAGCCTTGTAAAGCTAAGCGATACATTTTTGTAAGACAAAATATCCATATTTATTACTCTATAAACTATAATCAATAGCTTTCGGTAACGGCCGTACGCGAGTCGAGTTCCGAAAAAGGTTCTTTTTTCGCGTCTACGGTTCCATGGAGAACCGTCAACATCCATATAATCTTTCCATTGAACAAAAAGTTATTTCTAGTGGACAAAGGTTCTTTATAATATTCAAATCTTCTTCACACTAAAAATGTTTTTTTTCTTTTAATAACTGAACATTATTGGTTTAGTGGCTCCCCAAAGAACCTTATAAAGTACTAAACTCTGGAGTATATAGCACCAATACAGATATGAATAATATTACTTTTCCAAGTAATTGAACGTGATATATCCATTGCTTGACAAAATCTAGTGAACAGAAAATCACTGAGAATTGAGCACGCACTCTTTTGATCAACTAGAACTGTCTAACAATGCTCTAGGAAACACAAACAACACCTTGACCATTTTAACCAAGGCGTTAAACCTTTGAACCGGTTTTCTTTACTTAAACCATCTGATTGAACATTTCACTGAAATAAAATTGGACTTTCTAACACGCATAAATGAAAAATATGAGGTGGCCTTTGAACTTTAAAAAATTTGTGATTGCTATTCCTATTAGATGCATAGTTTATTCTCACGTGTGGTTGGACGATAAAACTTGTGCTTTGGAAAGCTTGGTGAATCATGGTGCTAAAAGTTCATCAGTTCATCAGTAGAAGGGGACAGAATGGGGCTTTACGGTAATCAGACACACACTTACGCAGAGTTCAGCAGTTCACACTTGGTAAAGCATAAAGAGGGGGCGTTCAGGTAGATGACAACAGCGACAGATGAAGTGAATGATGAGCGAGAGAGAGACAGAAGAGGAGGAGTTGAAGTGGCTTCTGGGATTTTTAGGGAGGGAAAAAACATGTCTTTAGTGGGAATGAGAGGTGATTTGAAGGCCAGAGAGGGAAAGGTGTTTGCATGTGTGTGACCATAAACATAGATCCTCTTTCAAACAAATCTAAGCTTCTGAATGGAAGAGTATCCGAAAACGTACACACATAACAGTCACTGTCTGGCGATGAAACTGGAATTGAACTGGTTTTAAAATGCATTTTTGGGAATCTGCTTTGAAAAAGTGACCTCTGTGATACAAGCTGCTCAAAAAACTACCCTGTATGTTAACTATACTACAAACTACCAACAAAAAAAATACATTTTTAAATGAAGAATATCCATCCAAATAAATCAATTTACTAAAATGAATTGACTTCCCAATGATACAATTATGTTTTTTATTTGAACTGGTTCACTTACAAGAACCATCCAATTAACAAACCATTGGAACAATCCTATTCAATACAATTTGTTAGACTTCTATCTACTGTAACGATACGTTGGAAATCTAATATGAAATTTAAATGTACATGAAATGTTATAAAATGTGTACTTTTAAAATGTGACCTGCCCCTCTTATTTGCATCTTCTCTTCTCTTCTCTGAAATATTTTCTAAATGGATTTAAAATGTTTTTTTAAATTAAATTATAATAAGTACAAATTGCTCTCCACAGTAATTTTATAAGGGGAAATGTGTAATTTCTGCAACAAATAGTGTCATTAATTGGGATTGCAATATGGATTTTCAACAGATTTCAAACACTCCCCTCTTCTGTCATTGGTTAGTCCTTGCCTTCAGCTCAGTACTATTGGTTAAGCCAATGTTGCTGTGAAGGGTTGTTCAAACAAACAGAGCAATGATTTGATAGTGCCACAGTTGAATAAACTTTCATTACAATTTTTCACTTTTCTAAAACATATTTCTTGAAACCTTCATCCATTTTCTCACAACATTAAACACAAAACCAAATCTTCAAATTACATTCACAAAACCCATGACTTTTGTGTGAAAATCCAACATTTGCCTCAAAACCATTTCATCTGGACTCTTGCTTTCAGATCTTACACACAGCCAGTCAATGTATAAACACTACAGATCATTTATTATATGTAGTTTCAGAAAAAAGTATATTGTATACTGCAATTACGTAAAAAAGGTGAATATATTGTTTACTGTAAGTATCATTGTATTGATTGTATTGTATTAGGGGTAAGTGATGGGTAGGGTTAGATTTAGGGGTAGGGCTAAATTTTTGGACAGGAATGTTGTTCCAGGATCAACAAAATAAGTTGATGCTGGAACATGTCTTGGCAAAATCACGGTGACCCTTCCTCCTCTCCCTCTCTGTTGTTGGTATCAACATTCAGTGCACCTGTGCCACCAGTGCACTCTGAACTGACTTCATTTGTACAGTTGGTTTGATCACATCATTAGAAACAAGTGAGTCCAATTTTGAACCATTGTGCAGAACGGTTCTGTGATGTAGTTTTGTTTAAATTTTTACCTCTTATGTTTACCGAGTTGCAACACAAGTGCATCAAAGTGCAAATGTGATGAGAGTTTTGCAAAAAGAGTGAATGAGACTTGCAAATTGTTTCTAACTGCTTGAACTTGTTTAAGGTTTCACAGAAATAGTGAATTATTCTACAAACGGGATTAGGCCTTTGAGAATTTGGTTCAGAATATGGGGTTCAGTGTCTTAGCGATTGTGTAAAATTGTTCTTAACCTGTGACATTTGTATTGCTAGCACAAAACAACCAGTTGAGCTACAACTAAGAGCTCCATTACGCCTCCTAACCTATGAAAGAGCTACCTCTGAGGAATACAATTTTCCTCTTGGTGAGCAAAGAGACAGATGTTGATGTTAAGATTTTTTACACACGCGCACACACACACACACACACACACACACACACACACACACACACACACACACACACACACACACACACACACACACACACACACACACACACACACACACACACACACACACACACACACACACACACACACACACACACACACACACACACACACACACACACACACACACACCTGAGGATAGATTCTTGGCACAGACTGATTGTGAATTTGAAGAGTTTGAAGTGTCGCATTTGGCGGCATCATTGCTATGGCATGCCTTTTAAATACTCTCTTAAAACATAACCAATAAAAAGTCACCATGCTCATTCATTTTTTGTGTGTTTTGGACTGTCTCAGCCTTTTTTTTTTTTAGCACACTTTCCTCATTGTATTTAGTTTAACGTAATGAAATAACTGAGATTATTCAGTCATTGATAGTCTGGTTTTTAAACTTTCTGGTTTTAAACCACATGTTTGTGCTACGGGTCTATTAAGGTTTGTAAGGAGATGTCTACTACTTTCCTAAATGATCTAACTGATAAGACAGATTAGAAGATATAATAGGCAAAAAAAATCCCATATAATTCCATTGACCAAAGCCATATCTATGGGTGAAATTTGAGATTTGGTAAGCAACAGGAATTGACAGTCTTTGATTACTTAGTGTGACATTCACCAACAGCATATCAATCAGGTTCATGATACACCACCTTCAAGCTGTCAGCTGGACGATTAGGACCATGTAGTGTTGGTGTCGCACAGTGTACCATGGCTTTTACTCAAGATCTCACTGGAATCATATCATCATAAAATACTTTAAAAAAACATAAACCTAGCATAATATATGCACTTGATGCACAGTTGCTTAGTTGATAGCGCTGTTTCCTCATAGCAAGAAAGTCTCTGGTCGAGTCCTGTCTGAGCGAGGAGGCCTTTCTGCGTGGATTTAAAATTGTTTGCATTTTTTCCCTCATTTATGCATGAGTTTCCTCCGAGGGTTTCCCCCACAATTCAAATACATGCAGGACAGGTGTTTTTGAGACCCTAGATTGAATTTGAATGTGAGTTCTGTGTGAATGTGTGTATGTCTGTGAGTGTTATCCATGCGATCCCTGCCTTTGGCTCCAGCATCCTTGCGACCCTATAAAGGAAAAGCGATTTGGAGATTGGATGGATTGGATTAGAAGTTATTTGTGTTGTCTTTTATTGTTTTAGTGTCTATACATTTCTAGTGGTAATTGGGTGCCATATACTTCTAATATATAGAAAGTTATAAATATAACATCTCCTTTTGCACTGGTGCCTGTAACTACACTTTTTGTTGTCTAGTCAATTATCCGTTAAGTAGAATATAGTGTCCCTTCAGGGATGTCATGTTCCAATGTTCTGCCTTCAACATAGGGATAGTTTGAAGAATTGAGTGCGGAAGTTACACACACTGGGCTTCCCCTTACCTTTAATCCCTTACACTCTCCTTTTCTCACTTTCTCACTTCCTCACTGATAAAGATGGAGTGAGTTTGTCTGGGACATGGACTCTTGGGGATCTTTGCCTGTGTTTGTTTAGTAGGCGGGGAGCTCAGCGTAGACTGTGTGTGTTTTTGTACAGCTTGACCTTTTCTGAGGTAATGCTGCCCTGATATGACCACATGGGAGAGAGGAAGTGGGAATGTGATAGAGCAAAAGTGCAGCGTCTGCAGTGTCTTGTCTGGTTCTTTGAGTATATATTAATCTTTTTGCAGCCGGTTTGCTAATGCTATAGCTGATGTCACAGTCTGAAAACATCGGCTGGCAATGGTCAGCTTGCCTTCTAGGGTATCCTTAGAGGAAGTTGGACGAGTTGTTGGCTGTTGTTGGAGTGTGAATGGGACATTTGTCTGAAGTATTTGAGTTAAGGCTGGAGTTGAGGTCACTAGAAGTGGCTGCGGTCAGGGACAACTCGCTTGGAGAGGAAATGGAAATGCAGGGAGGCTTCGGGTCAACCACTATGAATCCACATGCTGCATGGTTCGATTCCTGGAGGTTTGCGAGTAGGGGTGGACATTTTAAGGAATGTAGCTACTGTGATTCTGATTCCACTTAACAATTCTGGTTCCTCAATGATTCCATTAACTATTATTGTATTCAGTTGAGGGGTAAAGGAATTGCACCCCTAGATTATACATGCCTTTCAAAAAAAAAAAAAAAAAAATAGCAATATTATGGTCAACCACACTTTGGATTTAGTTTGTCTGTGAATTGTCTGCGTAATTTTAGAGCTGTGCATGGGCATGAGTTTGCGTACCCGAAGTGAGATCATCAGCAGGCTCAAGTAATAGGGGGTTCACTCTTAAAAATAAAGGTTCATTATTGGCATTAATGTTGCCATGAAGAACCGTCAATATCCATGAAAACTTTTCATCGCACCAAAGGTTCTTTTATAGATTCTATAGATTATTAAAATGTTCTTCAAACTAAGAAAAAAAAACGTATTTTAAGAACTGGCCCCTGAAAGGTTCTTTGGAGAACAAAACATTGTTCTTCTACACCCTTTATTTTTAAGAGTGTAAGGTGGGTCAGTTTTAAAGTTGTGTTTCTTCTGCATAAGCGAACATTGCAGAAGCATTAAACAGAAACAAACATCAAGACTATCATTTGACTGCCGTATATTATATACATTTTATTAATGGGTCCAGTTCTTAATCCTCAACAATATTTAGGAACAGTGCGCATGTCAGAATGACGTGTGTGTGCATTTCTGTTATTGGCTCGTCTTCTCCTAGTTCTTTAGTACTGACAACACTCGCCTCCTGTCCACTTTGATACACTGATAACTCAATGTGACTCTGATGAATGTGGACAGAAATTGAATTATCCCAAGCTCTGGAACTTTTCTCCACTTTCGGTCTGCCTCTTATTAAAGATGGAGAGTCAGGCATTGCCAGTTATAGGGGTAGCATATGGATCTCTCCTCTAATTGACTGATAAAATCTATTGGCAGGCACACTGATTGGTCAATAAGATTGCATGGCAGAGTTTTCTGTCTAAGTCAGCAAGATGACTGACACTGATTCTAAGCCATTCTATAGCAAACATTTATATTTAGAACTTTGGCTTCCATTGCAAGTAGCGATAATCTTCTTCTGACGATTTAAATCTCATATGGCACTCGGGAAAGCTAACCCAAATGCTCTTTAAGCTGAATCTTGGGAAACGAAGAAACCTCAATGGAAGTAACTTTTGGAACAGAGCATACCAGTGGGAATCTTTAGAATGGAGGCAACTCTATTGTGTGCAATGTTGTGTCAATGAATGTACATTGGTTTTACAGTATAATTCAGAGTGCATTATGGCTAGAAAATATTTAAAACATATAGGGAATGAAGAGTTTCAGACATCTGGACAACAGTACAAAATGGCTGACATCACGTTTAGTGCACTATTTGGGAAAAGGAATACAAGAAAGGTGTCTGTGGCAACCAGACACCATTGTATGACAGTATCATGCAACGACACTGGCATACTGCCTTACCTACTACACATATTTTGCAATCAACAGCAAAGTCTGTAAGAACATAGAACTATGCAAATTGAGAAGCAACAAAGCCTTGCTATAGACTGAGAAGTTGATTTTTAGCTGTCCGTTTCCCCATTTACAGACGAGGTTGAGTAGGCGAGGGTAGCTGAAATGCGGTAAATGAATTGCAGTCAGAACTCAGAAAGAACATTGCTGGCATGTTTGGTTTAACGCTCTGTTTCTTACATTCTGTATCTCTTTCTTGTTCTCTACCCTTTTTTTTGGTCTTGCTTGGTCTCCTGCAGGCCGCAGAGCAGGAAAAGGCAGGTGGTTGACGCTAACGGTCGAACACTGTTTGCGTATGTGTGTACTGGATAAACAGGTTGAGGGGCTGAGGTGGAGGTGGGGTGTTTTTGGAGCGGGGGATGGGAAATGTTTTCCCTAAAACAATGAGTTTTCCGAGAGACTTAGCGCTGACTAGCTGAGTGTTAAAGCTGAGGGTGGGAGAGAAAGAAGAGTTTTTTTTTTATTATTGTTCTGAGGTTCTGCCCAAATCAGCTTGGGGTTACAAGTCTTTATTGTGCTTGTTTCCCTTCAGTGACTTAGCTCACACACATACATACACACACTCTTTTCCTCATAACTAACAGCCAGCCATTGTCATAGCTGTCTTTGTAATTACAGCTTGTTACAGTAGAATAAAGATATGTCCAGCATGCTAGCTGACTTAGCTGTACTGCAGTAGTAAATCTCCTCACAAGTTAGCGTCTCTGATAATCACTGTCACCTCAAAATGTCCTGTCTCACCCTAATTTTCCTTTATTTCCTTGGCACTTTGAGAATTTACACAGAAGTTTAGATGTTAACAAAGACTGCCAGCTCTGTTTCAAAGATTAGCGATTTAGAGAATATCCTAAATGAAACAATATCCCAATAGTGATTGAAAAAGAATGACATTAGCATGTTGCTAAGCTAACTAAGTGTTTTTTATTCATTCTTTTTGTATAATTAATATTTCTTTTGCCTTGTTCATTGTCTTGAATAATCAATATTTCTTTTGTCTTGTTCATTGTCTTGGATTCATTTCTTTTACTGAGCTAACTCTAGGAATGCATTCTGGGATTACCTTGTCTGTGAAGGATATGTGCTGCATTAGAATCTGGCCAAAAAAGGTAACTTACATGGCAGCCTTTGCGTCGGGACAGTATCTATGATGTTGGAAATGCTGTTTAGGTAAGCAGCTTGATAGATTTAGGAAAAAACCTCTGTTGTGATGTTGATCCATGCGTCTTGTGTGGCTT
>NW_027508799.1:17440000-17540000 GCF_051911475.1 Siphateles boraxobius
ACTTAATGTCCTTTTTTGGTCCAGGCCAAAATAACCAAGCGAACTGGAATACAAGTGTGAACTTACCCTAAATATCAAACCAAAGGATGATTTATCTGCAGATGCCACTTAGTTTGGTATCTTTTTATCTAATACAATGTCATTCAGGTCAATGGCATAGAAACCTGTCTATTTTTTTTTCAATAGCACACTCACGTATACAATGACTTGAATATACATTGAAAAACAATTAATTGAAATTCATTTACAAGGTTAGGCTTTACAAGTTTACACTTCTGCCTGCAAAATTTGTCATGTAGCGTGACCAATATGCAGAAACATATATAATAGAGGACAATCTATGTTTCTTTAAATATTTGACCTTTTTATGAAAAGGCAAAGATGGATCACTTTAAAATATAATGTGGTGTGATAATAATTACATAAAACCCAGATGTTGTATCATATACATAACCCTAAACCCCTGTAGTGTTATCCCTAAAACCTAAATGCTATTTGTTGATTATTTGATAATTGATGATATTTCTAATTATTTTTTTAAATAATTTATTACAACTTATAAAATAAAGTATTTAAAATAATATTGAATTTAATTCTTTTAATTAACTTAATTATTACTTGAACCAAATTGTAGGTGTAAACACTCGTTTAGACCATTCAATTTTTGAATATAGACCATTACAATTATATTGTTTTTGTGAAAGTAGTATAAAGGCTTTTCAAAACTAACATGAACAAGATTACATTTCAAAGAACTTGTTTTAAATTAGATCTCATAAGATTTCTCCTTTTTTTTCTGCAAACACTTTCCTGTCATTGACCCACATTCATAATTAAGTGTGTCTAATATACACGTGGCTAATGTATATATGCAAGTGTGTGACTGAGAAGCGTGTAGATCTCTTTAGATTTAGTCCAGGTGCAACAATTTGGGAGCACAGAGGGTAGAGATACAGCCTTGGGCTAATGGCTCAGGGCTAGACCCCCTCAAAATGTCTCAACCTGATGTCTCATTCCCATCATACCTGTTTTAACCCCTCTAAAGACACACATATGCACCACAATTGTCCTCTGTTAGGTTCACAATGTGACTGCCCTACATATAGGGGAGCATTTTGGAATGAAAGGTAAGATTGTGTGTATTCATATCCTGATCGGGCCACCTGCTCTCTGCGTTCCTGAAGTTCCTGATCTGTGACACCCGGCAACCCCAACCCCCTTCCTACCCCCCCTCCCGCTCGCAACAGCTCTCTAATCGTCCCAACTAAAGTCACAACCGGGGTCTTTAGGCTGCCCCAAGTGGCTCTTTTGTATTGCCTTAACTGATACTAAATACTTTCTAACTATTACAAAACGTTCACTTAAGGCTACAAAATGCTCCCCTGCATGTGACCCCATGGCAGATTAGTGCTCACATACACTCCTCAGTTTACCCCACACACGCAGTCCTCTGACCACAGCGATCGTGCACGCTACCCTGTCACCATGGAGATGGGTGGAAAGGTGAGTGGTGGTGTCCGGGTGATTGACCGCGGTTCGAATTGCAGGCCGAGAGACTTACGTGTACATGGCCAGTGGCGGCACGTGTATATAGCCCCATTAAAGATTCTGACGTCTTTTTGAGGGCAAGAGAAATTTCCAGCCTTGATCTTATACATGTCATACTCAACAGTAGAGATTTGCCATTTTTAGTTATTGAATTAAGGTTAATTGTGCCTATTCGTATTCAACAGATTATTACATTATTATAACGACATTATTATTTGTTTTACATGTGAAAGTTAGTGGTTTTGAACATAGCAGTTTGAGGGGCTGCTGTTTACACGACACCATTTTCTACTAAAAACTGCCAACTTTGCACTTTTGTGCATGTGTATAAAGTGTTCAGTCTATAGACGAGTCCTTTTTCTTTACAAAGTGACATCGCCAACTACTGGCCTGGCGTGAATAATACAGCGTTTTTAGTTCTTTTCACGGATCTGCGAAAACAGGATCGTTTTGACAACGGAGTCGTCTGTACGCGAAAAATGTGAAGGAAAAATGTTCCGTTTTAGTACATTGTTGTCGTGAAAACATACCCTTAAAGGTACAGTACAATAAAGTTCTAAAGATAAGGGAAAATTTTCACAATTGTAATGTAAAAATTAAATGTTGACTTTTTGATTCATAAGTAGACTTTACACTTTAGGTTTACACTTTACTATGTACTTACTATAGGGTTAGGATTAGGATGCGGTTTAGTGTTAGTTACATGTAATTATGCATAACTTATAGTAATTACTATAATAACTACATGTAATGTGTAACAAGGACACTGTACAATAGTGTTACCAAATATAAATTGAAAAACTGAAATAATTTCAAAGTGTAGATTATGTAACATACAACATAACATATATCCTATCTATTAATTACAGGAACGTCTGTCTGTCTGTCTGTCTGTGTGTCTGTCTGTCTGTGCGTCTGTTAATCGCATAACTCTCGAACCGTTAGTCCGATGGATCTCAAACTTGACAGGTGTCTTGCTACGGGCACGAGTAAGTGCAATGCCGAGTTTGACGTCGTTTGGATTAGAAATGCAAAATATATCGTCAAATATATCGGTAAAAGAAGCACACATTGAAGTTGTGGTTTAAAAATAAACATTCTGACATTAGAGAGGGTTGTGGTTTAAAAATTGTGTTTTAAAAATAAACATTCTGTCAGCTAAACATTAAGTCAGCTACACTGTTTACCTCTGAATATTGTAGTTATTCAGAAGTAGTTAGTTTTATATGTATTGTATATATTTATTGTATGTATTGTATTGTATGTATTGTATATATTTATTTATATGTATTGTATATATTTATTGTATGTCATTATGTCAGTATCAGTATTTCCTTTCAACCATGCACAAATAAAAATGTCACTTTTCCTGTGTAATTCTAACAATGAGCATTCAAACACACCAAACCAACAATCAGTGGCGGTTCTAGAGGGGGGGCCAGGGGGGCCCGTGCCCCTGTGACAACAAGCTTGGCCCCCCTTGTGGCCCCCCTAAATGTGGTGTGAAATAATTTTTACAAAACTGTTTTTTTGCTATCGTTGTTATCGTTGTATGCGTATTATTTTTTTTTATTATTCTATCTTTGTGGATTTGCTTGTTCACGTGACAATTCGCATCACATTCGCGGGAATCGCGGCAGAATAACGTCTGTCTCCTGCACGCGAGAGAGGAGAGAAGGAGAAAGCTGGTCAGTTGCAAGTTCACTCTTTATGTGCGTATGGGGTATGCGATATGCATTGTCTATTATGATATTGTAATCAATGTTTTAACTGTATACGAGGCACTGTGAGCTGACATCGCGTTTATCTCTCGTCCTTTCACTGCTGTGTGCGGTTCATAGGTAGGCTATGTCCCCAAATTAGTTTATGTCTTATATTTATATCATATTATGTTCTTATATTAGAATATCAGATCAGCAAGAGTGCCGTTTTCCCGTGCACAATTGCAACTGTGATATTGATGTTTTACAACAGTTAGCTGCTAAATTAACAATAAGTGAACATTGGGAGTTACTTTTTAGACACAATATTGTCAATATTGTTTGTTTTCCCTTTATTTCGCCGACTAGAATTTCAAAATGAAACCGTAGCAGAGCAACAGACAGCGATGATTTATTGACTGAAATCCGCGTTTTGAAGGAATCACTTGCTCCTTTCCCGAATGAATCAGCCGTTTGAACGAATCGGTTGAATGAATGAATCCCTCAACTCACTTATGAAGACCGTGACTTGCCGCCGCCTACTGGCGGTTTTAGTTTCATATTTAAAGTACCCTTTAATTAGAACATTACAATTAGAAATCATTTCATATTTAAATATTGATTTTAAAAATATCTCATAGCTTTATTTATGCAATTATAAATGGAGTGTAAATAAATTAATGCCGCTTCTGTGTCACCTCTGCACTGCAAAGATGGATATTGATTAAATTATTTCATTTGACTGGTAACAGTGGTACTGTATAATTAAGTATTATTGTATAAATAAGTATAATTACTGTATAATTTGAATGTTAGTATTTGACATAAAAGGTGATTCATAACTCTAAATAAGTTTAGAAAGAATGTCTAGGTGAAAATGCACCTGGAAATCAATTTAAGGTGGCAAATTAAATTAATAAAAAATGAATAAAACAATTAATTTCGGTCCCTGCTGTTAACTGACCACTGCATAGGATATTAAAAAATATGAATATCTTTGTGAGTCAGCTGTCAACAACAGGCCTAAACCAGCCATGGCACCAGCACAAAAACACAATCAGTAAAATATCATCTAATTATCAACAAAACATTGAAAATATTGAGATATATTTTTGTCAATATTGCACACCCCTAATGTACGGTATGAATTTTGATTTCTTCAGGTCTTAAAAAGCCTTAAATTTGACTTTATAAAGTGTGCAGGAACCCTGTAAACGGTTAGTAGTTACCTAGCAAGTCAGTTATTTTCAGTAAATGAATTAATACGCTTCTTGGTCCCCATTGCTTTTGCTCTATAGTTCTCACCAAAATGAAGAGAAAGAAGGACATCATGTCAATTACAGTTACTGTGACTAATACTGAATATGTAATGCAAATGTAAAAATATAATGGAAATGCAAATGCATTGTTGAATGATTATAAACATGGTATTTTGCCTGTTAATGCCTGCAGTGCAGTGCAGAAAATTATATGACAACAATAAGGTCTAAATGTAACTGGCCCCTCTAACAGTACAACTGGCCCCAGGTTGGCCCCCCCAGTTGAAATGGTCTAGAACCGCCACTGCCAACAATTACTAAAAACACACACAAAAACTGATTTTGCACATACATACTGTCAAATCGATTAATCGCGATTCAAAAAATATACAGTACACACAAATATAATCTACAGTATATATAAATATTATAGCCTATACACAGACACACATACATCTATCTATAAATTACAGAAACGTCTGTCTGTGTGTCTGTTATTCGCATATCTCTGTAAAAGAAGGACACATTGAAGATGTTTAGATGATGTTTAGAAGGTTGTTTGGAAGGTTCAAAATGATTTTGAACGTGCATATATGTTATTCGCATATCTCTCGAACCGTTAGTCCGATGGATTTCAAACTTGACGGGTGTCTTGCTACGGGTACAGCTAAGTGCAGTGCCAAGTTGGACGTTGTTTGGATCAGAAATGCAATAGATGTCGTTAAATATATCGAAAAAAGAAGCACACATTGGCTTTTGCGGCTCTAGCTGGCTCACACTGCACACTCAGTGGCCACTCCACAAAATAAACATTCTGACATTAGAGGGTTGTGGTTTAAAAATATCGGAATATTATATTTTATTCACGGCCATCATTTGTAGTAGCCTATTCACAAACTGTTTGCTGAAGCGTATAGCGTTTTCTCTGTGTTTACTGTGTCGCTGCTCCAGCCAAGGTCTGAACCTCCCCTGAATCGTCACGCTTATTCATTTGTGGATGTTAACTGAATCATTAAGTCAGCTACACTGTTTAATTCTGAATATTATATTTTATTCTGGTGCGCTTAACGTTATCGTTTTCTCAGAGTTTAGGCCAGCAACTCAAACATACCAAACCAACAATTACTAAAAACACACAAAAACACGGGCATTTTGCACGGGCATTGCACTAGTACATAATAATTACATAAAACCCATGTTGTATCATATACATAACCCTAAACCCTAAACCCCTGTAATATTATCTTAAGCTAAATTAATTTTACAGTATGTGTACTTAAGTATAAAATAAGGTAACTACTGTAACTTAAGATGGGATAAGGTTTGATTTAGGGTTATGTTCAGGGTTAGTACCTTGTTATTATTGTAACCAATGTTGAACAGAATATTGAAATAAAGTGCTAACAATTTATATCTGAAAGTCCCCCTTTTAATCCAGCTTTTAATGCTGTTTATATGTCTGTGGTGTTTTTAATTCACTTTAAGACAAATCATGTGCCGATTCATAAGTCAACACCATTGCTAATATATATTTCTCCTTAAAACTGCAGTGAACCAAAGACCGTCTCAAAAACAGGGTTTGAAATCGCTGGTGTTTCTGACATCACAAACTATCTTGTAACCAATCAGCTTAACGTGTGATGGTCAATGAGTGGATCTCTGAGCAGCTGTGAGTGAATGGAGGCGGGGCTAATATGCATATTCATAGAACAGCATATACTAAATAAAGCAAGGGTGTAGAATTACATTCAAACTATTTTAAGGCATTACTTTTTTTTTCTTCCAGGAAACAAGGTTTAAATATGTCATTGTGGTGATCAAAGGTGCGTTTTAAGGGATAAAATTATTGACTACAGGGGGACTTTAAATACCTAATGCCATAGACATAATGGATATCCATGGAGCCAAAATATGTGTGGAACATGATATTAATGTATGTATTTATTTATTTTGTTTGGTACAAACTTTTCGATACTATGATGGATGGTGACCACAACTCCGCTTTCATTGTCTGGAAAACAGCATCTTGGACATTCTGTTAGATAACTGTGTCCTATGAAAAAAAAAAAAGAAAAACATTCTGGTTCTGAATGAAATGTGAGGATTTTTTGTTTTGGTTGAACAATTCCTTTAAGTGTCACACTGGGCTGTGTGTCCACATGTCACCGTGCTTGTTATTCTTCTCCTCCTCGCCCCTTTCTTTCCTGTGCACCTCTCTCCACCCCCGCTTTCCCCTGTGTGTGTGCGTGTGTGTGTGTTTTGTTTACTTTCAGGAACAGGGAGCTCAGGTGACGTTCAGCAGGAGGAACTAGTGCGATGGAATTCCAGGGAATTTTCTCCCTCTCATTTCACTCAACACGGAAGTTTACATCAGCCAAAACCAGTCCGGCTTCTGTTTCTCTTTCTGCTGCTCTCGGTCTCTCTTTTGGCTTTTAATGATGGCTATATTTACACTTTAATCATACAGGCCAGATAGAGGCTAGTTATCATACTTTTTATTATATTCTATTTTCAGGGTATTTCTCAAAATGTTATTATTTTTTAGCCACTGTTATTACCCAGAAAAAAAAGATTGTGACCCTGTTGAGACAACTTGCACTAATGGTGGGAATCTGACCTAAAATATACCTATATAGCAAACTTTTTAGCAAAATTATAATAGGCTTTATGTTGAATGTCACATGACCAAACTGGAAAACTGTGGTTTAAAGCTGTTTAAAACTGTCTCACAGATCTAATTTCCCTATAGATGGCATAATCAGTGTTTCAAGTGCAAGATTTGATAAGACTAGAGCAATTATGTTACAGAACTTTTTTGGGGCCTTATGAACAGTCAAGCTTTGTTGTTTGCAGTGCTAACTAAAAGTATTGATAATGCTAACTAAATCTTTCTGGAGCGGAACCGTAGCTCGGCTGTTTACAAAACAGAGCGGTTTTTCCAGTAGCAAGCCAGTGTAGCAATTTACCGTGACAAAACTCTACGTCACTGCTTTTAATGTCACATTATTTGAGCACACCTCGTTTAAGCGAATTGTTCGCTTGAACTTAACAGTTCATTTGGACAAGTTAAGAAGCCACAGTTTCAAAAAGTAGATTTCCCAACACTTGTCCTTTTATTCTTACATTTTTAATGAAGGGATTGTGTGTGATATTTTTCATTTTGAATTGCGACTAATTCAAAGGCAGTATCACATGAACTCAAATCCAAGATGGTGGATGAGAATTGTTGTTTATACTGTATGTAAATGTATTATTAGTTGTTATATCCTTCAATTACAATAGTTCTGTGTAATTAAAACTATGGTGCCACTTTATATTAAGTGGCTTTAAGTTCTATGTACTTACATTGAAATTAATAATTTGATACAATGGACGTATTGTGTACATAAATTTTTTTTACATTGTACTTATTTTGGAAATACCTGCATGTAATTACAGCTGTAATAAATGTATGTAAATACATTTGTAATTACACTGTTGACCCTTCCCTTACACCTTAATCCACCCTTAAAGATACCCATACCACACACACCTGTCCCTAACCTTACCCGTATCACACCTCAATAGCAGCAAAAGTGTTTTACAATACAACATGAACACAATAAGTACATTGTACTTATTTTTCTATGTAAGTACTTATTGTGTACTTAAAACCACTTAATATAAAGTGGGACCAAAACTATTCTAACTACTATAAGGTGTTTTATGTCTGCTTTATATGTTTGTTTACTTGTGCTGTTAGCTTAGCAACATGCTAACATCAAATGCTTCTGCGATCAATTGCTAGTCAAGTCTCCTGTGACTCACAGTTCCTCAGTACTATTTGTGTGCTGTGCAGAATTGCTATCTGTGTAGAGCGTTCCAAATTGGTTACTTGGATGTTCAATGGTGGTTAGGGTCATGTCTTAGCAGACAACTGTCAATTTAAGCAGTAGCCACTGAGGTAGAAAAAACGGACGTGTTAGTGACTGCATCTGTGTGTGTGTATATATATATATATATATATATATATATATATGAAGGGATTTTTTAGCTGCAATATCTCATATACTGATCTAAGTATATGACATACTGAGGGCTAAACAGCCCAAATTATTGATGCAATCAGTGATTTTATTTTTGATAGACAGGCCTTTCGTTGCTTAGGCATTGAGTGCCTATGGTCATACACAGACATACTGCCTAAAACTAAATTTGATAGATAAATTAGAGATCACATCTCACAACACTAGATACAACTGATGTCACCTTTTTGTAACTTTACCGCAGGACATAAGCACAAAGTATCCGTCTGCCTTCTCAATGTGGCATATATGACCTAATCTTCACACATTGATAATGTCATTAACTATGAATTTGATCTATCTATCTGTCTGTCTTTGACATAGTAAGGAGATTTCAGTGAGGGATACTCAAAACACACAAATACACAAAACACACATCCTTTTTATTGGGTAATTTGAACCTCTGTTTTTTTTTTTTTTTTACTTATGTCTTCATAGAAGGATTCAACACTAATATTTGGTTAACCATGTGTCTGAACACATATATTTTGTATATGTTCTCACATACACACTCATTGGCATAATGCCATCCTGTGACGCTATATGGCTAAGATTTACCTTGTATGATTGTGAGAAATTGTTTAATTAAGAAAAACAGCCAGATTGATTTTGCATATGCCAATACACAGCTAATGTCTATTGAACTTATGTGTTTTCATATGCAAAATCATTCATTCTGCCCGAAACCTCGGCCACCAATTGTTACGTCAGTGTGTCTACATTTGAGATTGCTGGTGTTTGCTAGTATAAGTGAAACTGTGTTGTGTAGGAGTGAGAGAAAGACAGACAGAGAGAGAGAGGGAGAGAGAGAGATAGAGAGAGAGAGAGAGAGAGAGAGAGAGAGAGAGAGAGAGAGAGAGAGAGAGAGAGAGAGAGAGAGAGAGAGAGAGAGAGAGAGAGAGAGGCAGAGGTGAGGTGATCCTTTATCCGTGATCCTGCTCCAGGTTTGTTCTTCTGGATTGGACGTTGTCTGGGCAGACAAGTCAGTGGCACCTTGCCAACATCTGCTGCAGCTGCCAGTCGCATTTTAGATAGGAACAAAAATAAAATCTTTATTTAAATGTGTTATAAATACAAGGTACAGTGATAATGGTGATGCTACAGTGATACAGTGGTAAAAGATCATCATGCAGAAGAACATAACCCCTTTTTTTTGTATGTCTTTCACTTGTGTTCTTCCTTGTGTTAAGCAATACAGAGCACCCCTAAATGCGTCTGACAAGACAATACTCGTGTAAGCACAATGAAGGACATCTAAATCTGTACCTCAGGCACTCTCTCTCTCTCTATCTGTCTCATCCAGCACAATGGCCCTAATGAAAAAGAGACGCGCTGTCTTGGCTTCAGACGTGTGTGTGTGTGAAAATGGAAATGGAGCTCATATTTAGACCGGTATGAATTCTCACTTTGACAAGGCTTTTTATAGAGTTTCTCAGCGGTTCCGAATGTTGTGTTCTGACCACTCAATCAAGCTGTTGTGGACAAAACCAAATCTTTTATAAGGAGACACAACTTTATACACTTCTTTCCCCCATTTCTCACCTGCTTGTCCTTTTGGTGCACTGCAAGCAATTGAAATGAGGTTTTTGATACAATTTCCTAAATGCTCACTTTGGTCTTGGGATTTGACAGAGAAGCACCTAAAATGTGTAATTCTGTCCATCCATTGAGGTGTGCACTGCTTTTTACAGCTGCTGAATGTTCATATTTGGTATCCGCTTTGATTGTATCAAAGTTCTTTGCTTTCCCCTTCTGTTTCCACTGATCATTCCCAACATTACTGGCTTATTTAGCAAATTTGCACGCATGATGTAGCCATAGCAAGTCAGTAGTAGTCCCAAAATGTATACAATCCATCACGATTTTTTTTTTTTTGGGCTGTCCATAGTATTCGTAACAGTTTCCGCCAGCACCGGATTTCGATTTTTGATTAATTACAAAAAATTGGCAAGTATCACATTGAATTAAACGTGAAATTTTGAAGTAGAAAGACTGATATATCATATACTTCCTTGAAATGACCATCACATGATTCAGTCCACAAGACACCCTCGTAAAAACTCTTGAAAGGACTTGGTTTTTCTACTAATTTTCACGTTTAATTCATTGTACTTGCTGAGTGAAAACTGTTTCTACACCATTTTTTTTTTCAGTGTACCCAGAACAAGCTTGCAACCTCATGCTGTGAACAACTCGGAACACCTTAGCATCAGTTTTGCACGGGCAAACACTACTCACAGTTTCTTTGGAAATGTATCCAGTTGATAGCGCACACTCTCTCTCCCGAATGACATGAATATGCCCCTATCTCTCTCCGCACTGACAGTATTCTTCCACACAATGGCCTGAAATTACCCCTAACGATGACTGAGGGCAAACTAATTGCAGGTGTAATATTTGGACTGACTTATGTGTGTGTGTGTGTGTTGAAGATTAAAGACGTACTTGAGATACGCCGACGTCTGCCATTCAGACCTAATCCTGCAGGCTTAAATTGTTACAACCGACAACAGTAACTTTAGACCACACCCTCAGAGGCACGCCAGTCACTCTTTACCTATTTTATGGATAGGTTAACTCTCTTTGTATGCGTGTTTATATAGGGCATTTCATTAATGCTCAATTAATTCTCACCGTCTCAAGTAGCCTGACGTTAACATCGCTTTGTTTGCCCTTGTTCTATAGCCTTAAACTTTGAGTCTCCTCGAATGGGACGGAGACAGAGGGTATTTGATACACCGATTTAAAGTAGTTTTCCATGGTACAGTGCGTCTTTATGAAAGCTACACCGATTATTCTCAATACGGCGATTGGACTCCGCAGTTCGTCAGCTGAGCGGCCCACTTACCCTTCTTAATATTAATTAAGGCCTTTCTCTTCCAAAGGTCTTCTCTTCTTTCTTCAAGAGAAGCGTTTCAGGCTCAAGTGACGCCTTGGAGTGAGTGTGTGTTTCTGAGGTTGTGTGTCTCTTGGTCTTGGCGCAGCGGTGGGCTTTTGGAGCCATTGTCCAGACTGGCTTTTGTGTGTTGGATAAATGACCACTCAATGGAAGCAGCCAAGATCAAGGCTAATTCCAATTGGGGTGTTTCAGGAGGTTGAAGTTGTTAATTCATCTTTTCTAGATGTTTGACTACATTAGTGAATAGCTTTAGATGGTTGACTTCAAAACAAATGATTGCATTTATGATTTTTAAATGCCAAACAATTTTTTTGTGTGTCTTTTATTCAGATATTTATAGTGTCATTATTTAGACTAGTTGAGTGGCAGAGAAAGGGGGTGGGATCAGAAAGAATGCATCAACAAACTTGTAACTGAGATTTTGAAGCTCAAAAAAGCGCATCCATCCATCATAAAAGTAATCCATACAGTTCCAGAGGGTTAATAAAGGCCTTCTGAATCGAAACGATGCAGTTTTGCAAGAAAAATATCCATATTTATAATTTAAAATTTTTGGGTGAACGTTAACCCTTTAAATACAATTAAACTAGAAAACAGATTTATTATATTTTATGGTTTATTTAGATTTTTATTAAAACCTAAGAGTTTTCCACTTTTTTATAAGTCATTTAAGTTTAAATTATTTAAACATTCAAGTTAATTGTACATAAAATTTTAAGGCAGCATTTTTTTTACTGTGTGTGAGATTTGAACCATCATTTGGTCTCAAACTAAGAATTTATATTTTTTTTTTATAAATTGTGACTGTACCACTGCCAGTTATATCTGGTGTTTTATATTAAGAAGTTTGGTTTAGGGGAAGGAGTCGGGTTTAGTTCTCCAAAATATCTTCATAATGTTAATGCCAAACCTATTAGCATTGATGCTAAATACTGCAAAACCTTTACGCCAAACAGCCAATATCAAGCGGGAAGTTGTGTGTTTGTTTGAGAAAATTGGAGTCATGTTTACTTTCTATCCATATTTGACTACATATGAATGGCTTTAGTTGTTTTGCTACACAAATGTTTGCTTTAAAATACCTAAATTATTAGCGTCAAAATAAACACAGTGAAACTCTGAGCCAAACATTTAATTGCCTTCATCTCCCATCAAAGATGTTTGGAGGAGTTTTGATCTAATCTCTCTGTATGTCTGTGTTTTCAGGAAACTGTAGTCAAAGACTTTTTCTCTTTTCAAATATCATGCGTGTACCGTAATGAACATGTATGTTTGTATTGTTAATATTGACAGGTTTGGATAGCCTGGTGAATTATTTCAATTAACCAGAACCTAGTCAGTCAGGTTACTCCTTCTGGTTTGTAGTAGACTTTTAAAGTTCCTAGAACAAGTTGCGTTATGATGAGGAACACAAATAGCTGTTCATAGAAGCTGTGTTTGTGGCTCACTAGAGTTTTCTTTGATAGAGAAGTTCCTTGAAAATTTAGGCGGGGGCACATTTTCTAGTATGTAATGATGCATCGATTCCATTTGAATTCAGTCTCGTCTTTTCACTACTTTTGAAAAAGACGTGTAGACCTGTCATAAAGAAAGTAAGTGTTCTTTGTGTGCACGTGTTTTGGTGCAATGCTTTTGCAGAATGTGTTGGGAATTTGTTAGTGGTATTATGAGTGTGTGTGTGTGTGGTAACATGTTCAGTAATCTGTCACACGCAACAGTGTGATCTCGTTAGTATTCCTAGATGTTTGTACACAAAATGTAGTTCCAATGCTAAGATGTTTTATGATTGGATAGAAACTGAGACGCGCAATATCAAAGTATGGACAGGTTAAATGTAACTTTACAGATGTATAAATCTTTATCAAATCCTCTTGATACTGTAAAAATGTATATGATCAATAAGTTATGACAACATATGTTTTAACACTGCTTTAACTCATCAAAATAAGCAATTCGCATTTTTTTAAATTTTTTAAGTCAGTTTTATGTAATTTAAGTTGAAATTACTTAAACATCCAAGTTAATTGTACTTAAGGCAGCATCTTTAAAAAAAATCTTTTTATTGAAACATCAATGCATGAAGACTTCATCTAGACCGAACACACGCAGAGATGAAGAGAAAGAACGAGGGATTGAGAACATGGGTTAGGGGAATAGAAATACACCTGTTCATATTCATTTCAGTCCTTTAGTCATGGTACTGGTTACACTTCATATTAAATTTCTCCAACTGAGCTGTCACTTGACAGAAAATTATCGTGAAAGGCTTGTTAATTGGATGTGTGTATAAGTCTGTCAGATGCACTTCTACTTCAAACTTTGCAAGTCAATCAGCTGAAATAATTTTCAACATTAATTTCCAAAATCACCATAAAATGAATTAATTTGTTTAATTATCGTCTGTGTTACAGTCCATGGATTTTTTCTTCTTCTTCTTTCCTTCAAAATAACTCTCAGGCAATCTCATGAACTTCTATCCAGTGATTAATGTCTGCGATGAAGAGGCTGTTCAACTTTAAAAGCTTCCTGCTCATTGAAAGCAAACTATTTTCCTCAGACGAAAAAAAACAAAAAAACAAAAACAAAAAAAAAACAACGTTAGCTAATGATTGAAGCTTGTTTTCAGACCAACTGTGCACTTGAGGGAAGGTTTGGATTAAAAATACCATTAGAAAATCATTATTTCGTTCGAAAACCTCCCAGTTCTTGGTGAATTCCAGGCGTGTTTTTTGCGTGTCAGTGTTTGAGGCGGCAGTACGTGTCATTAACGACTCCTTGCCTCATTAAAATGTTTTTGTAACCGCTATCTTTCCGCAGCAGTTCTTCCTCGGCAGACAGTTTACCATAAACACAATAAACAAGGGGGGTTTACGTAATTGAGCCTCTCTCGCAGTCTCTTTTTTGCAGAGGGCAGGGTTTCTGGTTTGTAGTATTGGTCTGGTCTGAGGCAGTGTCAGTGTGTGTTGAAACCTGTTGAGCTGGGCTCTGTCGACGCGTCTAGCAGGCCCTGGGGACCTCCGGCGGACAATGAAGACCCTTGGGGAGGAGAGACGAGAGGAGGGCTGAGGGGTTTGGAGGTGTTTGATATTCATGAGCTTAGATCAGCACATGGTGCCCTGCCTGTCTCAGTGTAAACACCATTAGCATGTCTTGATCAATTAGCCTCCCACCTATTCAGGAAAAAAATGGCAACATTTTGACCTGTTTTGAAGACTGAATATACACACTAGCTGATTGGATTAACCATATTTGAATTGGTTGTAGAGTCTGAACACAGATATGCTCGTATTTGGTACAAATACAACTATTCGTTCTCCATTTAACCATTATTTTGATTTGGAAACGTTACTACTGAATATGCTTTTTTCAGCATTGTGATTACAATATTTTTATTACAATAAAACTAGCCACTTAGGGCTGGGCTCTAAAGTGAATGCACTGTGTTTCTTACTGGTTAGCATCACATCATCACATTGTAATCCTAATCCATGACCTTGAGTGTTTCGTTGCTTTAATACTGTATTTTAATATATAATAATTGTATTTATATTTAGAATCATGTAATTTTAGATTTATTATTAATTATAAATTCTATAATGATATATATGGTGATATATACTTTTCTTTAATTTTTTTAATGATACATCTTAAAAAAACTATGAATTAATTGCTAATAAAGTAAAGTATTCTAAAGTATTATACAATTAAATAATTATCTTAGTTATTTTTACACACACACACACACACATGCACACGCACACGCACACACACACACACACACACACACACACACACACACACACACACACACACACACACACACACACACACACACACACACACACACACACACACACACACACACACACACACACACACATTTTTACTGTAAAACATTATTTAATTGCACATACATATGTACATATATATTTACACTACAATATAGTATTTTAAAATAGTATTATTATATTTTGGGATAATTTTTATTTAAATTAAATTATGTAAATAACTAATTTTATGCATATGGTTATTATACACACTACTGTATTTAATACAGCATTTTAATAAATAGTTTTTACACCAGTGTAAATAGAATAAGAGAGTAACTTTTATAATAAAATTAATTTATTATTCAAATAAATATTTTTAAATTATGCTTCTATCTTATTTATGTAGGCTTGTATTTATTTTCATATGTGAAGTTATTGAATTATATTTCGCAGGTAGTACGTTTATTTCCATGTCCAAGGCAGCATTTGTCTTTTGCTAGCATGGATTCCGTATAGCGGAGATGTTCCCATGCTCTTGTACCGCTTTTACCCATCACTCTTTCCCTCCCTTTTTCATTCTCCTTCTCTCCGCCCCTCTTTTATCTCAATATCACACATTAGTTTATCACCAGCTTGTCTGTGGTAGCAGAGATAGGTGATTATGGCTCATCATTACAGCGCCCTGAATGTGTATATAGGTGTCGTGGTTCTCTGGAGAACCAGAGGGTGGTCCCAGTTCCCAGCACTCTCATGGGTCTCTCCTGAGACCAATACAACTTCGATTACAACAGTATGCAGCATCATAGTGCTAATCGCAACCAGTCAGAGCAGGAGACAGTGTGTGTGTGTGTAGAGGCGTGTCAGTGGGATGTTAACTGGGCTGTTAAGGGAGTGTATTGTGCGTGGTGGTTGTATAGTTCCGCCTCAATGTTTCTCTTTGACCTCTCCACCCCGCCTTTCAGAAGCGCGACATCAAATTAACACGCTAATAACTCTCATTACAGCCAAAGCATCTGAGTGTAAACGTACGCTAGCTAGCATGCTAGCATTTCAATCCTTTCAATCCTTTCAAAACATACAGTTCCCCCGCCCCTCAAAAAAAGTCATTTTGCACCTTTTCAAAGTGACTGAAGTGTTTTTTTAGGCCACTGTGTGTGTATGTGCAGGTTTCATTTAACGCGTAGCATAAAATTCAAACCTAAAGTCGAGCATAAAATCACTCTTGCTAGTTTTGTGGCATTGAGGTGAAGGATGTCCTTGTGTATAAAGTTCTAATGCGCTTCAGTCACCCTACATTGGCCTGCGACGTCGCTAGCGTTTATTCACCGCGCCCTCATTTGAATGCTAAATACAGCATTGACAAACTTGAAGCATGTGAAATCAGTCTGAGATTGATTCCCATCCCTTTCTGTCATTCGTTTCCTTCTCTGCTCTTCATCCAACCATCCGTTTGATTGCTGTTATAGGCATTGGTTTGTCCCTGGAGAGTGCTGTCTTTTATACCGGTGTAATAGGGTCAGGCTAATATCAAATGAATGACAGCTTCCCTCTTTTCATTGCTAAAAAGGGTAAACTGATGCATATGTGTCTAGCGTTCCTATGGCTGCCAGCTGAGACCCCTGTGGGACCGAGGGACCGTCCTCTCCATCTGTTCTGGAGGGCGTAACTCCCACCGATTACCCCGTCCAATTTGTTCGGGGTTGTGTTTACAGCCCAAAACCTGTCTAGCGGTTTGCTTCTAATTATGACCTTAAAGACCCTAATAACCGGTGTTTTTATAGCTTTGTGGGACTGCGTGTGTTTCCATTTCACTCGTTGCCTTGGCTGAGGTTCTGATTAGTAATTTAACTACGTGACGATGTGTGTGTGTGTACGGCACATTGAGAGAATGAGAAGTCTAATTAGGAACCACGTGTGTGGCTTCCCTGAGTGTGTGTGCGTTAGACATCTGGAAAAAGAATTGAGCTGACAGTACGGATGTGCTACTGTCCAAAATATTAGCTGAAAGAGAGACCTGTTGAATTGTGGGGAAAATGTGTTCTTGTTGTGAATTTAGGTTAATTGGGAAACTTTTTTGCTAATATAAACCTAAATTTGTGCTATAGGTATTTGGACATTTTAAAGAGTTCACCCAAAAATGAAAATGATCCTATAATTTACTCTCCCTCAATCCATCCTAGGTGTATATGACTTTCTTCTTTCAGCCAAACACAATCAGAGTCAAATTAAAAAAATATCCCGGCTCTTCCAAGCTTTATAATGTGAGTGAATGGTAAATTAGAATTTTGAGCCCAAAAAGGTGCATCCATCCATCATAAAAGTAATCCATAGGGCTCCAGGGTGTTAATAAAGGCCTTCTGAAGCGAAGCGATGCGTTTTGAAAACTGTAATCACTAGCTTCTGGTAACAGGATCATTTTCATTTTTGGGTGAACTAACCCTTTAAGTGTACACTACAAAGTGGAAATGTGCATTTGTTACCTTAAGGAATTGTTTCTACCTGATCTGATCTAAACAAACAAACAAACAAACAAACAAACAAACAAACAAACAAACAAACAAAGAAATAGGTTTTAAACAATACATATTTCATACATATTTTAAACACTACATTTTCAATCAATAGATATTTAATAAATAAATAAATAAATATATAATTCAATATTTTAAACTAAATCTGTAAATAAATATTTGAAACAAACTAATTTATATTTTTAAACAGTGCATCGTTAATAAATATTTGAAACAATTCATCTTTAATACATATTTAAAAATGTCATTAATGAAAGTTTTAAGCACATGTTTATTGCATATCATTATTAATGGATGCATATGCGTATTATTAAACGAATTTAAAAATGTATTTTAAACAAATATTTATTTGATATTTTAAACAATAAATCTTAATAGCTATTTGCAATAATAAATCATTCATCATTAACTAATATAAAAAAAGTTGATTTAGACATTCAAATTGTCTTTTAGTGGCATTAGCATTCGAAGCTAACTTCTAACAAAACTGTTTGTTGCATATTTGTGATGTGTACATCTTAAAAAACATGATAAATAATGACAATATGTTCACCAAAATTTCACCTGCGGTACTAATGTAACTTGTACCAGAGTTTTAACATATTGTACTTATTGCAAGGTTTTAAAATTTCAATAAAGTTTTTAGAAAAAGGAAGATTTGTACATCTTGTATACTTGATGTTACAAGTAAATTGTTCGTACGTTGAGATTGCACGCATCAGTGTCTACTAAAATTTGACGAAATATTCACATCTGCACTTCATGGACACGTAGAAAACAGACGTCGCGCAATCTCTTACAATAAAATGTCCATGTTAGTTGTTAAATGCTCTGGTGTGTTTTAGTAAATTCACTCTAATACATTCATAACCTCATTTATGTCTCTCTTGTACATAAATATGACTTAGTTTGCGGTTTCTAACCCGCATGTCAATCAAAATGGCAGCGGCAGTGCACCAAACATTGAATACAGTTGACTCACTATATTGACACTGACGTTTGTGTGTCATAATTCTTGTAATAAATCTTGTTTTAACAAGACCACAGAGGTGCCATGACCCGTGTGTGTGTCTGTGTGTCCTCACAGCAGGATTAGATAAATTACCCCGCCTCGTCTCACCCATGCTAATAGCCCTAATGAGGCAGATACATGCTGGATGAATAGAGCCTGCCTGGAGGGGGGCATGTGCCCCTTTCAAATGAGGGAGGGGGTCAGGGTTTTTTTGTGTGTGTGTGTTTGTGTTTTTCTCTTGGGTGTAGTTGTATTGTTTGTGAAGCCCATAGGCTTTTGAACTTTGGAAATCAAAGGTGGTCCAAGAAAACCAAAAACTAGAAGCTCTTTCAAAGGTATTTTAGCCGTTTCTCCCCGAGGTACTCTTCATGCCACAGGCTTTGCTACATTCTTTCTTTCTCTTTCTTTCCTTTTTTTCGTTTGTTGGATAGATCCAACAGTCACTGACATCTGACTTCAGGACCTTCATGATGGTGAAGAATTGATCAAATTTGCATAATTATCTGTGTATCTAGGTGGAGGGGGATCATTCCAGCATTTCGATAAATTATAATGTACTTTTTTTTTTAATAGGCAACAAATACATTTGTAATTTTGTCTTATATTCTTAATGGAATTCTTTTTTTTTTACTGTTAAGTTTTAATTTAAAATCCAAAATATTGAATGTGAAATTTTCACTTATTACACTCTAAAAAATGCTGGGTTGTTTCAACCAAAATTTGGGTCAAATATGGACAAACCCAACTGTTGGGTTAACAATGTAATTATAAAATTTACAGTTTAAAGTGAAAGTTGAAGTTGGGTTAAAATTTGTAATTACATTTTTAACCCAACATTTGGGTTTGTCCATATTTGACCCAAATTTGGGTTGAAACAACCCAGCATTGTTTAGAGTGTACATTGTATATACAATTTATTCGGAAATGCATTTTCCAAAATAATATAATAATAATTAATAATACATTAATAATAAGAAAACATTATTAATATTAAACAATTACATATGTTAATATATAATGTATAATAAATTAATAAAAAAACAATACATTAACTTAATAGTATTTTCAGACATAATTATTTAAAGTGTAAAAATTATACACACACGTGTGTGTGTGTGTGTGTGTGTGTGTATATATATATATATATATATATATATATATATATACATGCATGCACATAAATACATATTTACATGCAGATACATGTATGTGTTTTTTAAATTAATTTATTATACATTATATATGAACATATGCAATTGTTTAATATTAATAATGTTTTCTTATTTCATTGTTTTTCTATTTAAATAACAAATATTATTAATAACTATTCTCATTTGTAGATAAAATTAACATGAATTTCACATTTAAATGAACTTCAGTAGAAAACATATGCACATATATTATTAATATTAAAAAATTATATATGTTCATTGTGTTGATATTTTACTCATTGGTGTCTATACAAATGTCTGTGTATTTTTTATGTATGAGTAGTAATTTATTGCAAACAAATTTGTTTGTATAACCTATAGTTGTAATAAAGTTGATTCATTCAGAAACTTTCTAATTTTACAAATTTTTCATTGTCATTGAACATGTCACTGAACTTCCGCGTGCTAAAGGATCTGTTAAGTTTAAAGGTTAATCTGCCATTGTGTGAAATCATTTGTGTGTGATCGGCATGTGTTACTGGCCCTGCAAATGTGCAACTTGATTTACAAAAAAATTTGAAATATGTGTTCATCTAGACATTGTGTACAGTAAAGAGCATCAAAGTCATGAACAAACAGCTGTCAAACATGTGACGAGACTGTCACATTGTGTGTGTGTGTGTGTGTGTGTGTGTGTGTGTGTGTGTGTGTGTGTGTGTGTGTGTGTGTGTGTGTGTGTGTGTGTGTGTGTGTTTGTGTAGAACAGGCCAATCTCGGTATAAAGAGCAGGTATATGGTTTGACAGAAACCCCAACAAAGGGGTTCATTTTGCACACTTCACTACGCAAACTCTCACACACTTCTGGTTGGTTTGAGACCCTCAATGAAAACCTTTAGATATCTAAACCGCATGCACACCCTCATCCAGCACCTACCTTTGACGGTTCGCCCCAGAACATCACATATTAAACCATGCAGTATATGTACAACCATTGGCTCACAAACTGTCACTTTCATGCAGTGAGGTGTCAAAACCCAGAATGCTCAGGTCAGGTGTATCATACACAATGCTCATCTACACAAACAATCAAATAAATTGGAGCTATATGCAAATCAGAATGGATTACTCATCCAATGGCAGTCACTTTGAATGGACTGTAACGTTCCTGCAAAGTTGTTAAGCAGGTAAGATGCACATAATATATCTTATAGACTTTGCCATAGAAAATAATATTTTAGATAATAACAAAAGTAATACTTTAAATATAAAAGTGTTTATTTTATACATTTATATTATGAATTAGTGTAATACAAATATTCTTAAAAAAACAGGAACATCCTAAATGACCAAATGAATTAATAAAGTTATCTTGCCAATAAAGAAATGTTCATTAGTGCTCAGAAAATAACTGCAAATAGTTCTAGTTCATTAATCATGTCAGTGTTTGTCCTGTCACCTGTCTACATTTGTCATAAATGTATTGCATCATTGTCACTTGTACAATGTTTAATGAACTTCACAAGTTAGAAATATTTATTCTTATCATTATTTAAAAAAAAAACCTTTTTATGTATCTGTCAAACTGTTATTTTAATGCAAATGCATCTGTTGTTTGTAGAAGTCAGTCAAATTAGACAGATGTCAACAGACAAACCCTCACCCTTGAAAACTATGAACAAAACTAAGCAGAGTAAAAGAAAATAGGACCCTATGTATGTCAAACGGTCTGAAGCGAAACCAGTTAACATGTTTATATATTTAGCCGTTTTAAAAAAAGTAATGTATGTCATGTCCCCATGTAAATAGCACAAACGCGTGTGTGTTTACAGTGTCACCAGACTGCCTTTGTTGCTAGCTTTCCTTTTTTTTCTATATCCTGAAGCAAATGTCTGTGTGATGCACAGATATACACTCATCAATGCTCAGCTATTAAAATGGTGTTACATGCTGGAATTACTAGCCTGGAATTGATCAGCAGGTGTGATAGAGTCAGAAACTGTAATGTCCCCCCCCTCTTCCTCCCCCTTCATTTTTTAAAGGGGTTGGTATTATGCTAACTTTTGGCACCACAACTAGATTTTCCAGTTTGCTGTGTTTCTCTGTCTCTCTCATTCATCTCAGTTACTCATCAGCTTTTAAGGCAGTTGAGCTCTTGCAAACAGTTGAAATGTAAATCATTATGCTGTCGCGAGGCTGCATGTGTGCATTACCACGCGGAGAATTTGTTGCCGTCTAAATTGGTAAAGACGGAATCTATGTCTGCAGTATGTGTATAAATGAGCTCTAATACCACAACACATTGAGCAATATTTAAAGGGATAGTTCACCCAAAAATGGAAATCCTGTCATCATTTACTCACGCTTATGTTGTTCCAACCCTGTATGAGCTTCTTTCTTCTGCTGAAGATAAAAGATTTTTTAAAAAAGTTATACAGTCACCTTAACAATATCATAAAATACTTTTATTTATATAATTTCATGATTTTTTTTTCTTTGTAGCCATGTAATAAGTGCGATAATATACAGCAATCAATCAATGTGTTTTATGATACTGATTAGATTGCAAAAAAACGACTGGCTAGCTGTACATTACATGTAAGTATGATACTTTTAAGCTTAATTGTCCTTTTTTGCAGCTTGAAAGACCCTGGATATTTGCTTGCGTCCTATGGAAAAGAACAATCCCCAGAATTTCTCCTGTGTTCCGTAAAAAAAAAAAAAAAAAAGTCGCAGCAGGGCCGTGAAACAACATGAGGGTCAGTTAATAATGACAGAATTTTCTTTTTTTGTGGTAGAATATTCCTTTAAATCATGTCTTCCAATCTTTGAACTGTAAACTTATTCAAAATCGAGCACGGGAGTAACACAATGTGTTTTATTGAGAACACATTCCTACTGTTTCCTTCATTTGAATCAGACTCATTTCCTTTGCCTACTGAGGTATTTCACTTCATTTCTTGTCAGATTGCTTTTTAGTGTGATGGGTGTGGTAAATATTATTTCCCCCTCCAAATGGACTGAGCTAGAAATAAAAAAAAAAGATTAATCTGATAAAACTAATGAGGGACATTTTAATGTTCAAAACGTGTGTATTGAGTTGCTGTAATGTGACTAATCTAAACATGACATCCGTCCATTAAACTATTGTGCGTGTGTGTACACTGAAGTTTGGACCTTTCTAAGAAATGTGCAGTTTTCCTCACATTTGTCAGCCCATTATCAAAAAAGCTCCTGAAATGAGTGAGTCAGAGCTTCCTGGTGCCTTCCTGTGTTGTAATGATCCAGCTAGCCGTCCAAACAATCCTTAGTGCAACTGCCGTACTACCTCATGTAGTCATCACACTGGCACTTCTTGCTCAAAGAATGACTTAAGGCTTGTAAATGACAGTTGGCATAAGTGTTGACACATATGATTGTGACAATTGACACATAAGGAAGGGATAACATCAAACTTTGCTTTCTATTATGCAACAGAAAGTAGCAGGTGTGCTATGGAAATGCAGGGGGATTTTATTACAGTGTAAAGTATTCTGACACACTGAAATACAATAGATCAAAATTGCACTTTTAATTCACTTACAGATGAAAGAAACTCACTTACATTCTTTGAACATGCATGTAACATTTAAGAAGACATTACATAAATTAAAAGTTAAATAGAAGTTAAATATTCAGGTTTTTGCATTTTTTTTCGTGTGTACTGGACATATCACTGCTCAAAGGTTGGTATTATTTAAGGGACTTCATATTGAGCCATCTTGAAATTTCTCAATATAGAATTTAAAGATCTGAGATTTTTTTTAATTAATTATCTTTGAGATTTTTTAATTTATCACACTTTACAAGGAAAACGGGAACCAACAAGAAAAATAGCCTTAACAATTCAAAAATAACTTTGAATTGACTTTTCACTGACCCAATTCATTTTTTTCTGGGTTCAAAAGTTTATATGATATAATATTTATTATTAGCAGATGTTATATCTGCTTGGTACTCAATAAAACTGGATCCATTTCCAAAAATATTTTCCATTTCACCCAGCTATACTGAGATTTTTATATTTATACAATACGAATCTTAGGAGTCATGATGTAGTCACATATAACCCCACTCATTGATCTAAGTGTTATGTAGTATGTTCAAATACAAATTTAACAAATACAAAATTACTAAATATGTTCTCAGCTATTGCAAATGGAAAATTTGTCTAATTATCTGAAGGTTAACTGTGATGTCATAATAACTGATGCTTATTTTATTGGTTGAGGGATTGCTACTGTTGTCATGTTTCCCATTAGTATTGGTCTTTATGAAGTTAGCAAGCCAGAGAACATGTTTATCAAACACACAAATCTTAATGAGCTTCAGAGAGTGTAGAGCACTTATGTAATTACCCTAATGAAATATAATTTACCCCAGAGTAGTCTTTGGATAGTAAGTAGCCTAACTAACTTACTCTAGACTGGCTCCAAAAATGAGAAAGCACAAGTACACACATAAAGATAGTTCCTTTTAACTTGAAGTGTGTGTGTGTGTGTGTGTGTTTGTGTACCAGCATTGCTTTACCCTTAAACATGCAAAGCTAAAGCCCTGTGGTGATTTTCTCACACACACTTGTTTACACTCTAAACACTAGCTGTGCTTGGACGATGGGAAAATACACTCTCAGCACAACCCTCATGAAGTGTGTTTGTGTGTGCGCATTAATGTACTAACTGCACCTTAAAGTTGTGTGTGAGAGAGAGAAAAAGATGATGTTTCCACTCACAGGCTGTTTGCTATTTTAATCCTGCTGCTAGGCTAGCGCACACACGCATGTTCTCAGACAACTAGTTTTTGTTTATTTGTTTGTTAGTTTTAGCAAGTGTGGTTTTAGATTACAGTTTTAGTCCATACGATGGCGAGTGAGGGAATTCCAAACAGCTTAGAGCAAATTTCTGTGGTAAAAACTGCCTTAGCAGTATTTCCTACCACTTGGTTTGGGCTGTGAAATTCGCAGCGCCGGCTACAGCCAATCACCTTTTATCTTATCATTATCTATCATTATTTATCATAAACATCAGATTGTAGCACAAGTCAAGTATAGATTATTGTGATAAACAATGTAGCAAATGTTGTTCTCCTACATTTGTTAGCTAACATACTAACAGTGTAATTGGTATTGCTAACACACATAACTACTTTAGAAATGTGTGTGTGTGTGTGTGTGTGTGTGTGTTATGTGTGCGGGGCACGCTCTGCTGCCACTTCATAGTGAAGTATTGTGAAAGTGTTGTCAGAATGACACTCCCGCTGCTTCAACATGTACGCACCACCCGAGGCAAGCCGGTCCTCGAGTACATTTGTGCCCTTTGTGTGTTACCAAGCCTCGCTCCAGGCCGTGACCTTTTCACACCAACGAATACTCTAATATTGTTTAGGTGTGTGTGGCTGAAAGTCTTATTAGTTCGCTTTGTAATCACCTGTCATGTTTTATTATATGCTATGAATTCACGCATGATTGCCGCCGTGTCGCAAAACATGTCAAACTTAAGCTCAAAATGAATTAAAATGATTTGATGTAATACAGTAGAGAAATTGTTAGCAACGCGAGTCGCTGAGGTTTTCTTGAGTGTGTGTGTGCGTTTGTAGGTGAGTTAGTGTAAGGCGTTAAGGGTCCCCTTACCATTAAAGCTGTCCATTTTCACATGTTTGCTGAGACAAGCTGACCACTTTTTCCTGTGGCTTTACTGTAACTGTAAAAACTCAATCACACATTAACTCAGTGACACATTCAATAAAGACAGTGTGCATGTTATTTTATATAAATATGAAAACATGGCGCTGATGTTGTATGTTTGGTCAAACCTATTAAAAAAAAAAAAAGAACAAGGTGCACTTACTTACCAGTAGTGTTGATAAATGACACAATGGATGATAGATGATACGCAGGCTTGTACAAATGAATTAAAATGGCAACAGAGAGTGTGACATTAAGTTGATAGCTAAACTGAATTTCTGTAATGCGAGTGATGCTTTACATAAACTTTGACTGTTGATAGTGAAAGCAGAGTAGAAAGGATGATGGAAGGATAGATAGAGGGTATATAGACAGACAGACAGGTAGATATAGATAGGTTGGTGTGTTTAACCCATGACCATTGCACCATGTTCTACAGCATGGCTCCTCAAATCCGGCCCAAATCAAAGAGTTTATCTCCAGCCATGATTAAAGACACCCGAACAAGCGAATTAATGTCTTCAGAATTACAGGTAGGTGAGGCCTTGTCCACACTAATCCGTTTGGTTTGAAAACATATCTTTTTCTCTCCGTTTTGGCCTTCCGTCCACAATGAAAACAAAGCTTTTTGAAAAGTTTAGTCACGTGACTCATATTGTACCAATAGAAATTCATGTTTATACCGGTATTTTGCCCTTTATGTGCTATTCACTTTCACACAGTTGCTAAAATATTACTTTGCACACTCTTCATAACACAGTCCTTCAAAGATGACAGAATTTACTCACATTTGGTGTCCTGCGGCAAAAAATGAGATCAGTTGCGTTTTAGTCCAAACATGTAATGTTGAGTGAGTGCGACCTGGACGCATCAGTTAAAGGTGAGATATTTTGCTAAATAAAATGATCTTTCCAGAAGAATGGCGCGATTACTTTATTTCTTTTTCCGTCTGTATCATCTCAGTGAGCTTTTGTGGGGGTTATTGTAGGGGAATTCACGGTTTACCGACATTTCAGTGTGGGCGAGAAACTTTTGGAAAACGCTTAAAAAACGCTAGTGGACGGACAGCGTTTTTAAACGAAAACGCCGTTTTCAAATGTGTCTGGATTAATGTAGATGTAGCCTGAGTTTGAGCTAAACTCTGCAAACCCTGTTCTGCACTTACTACATCTATCTGTCTATCTATCTAAAGTATTTTGTTATTTTTAAAAGTAATGCCGGCCAACAACGTTAGTATCTTTGATTCTGTAGATGACATGTAGCAGAAGTTGTTAGTAACACAAGTGCAATTTAATGAGTTCAGAGCCCACACACCAGCAGCAAACACGCTCTTAACCACACCTATTAATAGCTTGCGGAAAAGAAATGCATCTCTTGCCAACTGTAAACATAACCTGTTGAGATCTTTTAAACAGAGACGAGCTGTTTAATACAATGATGTGGTAGAAAATAGTCAGTTTGACAATTTTAAGAGGAGCTTGGTGTTCAATTTCATGCCTGACAATCATGCCTACCATATATTGCTCCTTTGCACTCTTGTCTTCCCATCCATTTGATTTTACACCTACGGGTGCACACATTCACAGCATTATTTACAGTTATTTGAAATGCGAGGGAGTCTAATCATAAATACGGGTTAAAGATCATTAAAAGGCTAATAACTGCAGTCAAGGGTTTGGCCACAGTTCAAGCCTGTACGGTAGGCCTTTTTAAACTGCTAATTAGCTCTGTTCGCCAAGATAAGAATATCGTAGCCTGTTCTTTTCACAGATAAATTGACTTTAGAGTTGTCGGTTATGATTTTTAAAACTGATTTATCTATGCTACAGTTTTTACATTTAACTTAGCAATGCTTAAATCATGTGAATGTACAGAAAATGGAGGTATAAAGCCAACGGTTGGTAGAAAATGGAGGTATAAAGCCAACGGTTTAGTGAATATGGTAACTAATTTGTATTAAGTCATACAATCTCTTTGTTCAGTTTTGTATGATCTGCTTTTACGCACCACTGACAGTTAGGTTTAGGGTTGGACTTTAATGCTTACATTTTTTCTAAAGATTGTATGTTTTCATATGTTCACGTCATACAAATTCATACGAAATTGCTACCTTGTATAATAGTTGTTTTCTCATGAAATCTGGCTGTATTAATCTGTTACAAAACTTGAGGGTAGATTTGAATCTGAATGTCCAATACATTTTTTTTTTAAATAATCAAGTTTGACTTTTATCTATAATTGTCATTAATGTTAGAAAGACAAAACGCTCAAACACATATCTTGTGCTGATAAAAAGCAATAACATTTTCATCTGAAAAAGTAAATGAAATATAATTCATATATCTTGGTATACCTCGAACCGTTACTTTGTCAGTGATGTTAGCGGAAAATGATTTTAATGTGTTTTACAAATCAACAGCATTCTGTGTACACCATTGAGTATGTATGATATAACTATGTGCCAGTGTACCTGTGTTTGTATTCCTGTTATTGCGCCCACTGAGTATGATCTGACATCACCTTTGACAGGATAAACCCACCCACACATCAACACAATTTAACCTCACTACTCAAGACAGGATGAGCCTACCTTTCTCTTTCTGTCTTTCGGAGGAAGACAGTAGCAGTGGTGTCACTTCACACGATGTTTCACCTAGTGTTTCGCCCCCACACGTCTCCTTTCCTCTCACTCACAGGAAATTGCGGCATGTCACGTCGCCAAAGAACATGGCTCTTTTCTATCTGAAATTCTGTTTCTTCTCTCCTTCCCCCTCACTCTGTGTGGTTTATCACTTTATTTTCAACATCTTTGAACTAATTCAAAAATTCAGCTTGATACGAATTTCGGAATCCCATTTTAAGGTGATTTCAGTGGGCCAATCGCATTTGTTCAAGATGCTGTTTTTTTTGTTCTAGTGGTAAAACTGTGTTAAGAGGCATCATGTGAAGTGCACGTGTGTTCCTGAAGGCGGTGCTTGGTAGGACTTAAAGAAATAGTTCACATGAAAAGGAAAAATCATGCCATTATTTCTCTTACCCTCTTGTTGTTCCAAATTTGTATGCTGTTTTGGAATTTTTTGCAGCTCTTTTCCAGACAACGACAGTTCTGAAATCTTAGTTGCGTTCATGTTCAGGTTAAAAAATGGTATGTTGACTCGGCATGCTTGCACAGCTGTGGTAACAATATGCTTTAATTTTATGGAAAAGCGCTGCATGAAGATTCTTCAGAATGTCTACTTGATACACATAATAGACCCTTTTCACATGGAAACAAAAATAAGCATAATAAACATATATTTATATATATATATACATGCATACATGCATAAATGCATACATACATACATATGGTGTTATAGGTGTGCAAAAAAAGGACATACAAAACAGCATAGGGTGTATAAATACAGGGACTACAGATGAAAATTAGCATGTATGCTATAACCTGGCTCATTTACAGTCTGTACAGAAATGTTAGATTGTTCATTAATGTGTACTGTCCCGAATAAAAAAAATAAAAAAATAAATAACAACAGATTTATTTTCAGTGAAGTTAAACTTTAACCTGAAACCATCTAATAGAAAACATTATGATTTTAAGTATCAAACAAATCACATCAGTTCAGAAAACTGTCCAAAAAGAATAAAGTGAACTAGGTTAAACAGCACAGGTGGTGTGTTGTTTAAGCCAAATGGATCACCTCAAAGTCACAAATGCTCACGTATCCAAACTAGTACATGAAGATGGTTATAGTACAAACTAGAACTAGTACATGACGCATGAATAGTCCGTCATGAAAAAAAAATCTCTGTCTATTGATCTTCAATGTGTGTATATCTTGTTTTGTGAGTTGTTATAACATTAAACACAAGAATAGGGGTTGGGTGGAGCAGTTTAGACAAGTAATACTATACAACACAATATATTCTCCACAATGGCCTTTTTTCCCCACAAAAACGATTTAGAGAAAGCTATCAACTACTTAAAAACCTTCAGTTATCATCTCATATTGCTTTGCGCACCTGTATTGCTTGTTACACTAAATATCCATCAGTATTGCCAGTCTAAATAAAAATGGAAAATGTACACACACACACACACACACACACACACACACACACACACACACACACACACACACACACACACACACACACACACACACACACACACACACACACACACACACACACACACACACACACACACACACACACACACACACACACACACACACACAGCAGATATTGCACGTTCCACTCCACACCTCTCTGCAGGTGATGACAGATTAAAGGGATTTCATTTCATGGCAGGGTCTTCAGGGCAGAGTGTGTGAGCTTGACCCGAACACACTCTCTCTCTCTCTCTCTCTCTCTCTCTCTCACACACACACACACACACACACACACACACACACACACACACACACACACACACACACACACACACACACACACACACACACACACACACACACACACACACACACACACACTTCATTGGGCTAATCCTGAGACAGTAGAGTGGTCCAGATTAGGTGGTTTATTTTCTGAATTATATTCATGTCCGGCTTTCACTACGTATTGTGTGTAGTTCACTTGTGTGTGCATTTATTGTATCCAGGTTTCTCCATTTCATATTATATTTGGTAATTTTTTAAAAGTGAATTTTGTGGAATATATTTGAAATCCTATTTACTTTCTTAATGCACTTTTGTGGTATTATTGTGAATAATTTAGCAGTGCACATATAAAAAAGTTAAAAATAATGACACAATTCACATATTGCATTAGAGAGTTCATCATAAAAGGTTTCTTTGACCCATCTTTTGTAAGTTTACAGGGCAGGGCTGTCTCTGTTTATTATTGTAATCTTTGGTATATTCTGCTTTATGCTTGGTTAGGATTAATCTAATGATATTCAGTGTAATATTTAACTTCCATATAATAGGTGCGCCTTTGTTTAGGCTGCAATAAAAATAAATAAACACACACACACACACACACACACACACACACACACACACACACACACACACACACACACACACACACACACACACACACACACACACACACACACACACACACACACACAGTTGCATATTTATTTAATATATTTTTTAAAGTGGCATAAAAAATCCTACATACCTCCTGCCAAAGTACAAAATATGCATTAGTTTATCCTGGTGTGAAATAATTTACACAAAAGAAGATTCACAACTACAGTTTTTAAATCAGCATTACATATCTACATGATGGCCCAGTACATTTGTAATAATTTTACATTTACATTTAGCTGACGCTTTTATCCAAAGCGACTTACAATTGCTATATTTCAGAAGTCGCACGCCTCTGGAGCAACTAGGGGTTAAGTGTCTTGCTCAGGGACACATTGGTGTCTCACAGTGGATTCGAACCCAGGTCTCTCAAACCAAAGGCATGTGTCTTATCCACTGCGCCATCACCACCCCAACTCATAATTTTATGAATCTTACTGGCCATTTTGTAAAAAACAAAACAAAAAAAACGAACAAGGAACATGATTATTAGAAAAAGAGACCTTGAACAGACACATTTCCACACTTTTTTCTGACAAACTCATGGATCAGTGCTTGAGATAACATTCCCACCCTCAGTGGTATCACACACACAAGTGTGCATGCATGCATACAGTGCGTGAGCCTGACCCGACCTCTCACTCTCACACACACACACACACACACACACACACACACACACACACACACACACACACACACACACACACACACACACACACACACACACACACACACACACACACAGTCACATTTCAAACAGGTAAGCTATAATTACAAGTGAATGAATCACTGTTGAATGTATTATTCATCCTTTCTTCCTCTTCTCTCATTCATGTACACTGTATTTTTTTTTTCTTGTATTATTAAAGTTTGTCTCTTCGAGATTTATAGGCGAAACCTAACAACTTTTTTGCTTTTTCTTAGATGTGTTTTCAAGTTTTTAGGGCTGTTTATGAATCTTCTCAGCTGTGGGGTGTGCCCTAGTGAAGCCTCTAGCTACATAGTGTGGTCAAACCACACAGGTTTATATCAAAGAGTTGGAGTCGAGCAATCACAGCTGTGGTGACCAAACACTAAAAAGCAGCAAAATTCACCATAGTATTTAACTAGATATGGTATTACCATGTTCTTTTTTTGGACATTCATCATAGTGCTTCCGTGTTTTTTGGACATATTGCATGTTTTTGGCCATGTACAATTAGCATTTTTGTTTTTATAGATCACTTATCACTTCCATGTTTTTTTTTTTTGGACATGTACCATACCATCGTCAAAGTTTTTAGACATTCTTTGAAGTACGTTGCTGTGTCATAGTTAGGGATGTGCATTTTAGTCATTTTTGTCATATTATTACATTATATTACAATAGTGTTCTCATTATAATGTTATGTATATGACAGATTGGTGATCTTGCACTTGTATTTTCATGATCAAAGTGGTTCCAGGCATTACTACGCACTTTCAAATCCATAAGCTTTACACTTTATTTCACCAGTCTGGACTGCATGCTGTCCTAACCAATCAAACATAAGCAACTGGCCAAAATGCCACAATAATCAATCCGAATTTTTTGCATATATTTTTTTAATTCATTGCGATCATCGTTTTCATGATCGATCATCGCTGTTATGTCCAAATACTCGTGCACATCCCTTGTCCTAGTACATGAATATGGTAATCACTTAGTACTATGGCAGCACATTATCATACCATCACTAGTTTACATGAAGGATGCATTTTAAATTCAGCCAAAATGGCTAAAAAATACAACACACAAAAACACAAGATCACAGACAGAGGGAGATGGGTTGTTGAAATATTGTTAACTAAATGACTCTGAGCACTGGCTCACACTCATAAAAGAGCTCTTAAACACTAAATACAAAGACAAGTGGAGTGTGTGTGTGTGTGTGTGTGTGTGTGTGTGTGTGTGTGTGTGTGTGTGTTGATGGGTAGTGAGTGTTCGACTCCCTGACCTGCATGTAAGAGGTAATGGTATGTTTACCTTGAGGAGAAGCTGGTGTGTGTGAGTGTGTGTAAAGGGTTTGGGGGTGTGTTTACACCGAGGAAGGAAGCTGTCTGTGCTGTTTGCTCCTGTGTCAAACAGCAGGCCCGCCCATTTTCTGACTGTGGGGAGGCGCATCTTGGAAGAGAATCTGTTGAATAAAATGGAATTTGTGTAATTATGTATGCAAACTCAGTCCTGTCAACACACACACACACACACACACACACACACACACACACACACACACACACACACACACACACACACACACACACACACACACACACACACACACACACACACACACACACACACACACACACACACACACACGCGCACACTTCATATCAGGTTAGTGATATTTTATATGGCCTAACCAACTATGAGAAAAACATTACATTTAAATAAAAACATGTTTTTAAGTAAGTTAGGGGCCAGTAAAATGTCCTTACGAATTGGTTGTCATAGTTCACTATATAAGTGAGGACATTTAGTCTTTATATAGCTAAACCTGTACACACAGAAAAGGATATCAGACATGTTGACAGTCATTCTCTTCACAGTACCCAAAAAATTTGATTGACAGACAGGGTGTTCAGTTTCCTGAGGCATTCTGGGAAGGACACACCACATTCCTGACCAGGTCATGAACTGCCCACCTTTCTGCAAAGTTTCTTTTCTTCTCTTTTCTTTTTTCCTTTTTATTTCTTTTTTCCCCAAACCAATTTACTCCCCTGAAGTAAAATGTTATTGCTATTGTTGTTGCACTTTCATAATTTAAAAATAATAACAGATTTGTCAGTTATGTTTCATTTAAGCATGAACTTTGTCTCAGATGTGTCTCTTACAATTCTAAAGGAGATAAAGAAAAATGATTGATGTGAAGAATATTGAACTATGAAATTAATATGGTTATTATAGATCATATTACTTTGTTTTGGATGCATATGATGAGAAATATTTGTTCATTCTAAGATCTCTTGTTTGCAGACTTTGGCATCTTGACAAAATCCAAGCACAGTTTGAGACATAAATGAGAAATTAAATTCCTTTAGAAACTGAGACAGAAGTGAGATTACAGGGGCATTTTTCTCTGCAGAATAATCTGTGAAGCATAAGATTTAGGATGTTATATAAATTAATATAAAAGAACTTGGAGTTAATATAATGTGTAATTAATTCTTTTAAGAATTGGATTTGTGTTTGAATGAAACAAACATCATATTTCCATGAATACATTAACACTCGCACACCTCATGGCTGCTTGCAAGCTGGACCCAATCTTTGTAGCTTTAGGGCAGCAGTGTGTGTGTGTGTTTGTGTGTGTGTGTGTGTGTGTGTGTGTGTGTGTGTGTGTGTGTGTGTGTGTGTGTGTGTGTGTGCGTGTGTTTGTGTGTGGAAAAGAGTGCAGAAAGCTGAATTTACTCGCTTGGCTTGAAATGTGATTAGATTCTTGATGCTGGCAGGCATGCCTCATTTGTAATTAGGTGTGTGTGTTGAGGGATTAGTTTCGTGACATCATATAGGGGTCCAATATCTGGTTCCCTCAGTAGATAAGAGAATGGGGTACACACATAAACACAGGAACCCTTTGGGCAGTGGTGTCCCAGCAGGCAATAGGGCTTACACACACAGATAACAAATGCAAACGAAAGAGCCCAAAATGCTACTTCGCGGACGATACGTATTTGTTTGCATCACGACTGTTGTAAAGCGCAGACTTACATCTCCGCCATTGTCTTTGCTCTTCTCAGAAATTAAATTGTCTCACCACTTAGTGTGACATTGTGGTGACTACCATCGGCCATTAGGTCCCTGTCCTCCTGAGAGCCAAACACAATCGGGCGGCAGCTGATACTTCCTGTCTGCATAATTAACGAGATAATTAAGGCTTTAATTGGCCGTGGGTTTGACCGAGGTGGGCTCTAATCCACCGCAGCACCTTCTATAGGCTACTAAATTAGGTTAACCCTCTCAGATCGCCACGATTAAGCCTGGTCTATATATGCTAGCACTAAACCTCTATGTGCTTCTGGGAAATCCTGGTGCTAACACTGAATTAAGATTCCGTCTCCGTTTGATTGAGAAAATTAGTCTGAAATAAATTACTAAGTGAGTTCTTGGAGCCAAATGAGGAAAGTTCTTAAATCAAACAAAGTTTCCAAGCCATTATAAACGTTACGGTATGAAATGGTAGCCTGTTAGCCTAATGCTGCAGTAATTAGCGTGAAGTTTGATACTCGAGATGAAGTATGTTACATGATAGATTTATGAGTCACAAATGGCTGATGAGCAGGATGGTGATTTTGCGAGGAGAATATTGATCGAGAGAGATAGAGATAGAGAGATAGAGAAAGAAGTGGTTTCTCAGCTATAGGGTGGAATTTGGTCTTGTGCCTATAAAGACGAAAAAGAAAATGTGAGTGGTGCTTGCACGCGCAAAACAAGTTGCAGCCACCATGCCATAGTGTTCCTAAGCAGTTGCTATAGTCTGCTGGGTGACAGCTTATTTAGGGATAGTTCACCCAATAATGAAATTAGTATTTTTGCTCAGCCTCATGTTCCAAACCAGTGTGACTGACTTCTGTGGAACATAAAATAAGACATTTCAGAGAATGGTTGATAACTAAACAGTTTTGGTATCCATTGACTTCTATTGATAATTAGCATTTTCCAGTGATCTATACCTTTAAGTCAAAATAGCCCACCACCAAGTCTTTACTGTCCGTTTTCCACCAACTGGGAAAAGCTGGTTCAAAACCAGTTCTAATTGTGTGCAGGCCCCTAAAACCTGCAAGAACATCTAACATCCTCAATTCAGTTGATGGACTTCATGTTCATATCTGTCGCTTTCCACAATGGCTCCAGAAGAGAAGAAAAACAAATAGTTAGGTACAATGCAATAGTGCTGCATGAGTTGGGGAAAAAATCGAATTGTAATTTTTCTGGTTAATTACGATTGCAATTTTTTTTTTTTTTTTTTACAAATGATAAAGTCTACTGTCACAGGTTGTGAGGTGATATCAAACGCACAATGAAGAAAATGAAAAATAACAATCTTTTAATAATCCTCAAGGTAGTTTACAACAAATTGGTTAATCATGCAGCCCTACAAATGTACTTATTGTGTTCATTGTATTGCAAAACACTTGTGCTGCCATTGAGGTGTGATACGGGTAAGGTTAGGGTCAGGTGTGGTGGTATGGGTAGGTTTAAGGGTGGGTTAAGGTGTAAGGGAAGGGTCAACAGTGTAATTATAGATTTAATTACAGAAATGAAATACAGCAGTAATTAAAAACAGGTATTTAAAAAGAAATGGAATTACAATGTACATATGTTATGTCCAAAATAAGTGCATTGTATCAAATTATTACTTTAAATGTTAGTACATAGTAGTTAAATATGCTTAATATAAAGTAGGATCCTTTATTTTTCCAATCCATCCTAAATAAAATAATTGTATGTATTATCATATGTGTATTTATCCAGTGAGGGGTTGGACATCCATCCAGGCAGTTTCCCTGCTTATGGCCTGAGACGTTGGGATAGGCTCCAGTATTCCTGCAACCCTAGGACAATCGGTTTGGAGAATCAATGGATGGATGTGTATGGATTGCTATGAATTTTATAATTAACAATAAATGTATGTATGTAAAAAGTACCTTGTGATGGCATGACGATACTGAATCAAACTTGTAAAGAAAGATATGTTTTTTGGACAGATTGAGCAGTAACATTACCTTTTATGCAATATTTTGGTCCCTAGATATGGGTTCCTGCCATTCTGCATTTTTTGTCCTTGCTAATACTGTAAGGCTTTGAAATATAACCGCGCAAACCTCTCCTCAACAAGGTTGGATGAATTCATATCCTTGCACAAATGGTTCGCAAAGTTACACTCCAAATGTTAATACTTCGAGTTAGTGGTTTGGTCAAATCTCTAGCCTTTTGTATGAGCAATAGTAACAGCAATGCTTGCCTTAGAAAACATTGCTAATCATCCCTATTGGTGCATATGAGATCAAGGCAATGCAGAAAAGTGATTTTTGGAGAGCGACAGGTGTGTGTGTGTGTGACATCCACAAAGACTTAAAGGATAAGCTCCAAGAGCCGGCAACAAATCTATTCTTTGTTCCCGTAGTGATTAAAAAGCACGATGTTTGTGTGCCTGAAAAAGTGAACGCTAGCTCTCAAGAGTTCCTTTGACAGAGCGAATGCGTTCAAAACAAAACGACTTCCACTATCCCAATAATTCAGCGGAGGGCGATACAGGTTACCTGTCCCGGTACGTCAGAGTATTTGTGCTGTTAGGATGCGCACATGTTGGATGGGCGGAAAAATGCAGAAAGAAACTATTTTCTTTCTTTTAAACCCATGTAAAAGGTATCTCAAAAAACGGTCTTCCTTTCTAACACCTGCTCCCACACACAGGACTGAGGTTGATGTCAGTTTGTGGTCTAATAAAGCTTCGCCACAAGACTTAGTATGTATTGGAAGCAATAAAAGCAATTTTTTTCACCTACGCATCTCTTATACACACACACACACACCTGGGCTGTTGACGACAGGAAGCTTCTCTTTAACCGTCAAAAGGACCTGACAAATCCAAAACACTTCTCTGTGATGAAATAAATCTTAAAAATGATATACACGTGAAATGCACCTTGAAAGAGAAAATAGAAAAAAGAGACACTATGTCGAAAACTTAGCCAACATGTTGTAAGCATGCGTTCACATTGTACACACTTGAGCCCAAATTGTATACTTTAACCGCCCGGATTCCTCGATGGTTCGCACACTTGGATAGTGCCCGTACAACTGAAGGTCCACTAGCTGGCAACACGCAGTTGCGATGTAGTGTGCGAAAAAGAGTGCGGAAAGAGCAATACAAAACAACATGCTGTTCCAACAACAGTAAACGCCCTCGGATGTCTTGTAGAGTCTGGAAAAGCAGTTGTATTGAACTCGTCCATCCGCGCTCATCCGCAGTTGAATACACTTTGAAAGTGCTAGACGAACGCGGAAAATGAAGTGTACCCGGGCCTTTAGTGAGTGTGATTCTTACGTTACTGTAGCGGTAAAAAAACTCACTACTCAAGGGGGTGATAAAGTTCCATTTACCATGAAATCTAAAGAGAAATAGTCAGGCCCTGTCCCAAATGGCTCACTTCTTATGCACTTGGTAGGGCGTCCCATTTGTCATTTTAGGCTTCAGAATGGTCATCTGCGGTCGATATGCACCCGTATGCACTTTGAGAGCTCTGCAGCAGACCTATTCCCACCAGTCAACATTTTTTATTTATGCTAATGCTAGCTATAGCGCCCCTTTGTGGCAACTTAAATAGGGGAGACAAATCTTGCAACATTTGCGCAAGCAATATAGCGATAACCATTATTGTATATGTTAGCGTATCGTATTGTCGAATCACAATATTGTATAATAATTATTTTAAAGATGTAGGGCTTAAAAACCATAAAGTGGTCATGAATTGCATTCTCACACATTTCGGTATGCAAAATTGAAAGTGCGTAGTTTGAAGCGTTAGGTATATTTCGGGCCTAAGTAACACGACCAGACAAGAAAAGTGAAAATGAACATAAAAAAGCCATTTATGAAGTTATTAGATTACATGCAGATTATGAGGTTACACATTTCTTAGGTACAGTCATAATGTTTCAGGCTTCCTTCAATGAGCATGCTAACATCAGGAGCACCTATTTTACGGTCTGCTTTCATCAATTTCCATATAGACCTAATGAAGTCTCTCTCTCTCTCTCTCTCTGTCTGTCTTATTTTCATCATTCAGCAGTGCTACACATTGACTGCCTTCTCTTTTCAAAGCTGGCACATTGCGCTCAAAGCTAAAGAACAGAGAAAGGTTAAAAACGTTGATTACTTAATTCCGTCTTTCATCATGTTCTCATCACTTTTTGGAGCGGAATTTCCCTCAAAAAGAAAGAAAGAAAAGGTGTGATGACACATTCCATCACAGGAAGTGGTGTGTAATAGCCTTCCTTCAACTCTAAATTCTAATATTCACACATTAAACAGTCCACATGAACATTCGATTTCTGGTAATCTTTGACACAGTGTCCTTAAAATTGGCCAGATTGTGTTGTACTGGTTATTCATCAAAACAGGTGTGTTTTGTGACCCTCATTATTTTAAATAATGACTTTAACAGGGAATAGCTGTTACAGAACGCCCCCCCCCCCCCCCCAATATCAGATTCTACACCATTTTTTTTAGTGTAGGCCTATGTGCTTGAAAAAAATCAATAACTGCATTTTATTGTTACTTTATCTTCTATCTAAACAAAATATTTAGTTGGTTATTGTATACACACACACACACACACACACACACACACACACACACACACACACACACACACACACACACACACACACACACACACACACACACACACACACACACACACTATTCAGCACTTCAGTATGCTCTGCTGAGATATACTATGATTTTCATGTTTTCCTCTCCTTCACTCTCTCCCATGTAACCTATTTGGTTTTACACTCTTTCAGGATCAATCGAGACTCTAGTTTGTTGATGCATTCGTGTATTTGTGTCTATGCTGATAGTACCACTACAACTACCCATTTACACGAATAAAGTCATACACAAGTACATGCACTCTGTTCAAAACGTACTTTTCATTTTAAACTTTGAATGTGGATGTATTGTGGTATCAGCTCAGTAAATAAACAGGTAAATCTGGTATAAGAGAAGATTATCCCCACTTAGATACACAAACAATAACACAAATGTATTGCACAAAATATATTGTTGCATTGCAAAATGTATCAGAGCGAAATGTTCTCTGTAATGTATCATTTGAGTATCTATTTTTTTTTTGCCCTTGGATGCATGATAACCTATTGGAGACCTTCAAAAAGAAATTAGGAACCTTAAAAACAGCTCAATAGGGGTGCTTTAATAACTATTGAGATATTAAATAGATCTTGTTTGAGATTCTTGTTTTCTATGGATGTTATTCTCAGGGTTGGCACATGGGGCTTTATAGCAGGTATTAGCACAAACAGTCTTCTTGTGGTACTTTTTTTCCTTTCTTTGAGTCCACCTGCTTTTTATTTGGGAGCAACAGTTACCTAATAAAGCAAGAATCCATGTTTTGTACAACATTGTGCGCTTATAATGCATTAGTCAGCACTTGTGTCTGTTTTTGTGTATACTTGTGTAGAGTATCTCAGTAACCGACAACTATAAATGCATCATGTAGTATTTTCTTTTTCTTTTTTTTTTACCTCAAACTTGTCAGCCCCACCTCTCACACATAGATTTACACTTTTGACATGTTCACAGGAAAACTCAAAGGTGGGTGAAACGGTAGTGTCGTCACACAGATTCTGAAATGATATATGTGTGTTAAAGCACATTTTACCGCAACATATATGTAGTAAAAGTACCAGTGGAGCAAATTACATTTCTGAGGGGATTTGAAGTGTGGCTTCTCACACCCACACACTATCCCTAGACGGACTTCAGAGTTTGTGGTCTCCTTGTGTCATGTGATATCTATCAACACCATCAATGGTGAGTTTTGTGAAGGGTCAGACATGACAGAGACGGTTCATGCTACAGTGCAAAGTCCTTAACTGAACCCTCCAGAGCTCTACAGAAAAGACTAACTCTGTTTCCAAACCCAGCTAGCTTTGATTTCTGATACCTTATAAGCTCCTGAAATGGTACCTCAAAAGTGAAATGCTCTACATTAATTTTGCACATTACACAAATAGCCATCCTCATGTGAACATGGAAGACACAACATACAGTTGATTCAAGTGGAGTTTCGTTTTAGCATGTTGTTTAAGCTAACAACAGGCCACACTAATAAACATAAAAATACATAGAACACAAATATTGAGTCAAATAGTCAGTCTGTATTTGATTGAACTAATGTTGATATTTTTCATTAGTGAAGCATATTTTTCTCAGCTCATCAACCATCATGTAACGTTATTTGTGTTATCTCGAATACCTCAAATGTTTAATCCAACTTAAAAACTTTTCGACTTTTTTTCCAAGTGAATTTCAGCCAGTATAAGGAAATCATATGCTTTGTAAACCATAATTGACTTATAAAAGAATTATGAAATATGACAAAATATTGGAATTATGACAAAATTAAATAGTTACAGTAAAAATATAAAAAGTTGAAATTTGTCATAATCTCATGAATACAACTTATGTAATAATTATGAAATAAAAAGTCAAAGATATGAAATAGTAATTATTTGAGCTGAAAAGTCATATGATGCCATTTATGATATAACAATTCTAAATTGATATACAAAGTCATAATTATGACAAGTCGAAATTATGACAGTCAATTTTGACTTTTCATGTCATAAATGACTTGTCATAAATATGACTGTTATAATTATGACTTTTCATCTCATAAATTCTAGCATCTCAAAATTAAGCATTTTTTTTCATATTTGGCAGAAATGCACATTCATAATTCTAGGTTTGCCTCATGTGCGAAGGATTTATGCTTCTTTTTAATTCGGCCAAACAAAGTATCTTAGAAGGCAGCATAATGTTGTTGCCTACAATTTGGAACAGCGTTCGCATTGAGAGCAAACCTACAGGTATGATCCCTTAAAATACTGCCTAAGTAAGCAGCTCACATCTATTATTCCCATCCATGCTGTTTTTTCTATCAAAAAGACATTTATTGACCCTTTTGTTATTGTGCTTGAGTTTGTTGCAAATGCAATTAATTTTAAATTATTCTCCGTATTAAATTCTAACGCTACGCGACTCACGCAGTAAACATACAGTTTAATATGTGTGAGGTGTCTGTATGCATGCATGCTCTCCGATAGGTGTGTTTTTGTTGGACGTACCTTCGCCCCTCTAATTGAAGTTTGCCTTTTGAAATAATTAAGATAAGGAGCGCGGACTAAATAATTGCTATTACGGTGAAGTAATTAAGTTACGTGCGTCTCCTCCTCTGTTTTTTTCCCCCTTCCAAATAAAACACTGCAGCCACCATAGACACACAGAAAAAGCCTTTTTTTAAATGCACGCTATTTGTGTTTTTAACCCTGGAAGAAGTTCACACGCACACACACTCGTAATGACGGGAAAGAGTTGCTGCTTAGGAAAGGCCTGAGGGCAACAGTGACCAGGTTAGAAAAGCAGAGGACCACTATAACCGTATTTGGTTTGAAACAAATTACAGCCTTGGCCGAGATCTCTAAAACACGGTTTGTGTGTGTGTGCGTGCGAGTGCACTGTCTGTCTGTCTGTTGTTATTGATATAGTACAATTAAAAAATCATTTTAAAATCAGTACATTACATTAAATAGAACACAATGAGCCATGCCTTGTTTCTTGAATACCAGTTTTGAATTTTAAGTCACACAGCCCCTGGTAAATTGTGTGTGTGTGTGTGTGTGTGTGTGTGCGCCCACATTACAGCAGGAAGCAGCTGTACCGCCGGCCCCTATTCCTGCGTACAGCAAAAATTCTCCCACACTTGTGAGGCTGAACTTTGGTTGTCTGCAATACATGCTCCTTACTGTTAAAACATCCTGATCAGCCGATATTTTTACATCTTCCCAAGAGAGAAACATCACTAATTAATGAACAATTTACTTATCAACACTCTTAAAAATAAATTTTCTTTATTGGCATTGATGGTTTCATGAAGAATCTTTAACATCCATGGAACCTTTCCCCTCCACAAAAGTTTTTTTCTTTTAATAGTGAAAAACGTTCTTCACACAGTAAAAAATGGTTCTTTTAGAAAACGTTAAATGTAAGATTCTTTGGGGAACCCAAAATTGTTCTTCTGTGGCATCACTGCGAAAACACCTTATCGGAACCTTTATTTAAGAGAATCATATTCATATCGCCCTTCTGCACATGACAAAGAAATGTAGACACTTGTTAGTTGGACTTAATAATGGTATATGTATTTAAGTCTTTTTGTGGTTGGTATACATGTGATTTCACTTGAAAATGCGTTTAAGGAAAATTGCACAACAGAACAGGTGTCACTAACAGTTTCTGAGGAGGCAGTTTGTGTGTGTCTGTGTGTGTAGGGGGATGTGGTAAGGTGTTTGAGTTGTCGGTGAAGTTAATAAAGGACTGTGTAAAGGTTTTTTCCTCACGTGGTTTAACCATCCACCAGCACCAAGTGTGTAAAGGTGTGTATGTGTGTGGAACACCTGACATATTCAAACAGTTTTTTTTTTTTAGTTTTCTCCTAAAAAATGGTGGAAATGTATTCTGCATACATACACAATACAATCTCCTAAATTGCTGTGTATATGCATATGTATATGTATATGTATATGTATATGTATATGTATATGTATATGTATATGTATATGTATATGTGTGTGTCAGTAAGATTTTATTAAAGGAATTAATACATTTTTCAGCATGGATGCTGGATGTATACATGTATATTTCACTGAACTGGGCTCCTTTCAGCATAATTCTTTCTTTTAACCATTTTCTGAGAACCATCTATGGTCTGAGTATATCAGTGAACATCAGCAGATGTGTTAAAACCACTATCAGTAACCAGAGTGTTACATTAATGGTGCTAGTTGTATCTTAGAATGTACTGAAGAACAGACTGGCCCTCTTTCGATGCCTAAATTGGCATTAGCACTACTACAAGAACTGGCCTACTTCAATACTCAATATAACTTTCAAACTACAGAAAAAATAAAATAAATAAATAAATAAACATAGCAAACACAGTTAGTTTGTTACATATTATTAAAGTAAGCATGCATACCTTGCATTGGCTTTGCATTTGACTGCCATGACTTTCCAAATTGAAGAGATGACAATTAAAGAATTAATTTGGTATTAAGGATAATTAGAAATTATGAATAGTGATATGTCTGTATGCATTATATATGCTGTTGATAAGGAAAAAAAATACAGCTTTCCAGAAATAATATTTAATTAGCTATATGAGCTGACAGGCCTATGCAACAAAACATTTCCCATCATATTCTGTGGAAGCCTGAAAAAAAAGCTTCCAAAGTTGTAAGTAGGAACTTTCCTCGAAGACTTAAAGGCAGCAATAGAACCATTTCAAATATAAAGAGCTTCAGTTTCTTTCCCAACCCCGCCTGCTAGATTTTGATCTAGGAGAGACCGAAAATGAGACACATTGAGAAATATGAACCATATATTGTAGGCTAATCAATATATTATAAAAATATCTCTCTAATTGAAGAGGTCAAGATTATCCGTGACCCTCAAGATTGCTAGCGCAGACTTCCTTAACATCAAGGAAATAGATACGCCTGTGATAAGCAAGTATCCCTTTCTTTTGGTTTGCATTTACAGTGAAGGGTTGTCAGTTCCTCATATGTAATACTTAGATTTCACTTTAATTTCTAGTTAAACCACACCTATGTCCCTTAAAATTATGTGATCATTCACTATACATACATAGTGTAAGTCAGTAGACATTACCTTTTTATTTATTATGAATGCTAATTGTGCACAGACATGTTGTTAATATGTTATTACCATGTTAATAGCACATTTCCAATTCCATTTCAATTATATATATTTTTAATTTATACCAATTTCTAAATAGAAACATTTAGGGTTCCCACAGGATTTCCATGCCTCTTTCGAGACTCTTGCAAACCACAAATGGAACGACAATGTTGAAGACTAATTTTTGAAAGAGTGCTGAATGATCATACGGCCACAGGCTATGCAGGAGATTGAAGCATATGGCTTATGTTGACAATAGCTGTGTGTTTTATGTTTTGGCATTAAAGGATTTTGTGGAATTACAGAGTGCTGTAGAGGTTTTGTAGACATCATAATTGGTTCATCTAAGTCTTGCAGCCAGCTGCATCAAATTGGAGCTCAATATGGGTAAAAAGACACAGAAGCCAGTCAGCAATGTATGAAGATGTTACGGTAACCAATCAGCTCATGTCAAGATAAAGTACAGCCAGTCATTAGTGGTGTTTGCCAAGGCAACAATCACTATTACTATTGCTCATACTAATTTGAACGAACCCTATAGTACGAAGTTACAACATTCTGAATGTCCTATACTGTTTGTGGAACGGTAATCTTATATCATGCAGCTTGAGGACCTGAGTGCTATTACTTCTCTATAAGTAATCAGAAATACACTTGGCAAAATCAATGATAGAAAAGCTGAAAAAAAACAACAACAACCCAAAGACTTGTTTTTAAAAGAGGGATCAGCGTTTTTTGCTATTCATTTCAATCACTAACGGTTATAGACATTATTCATGGCTATCACAAAAATAGAAAAAGGCTGTAGTTTTTTTTTTTGGTCAAAAAGAGTATTTGGGCCCCTACTGTTCAATTCCCAGGCAATACAAGAAGTGAAATAAACTTTAGATAAAAGTGAATACCAAATGAGTCAATGCAAAGAATCACCCAGAACACCAATGCCCTATCAATCTCACATAACATTACGAATCTAGTATAAGTTTTGTCCCAAAACAATTCGACACAAATTCATTGATCATATCAATCACAGTGCTGATTGACAACATAGCGCTAAAACAAATACTAGTTACTAATTCCTAACCTACATCCTAACCTTAAACTATATAATTGGAAACATCCTGATAGACAACTGTTTGTCTCAATCCGATCCATCCATGAAATTGAAATAAAGGCGAAAAAGGCGACAGTGTCAAGGAACCAAAACTCCATCAGGTGACAGAATGGAGAAAAAAACCTTGGGAGAACCCAGACTCAGTCAGGGGACCAGTCCTCCTTTGGCCAACAAACGAACAGTGTATGATTATGATTTAGGCGGCATAATAGGTCAGAAGTCAGATTGGATCGGAACTTTCACAATATTTATCCAGTTCATCTGGTTAGGGGTCGGAGTCATCACGCGGGTATGGAGATCCAGTGTACTTAACTAAGAAAGTACTGGGTAATAATGCTTAATTTTACAGTGCGTTAACTTACGTGTACTTACTGTGTACTTACCCAAGAAAGTAATATAAAGTACATGGGTTAAGGTTAGGTTTAGGGGTAGGTTCAGGGTTAGTACCTAGTTATTACCCAGTTATTGTAATTACTATAATAAGTACATAGTATGTACATGGGGAACAGGACTGTAAAAGGAAGCGTTACCGAAATTTCTGTACTCTGAACAGTATTTTATAGAACTTCACAGTTCACTGTGTGACTGAGTTGACCAATGAAAATGGCTGTGGGAGCAGTATTTGAGCTTCAGAACACCTCATCAAATACATAGCAATATCCTAGTAATCTCCCAGAACCACATAGTAAGATACTAAAACCATTCTGAATACTTTAGCTACGGCATAGCAGCGCCCCGGCAGTCACCCTGAACCATGGAACTTCAGAGCATTACGCTAAAAAATAGTCCGAAAATATTAGCAACTGCTTACTAATAAGAAAACACCATGGGAATCACTAAAATTCACACAGACATTCACTAAAATGTCCTTTTTCGTGTGTTGCTATGCGGTAGCAACACACTAAAAAGGACATTTTAGTGCCATAGCAACATCCTGGCAACCATCTACAAGACTATCATACCATACTATCATAAAACCATTTTATCATAGCAGCAAGGTTTGCATTGTAAAAATCTCACCAGAGTCAGTAGTATTAAATTTTGCATTATATATGTAGGAAAGATAGTCAATTGCAAATGTTTTTCAGGTGAGCATATATATTTCAGGTGAGCAAATATCCAGGCTTAGTAGTCATACGGTAAGCCATTATGGGAAACGGGGGGTGCTGTCACCTGTATTAAACTAGATTCTAGCCTGGGTTTCTGTTGAGGATGTGCATGACGATGTCAGCAGTGCAGTCAAACAGTAAATACAGCGAAGACGTCCTTGGATTCAAGCCAAAGGCAAATTGCTATATCAACCCAAAAGTGAAAGAATGAATGGGATAATAACAGATAATGTCCACAAAGAAAATTGTTCTTGTCTATTCTTTCTTAGAATCCCTCTCTTTCCTCTATAAGGTGCGTATGATTCTGATGAGTCCGCGCTCGTCTTAATTAGCTGCAGAGAAGGCTTGTGAGAGGAAGGAGGCTGCAAATGCAATAACGTGGTTTGCTGAGCCGTAACTCAACACTGCCTTAAACCGCAGCAGAGATGTGGCTGGCTGCTGGCAGAGAAAAGAAGCATGGAAGCACAGTACCTTATCCGAAACTTCTTCCTCACTATTACCTCTCACCCACACATAATTGAGGGCTGTGGAGGATAGTCTACTTTATTTTACTCTACACGTCTGGGGTGTATTCTCCTCCGCAGATAGATGAAATGAGGCGGAGAGTGATGATTTTGTAGAAGTCTGGGTATTATTTTATATTAGGCAGTCCTAAGTGCTTGGGCAACTTTTATTCACTGTCTATCCCCATGTCTTTACATTTTCTGTAAGTGCTCATTGGTATTCTTTCACTTCACAGTCTTTTTATTTCTCCTTTAGACAGTTTTTGCACCACATTTCCGTCGGTCATGGGGGACTCCACTTGGAGTTGCACAAAAAACGTCCGTCACGGATTGTCTTCCTCCCAAATTTGAATTAGCGCCCTGATTACACTGAGAAGGGTGAGCGGGACACAGATGGATTATGGACGGGATCTGTAACTGATGCTGCTGCCAGCTTCAAATGGAAAAGACAAACAGTTAGCTGGCATTTCTCGTTCTTTCACACACACACACACACACACACACACACACACACACACACACACACACACACACACACACACACACACACACACACACACACACACACACACACACACACACACACACACACACACACACACACACACACACACACACACACACACACGTTTGTAATGTAACAATCATGTTTGTGCGGTTGCCCTGACTAAATGTCTTCTGTGTTTCAAATTAATCATCTTACAGATCAAAAAATCAACTAGATTTTTAATCTGCGGTTATGGAGCACATTATAGATTAAAAAAATACTTATCTCTTTTCACTTATATTGTTCCTTTCACAATACTATGCTATGATGTCAAAATTTCTTTACCATAGTGCATGGTTTTTAAACTAATAAATAAACATCTTCATATTTTTATCACATAACCAGCTTCATATGTAATGCTTTTCTGACATGGCAAACTTTGCTCGGTAGCTTGCCTGGTACAACATAGTTCTTGTTATCCTGAGTACTCGAGTACGAGTCCCATGAAACACGAGTCTTGATAAAAGAGCTCAAAGACTATAAGCAAGCTAAAAAGGCTTGGTTGCATCAGCAATTCATTTTTATCATATGTTTGCATTTGTTAGAGTTTTATACAGTCGCTAGGACACATTTCTCAATACTTTGGTCACTTTTTCAAAACTCTTCACACAGTGAGCACAACAGAAGTATATGTGGGTTAAACTGTGGATCATTTATCATTGCTTTGGCACAAAATGCATTCAATGACTACATCTTTCAAATTACATTAGTTATTTTCTCACTTCGACACAACAACCACCAAAACTCTGTGTACTTACAGGCCAATTTGCACATGCTTACATTCTGTTTTCAAAACTGTTAAACTTATGTTCAAAACAATAACATAATACAAAACCGAATATGACATCAATTTGCTAAATTTCTACAGTAATATTGTAATGAAATATATTTCGAATCTAAAAATGAAATGCTATAAAAACAATTGGACAATTGGACCAACCATAGCTGATTCCTATTGTATCTGTATCGGTGAATGGTGTGTACAAATTCTTGTATTTTGTAATTAGTCTGTGCAAAAAACAACAACAAAAAAGACATAAAATATTTTGAAGCATACTGCATCATGTCTGATTCATTCCAGTAAAATATATTGGAGTGAATTCTAAACAGTAGAGAGGTGTAGTTGTTTTACAGAAGAAAACATTGTATAATGCTACCTGTTGTTAGTGTTTTTTAGGTCATGGGTGACAAAGTGTGTTTGTTGTATGTCAACCTTTGCTAGTGTGATGGAAGAATGTTGAATTCTCAAATGTTGATTTGAGACATGTATGAAGTGATATGGTAGTTTTAGTGCATTTTGAAAGTGAAATGAACTGCTGTGCCGAGCTGAAAGTTGGTTTGGAGAACTGTGTGAAGAGTTTTGAAAAAGTGACCTAAGTATTGAGAAATGTGTCCTAGCGACTGTAAAAAACTGTAACATTATCGGTTAGGTTTAGGGGTGGGACGTTGTAGAGTGTTAACATTTAGTGCCACTCACATTTCATTTCCAAACTGCTGTGACCAATGCTGAGTATGAGCAATTTTTTAAATTATTTTTGTTTTAACAAACAGCACCAAAGGCGATCTACAAATGTACCTTACATTTATGCTGGTGCATCATTAGTCATCATTTTTTTTATGTGGATCCAGGTTGACTGTTTACCTACACAAAGGCCTGAGGGAGTAATATGTTATTTTAACTTTGATGCTGCCAACTGTTCCTATGACCGATACCGCTGCATCAAAGTCAGGAGTCTTAGCAGCTTGTTTGTTTACTGTCTGACTCTCATAAATTTTAAGAGGAAATAAACTTCAAGTACCTGTGCCAACTGAAACAAGACGGAAAGACTATACTTTTGTTGGTGCCTATGACAAACCATATAAATTCTTCGAACAACAATGAAAGATGAAATGGACTGCATATGAGCTCCACAAGTCATTCAACAACCAACTATATTAATTTGTCTTTAGCATTCAGTTTAGCTTTGAAGAGGACCTGTTAAGCTTTTTTACATTTTCAACTTTTGGTGTGTAACGTTGCTGTTTGAGCATGAAAAAGGTCTGCACATTTACAAAGTATACTCTAAGTGGAATTTGTTCATTATATCAGAGAATTCATATATCAGCACTGTTTCGAAACTCCCTGAAATGCCTCAATTGACCGTTCGCAAAAGCCACGCCCCCTAGTTATTGTTACTACGCCCGTCAAACAAATGGTCAAACGCGACCAGCGCCATAGATTGCCATGACGGGAAGAGGTATACCAATGCGTGTCAGTGACCTTTTTTGGCGCAATACCTCCGCGATATCCTCCAGATCGAGGCAAAAGGGGTTACAGTATGCAGTGGAGGGATATGTTAAAAATATAAAGATACGCAATGAAGGAGACACGACTACTATCGAGGCTAATGCTTATACAGGTCTCAAGCGATATCTGAGAGACCCCATGACCTGTAAGTTACCTCAAATGCAACCAGCACAGCCTAGAAGAAGATTTTATAAGCTGGTTGAGTGGCTAATTGTTTGGAGTTAGAAATATATAACTCGCGCTGCATATTTAGTAATTTTGCCTCAGATACAGGATTATACATTCGCTGAGCAGGTTGTTCATTACCACGGCATCCGCTTGCGTGTCATGCTGAATGCGATTTTCATGTTTAAAAGTAACTATACATAAGAGACGGAAAGATGCAGATAACCATACATTATTTAAGGTTATTTCTATTTTTTACAGTATTGATATATGAACTGATGTTGTCAAGTAAGCTTCATGCTTTCCCCGTTGCGAACGTGCACTCCTCTAAACTGTAAATATCCGAAAATATCATGTTAACAACAACCCTTTAAAAAACGTAATTCCTTTGTGGATCCTGGATCTGCTTTCTCTATGTTTCTTTGACTAATCTCAGTGTCTCAGTCTCATGCACACTTCAAGCGAGTTAACCGTGTTCGACACATTTAACTGGGAGTGGGGCCGTCTACACGTTGTGTTTTCGGCTTTGGAAACGGAAAGAACACAACTCCTCCAGACAATCTCTCAGGGTACCTAGTGTCCGATTTACAAACGCCGTGGGCGCACCGCTTCACCATCTTGCTTGGAGTCAATGTTTGACGGACCTGCTCACATAGTAATGGTTGCTATGATGTGTGATTGGACAATGGCCGTTTTGGGGGAGGGGCCGGCGAAAGGTCAATTGTAGCCTAGTCTTGAGATTTCCAGGAATGTACACATCACAATATTCCTCATTTAGTCATTTAAATAATTCCCGAATTATTTAATAAGAAAAAAAAAGAAAAGGGCGAGGCTTGGTTGAGTTGTGTTTGTAGTGTGTTGAAACTTGTTGTTATGGTAAGGGATGCTGCATTTCTGAAACATGCTCGAAGCAGTTGTAAAAAATACGTTCAAGGCACACATTTCATGAGCTCATGTCTTCCTTGGGAATCAAATCCATGACCTAGGTGTCACCAGGATGCTCAATAGGCTGGCTAATAAATGCATTTGATTAAGATGACCCTAAACCAGTATAATTTTACAGGACTAGTTGTTCAGAAGGCCCACCAATTAGTAAAGTTTATTAGCTATTACCACAATATATATGTGAATATTTGTACAATATCTGATTGATTTTGTGATAGGTAGCCTTAAAAGATGCAGCATTTACCAAGGTTACAGTTTTTTAGTGAAAGCTAAGCAGAATTTTAATGGCTTTCTGCCATCCCATAATGTCAGCGATAAGGGCTGGTAAGGACCAGAGGCCAGAATATCGTATAAATCTGTCTCATAGCAACAGACTGTATATCCAAGAGAAAGACAGAGCAAGAGATAGTGAAAAAGTGTGTGTAGATTCATCAGCGACACTTAAATTAATCGCATTTAAATCGCCTCCCAGGATCCCCCAGTGGATTGTTGCCCTTTGAATAACAATAAGATAAACCTCGTTGTCTCCTCCCAAATGGACGGTGTCCTTTTGAGACGTCCCAGATTTGCCAATCAGTTCATATCGTCCTTTTTTACTGTCATTACCCTTCCGATACTAATAATGTTAGAAACAAACAGGGGCCAGATAAGGGGCCTTTTAAAACAGGATGCATTATTTAGCACCAAGCGCTAATGGTCCTGATCGGCGTAGGACAATTGAATAACATCAGCCGATAAGAAGCGTTCCCTCTCTAGATCGGCCTCTGAAACCATAGATAGCGCTCTCAAACGAAAGGTTTATCGAGGTGTGGGTGTGTAAGAGAGAGACCCATAAAACAACGTTAGCATCAGAAATTCAGATCACTGCTAACGTAAAATGGGGTAAGACTGTGCTTGAGGAAGAAGAAAAATCAATGGGGAGGTGGTCAGTATTAATCTAACATCAATATAGGCAGTATCTTTTACTTTTCATGGTAATTGCCCCAGTGATCTCCTAAAGGGGCTCTCAAGTGCTTTAAGGGCCAACTGATAGCATCTTATCGGCCTGCAGAAGGCCTCAAGAGGGACAGGGGTCCTGGGCCTGAGTGTGTTAGAGTGTGTGTGTGTGTGTGTGTGTGTATACCAGTGGCGACTGGTGCTGTTCAATATTGGGAAAGCGAGATGTCATTTATCATTGGCTAAATATGTACGCAGGTGTGTGTGTGTATATATATATATATATATATATATATATATATATATATATATATATATATATATACAGGTCCTTCTCAAAAAATTAGCATATTGTGATAAAGTTCATTATTTTCCATAATGTAATGATAAAAATTAAACTTTCATATATTTTAGATTCATTGCACACCAACTGAAATATTTCAGGTCTTTTATTGTTTTAATACTGATGATTTTGGCATACAGCTCATGAAAACCCCAAATTCCTGTCTCAAAAAATTAGCATATTTCATCCGACCAATAAAAGAAGTGTTTTTAATACAAAAAAAAAAGTCAACCTTCAAATAATTATGTTCAGTTATGCACTCAATAGTCAATACTTGGTCAGGAATCCTTATGCAGAAATGACTGCTTCAATGCGGCGTGGCATGGAGGCAATCAGCCTGTGGCACTGCTGAGGTGTTATGGAGGCCCAGGATGCTTCGATAGCGACCTTAAGCTCATCCAGAGTGTTGGGTCTTGCGTCTCTCAACTTTCTCTTCACAATATCCCACAGATTCTCAATGGGGTTCAGGTCAGGAGAGTTGGCAGGCCAATTGAGCACAGTAATACCATGGTCAGTAAACCATTTACCAGTGGTTTTGGCACTGTGAGCAGGTGGCAGCTCGTGCTGAAAAATGAAATCTTCATCTCCATAAAGCTTTTCAGCAGATGGAAGCATGAAGTGCTCCAAAATCTCCTGATAGCTAGCTGCATTGACCCTGCCCTTGATAAAATACAGTGGACCAACACCAGCAGTTGACATGGCACCCCAGACCATCACTGACTGTAGGTACTTGACACTGGACTTCAGGCATTTTGGCATTTCCTTCTACCCAGTCTTCCTCCAGACTCTGGCACCTTGATTTCCGAATGACATGCAAAACTGAGCAACAGTCCAGTGCTGCTTCTCTGTAGCCCAGGTCAGGCGCTTCTGCCGCTGTTTCTGGTTCAAAAGTGGCTTGACCTGTGGAATGCGGCACCTGTAGCCCATTTCCTGCACACGCCTGTGCACGGTGGCTCTGGATGTTTCTACTCCAGACTCAGTCCACTGCTTACGCAGGTCCCCCAAATTCTGGAATCGGTCCTTCTCCACAATCTTCCTCAGGGTCCGGTCACCTCTTCTCGTTGGGCAGCGTTTTTTTGCCACACTTTTTCCTTCCCACAGACTTCCCACTGAGGTGCCTTGATACAGCACTCTGGGAACAGCCTATTTGTTCAGAAATTTCTTTCTGTCTTACCCTCTTGCTTGAGGGTGTCAATGATGGCCTTCTGGACAGCAGTCAGGTCGCCAGTCTTACCCATGATTGCGGTTTTGAGTAATGAAACAGGCTGGGAGTTTTTAAAAGCCTCAAGAATCTTTTGCAGGTGTTTAGAGTTAATTAGTTGATTCAGATGATTAGGTTAATAGCTTGTTTAGAGACCCTTTTCATGATATGCTAATTTTTTGAGACAGGAATTTGGGGTTTTCATGAGCTGTATGCCAAAATCATCAGTATTAAAACAATAAAAGACCTGAAATATTTCAGTTGGTGTGCAATGAATCTAAAATATATGAAAGTTTAATTTTTATCATTACATTATGGAAAATAATGAACTTTATCACAATATGCTAATTTTTTGAGAAGGACCTGTATATATATATATACTGCCTATGTATGTATATATATATACTTATGTGCACTTGGCCGTAAACTGAAAATAAATAATAAATTAATAATCAACTAAGTATTTGAACTTATTTAATAATCAACACTCCAATAGCTAAAACTAAATTTAAATTGCACGTAAGGCAGTTATTATATCAGCTTTTTAATTACAGAATTGTTTCTACTTCAGTTTGTTGGTGAAATATAAACATTTAAAAGACAATAGACTGTAATAACACACGTTACACATTCAAACATACATTAAATAATGAAGACATAACAGGTTAAGTAAAAAATGTGGCTTTTCGATCTGTTTCGGTCAATAATTTCGGCCCTCCAAAATAATTTTGGTTCGAAACTAAAAAAAAAAAAAAAAAAAAAGCTGTTTCGGACGGAAATATTTGGTACCTAAAATTTTGGTGCAACCCTAATGCAAAATTTGTGTGAAATTCTAGGGGAAACTGTGCTTCCCTTGGGATCTCTTAAAGCAGTCATCACTGTTGTGTATGTGAAGAAATGCTCATGTATTTACCTTTCAACCTTTTCTTTCTCTTCATGTTTCTTGCATTGTTTTGGCGCTGTTTTAGACGTAGGACTTGACTGCACATGCTATTTAAGGGTTGAAGTTATGTCAGCTATGACCAAATGTGAGAATGAGACTAACTCGGAACACCACTCTTGGCAATTCTCAATCCATTGAGATGGACGTGTGAGTGTTGCAGAAAGACATCATCACAAATCATCGCTCTGAGCACATTTGCGAGTTTTAACAGTGACTAGTCCAAAAGGCATTTCTCCCACGCTCAGACCTTCATTTTCCAGCGAACAGGGCTCTATTTTTCTTTTCACTCGTTTATTCGCGCCCCCCCCCCCGCTCTGTCCCTCTCTGCTTCCTCCCTATAATTCAATCCAATTCAGGGCATGCTTTTACAGTAGCACTAAATGTATTGAACTCTATATTTAGGGGGAAAAAAAACTGCTAGCAATACATCTCACATACCCTTTCAATACATTCTGGTCTGCTTTCACACACAAGCTGTCTTCAAGTCATGACAGAATGACCGTATATAAGATGAGTGCACTTGAATAGCAACACAATGGCATAATTATAAGTTGGATTTTCTTTGAGCCCTGGATTTATGAGTTGGGTCATATCATTCAAAGAATCATGGTTGTTGCTAATTGCTATTAAACATGTTGAATTTGTAATTGTGCCTGTTGCCTTTAAATTAATCAGTTTTGGTACCGATTCCACTTAACGATTGTAGTTCTTTAAAGCAAAAGTGTGTAATTTCAAACTGAATGTCCTGCCATAAACTCACATTTGGTCGTTAGTTACTGGGTTGGTATGTTTGGGATACTTTGGTAATGGCTCCCCTTAATTGATTCCTATCTTTTTTTATGCCAAACTGTGTTTCTTATTGATATTTTTAACTTCTCACTGTCATAAAAACAACCAGTCCAGTTATTAGATAGTCTCAAACCTTAAAGGAATAGTTCACCCAAAATCGTAAACTTCCTGATTATTTACTCACCCCAAGGCCATTCAAGATACACATGACTTTCTTTCCTCAACTGAAGAGATAATAAAAAAAACATTCCAGGATCTATCTAATGCAAGTGAAAGGTGTTTAAAGAGGGCTCTAAGGTTTTGGCTTTTTATGTCTGGCGGAACAAAACCTCTTTTAGATCTCCTTTTTGCTTCTTGCGACATTGCTGCTCCTAGCCCTGACTCCTCAGAGGCTGGGCGTGGGCAGCAACACTTTCCTTCTGACCCTGTCTCCAGCTGGGGCCAGTAACAAGGTCAGAAGAGAGGGATGTAGGACCTTGCCCGCGACAGGGGATGTACCACTCTAACGCTGCTGACTTAACCTTCGCCTCCTTGAACTTTTATCTCAACAGCGGTTCCAAAAAGTCCAGTAGGTATCAACGGAGCGTAAAGAAGAAAAGCTCTTTCCTTCTACTTGAGCCCCAAGAGGTTAAGCCCTAAATGCCTCTCTGTAGCTACCATGGCACCAACCGAGCGGCCCACACTTCAAACCACTTTGCTTGGTAGCACGGACGGCACGATCTGTCATGTTGTGGAGCTCCAGGACTGCGTACTGATGTACTCCCTCGTTCAAATCAAGATCCTTTAGATGGTCAGCTTGATAAGCCTGCAACACAAACATGGTGTGCAGGGCTCCGCCACATATGCCTTGCCGATGAGGTTAGATGGTGTCTGGCAAGGCCTAGATGGCAAGGTGAATTCCACCAGGTACGTGATGGCTTGCAATTGCATCTTCGACCAGGGGCATCCACGCATAGCCGTGTTCAACATTAGGATTCACATTAGAGTAGCTGGTTGCTAGAGGGTGTGAACATGCACTGAGAATGGTTTATCCCACAATCTCACAAACTAATCATGGAGAATAATAGGAAGGCTCGCTGGAGCCTATGACACGCGAGGAGTTGCTCATCCAGTCTGCCTGGGGTGATCTCTTCTTTCTCCACTGGCCAATCTAACTTTAATTTGGCTGTGGCACGAGTCATTACACCCACCAGCTCCACTCCAATCCATGAGTCCACTCCAGAGTCCGTTCCAGTGTGTAAAATCACAGTAAGTTCCAGTGAGTGATATCCCTCAATCCGTTCCTGAGAGTGTAATTCCCCAGTCCGTTAAAAAGACAAAAATTCCAGAGTCCGCTCCAGTGAGAGAAATTCCAGAGTCCACTCTATTTGTCGGTTTCAGTGGTGTGGACTGAACTGGGAAAAAGGCATTTAGATTAGCAGCTCCTTCTGCCTGGAATAATCTTCAAAATAAGTTGAAACTCAGGGAGTTGGTTTCATTGGATATTTTTAAAGTGATTTGGAAAGACTTGGAGACAGAATCATCTTTTTGTGTATGCTTTGCCTGACTTCTGTATTGATTTACTTATTTTATTTTAAATTTGCCTGTGTTTTTTCTCTAAATGTATGGATGAATGTTATTTGTTAAACCCACGTGAGTTGTGTGCTGATAATCTTGGCCAGGACGCTCTTGCAAAAGAGATGAAATGAATATCGTGATAAATATCAATACATGGAAAAAAAATATTGTGATAATACTTTTGGCCATATCACCCAGTCCTAATTGAAATGACTATTTTCCAATTTGTAGCTCGGAACTTTGCTGGAAGACTGTAAGGTAGCAAAAGATACACAATGCCTCTACACTCAATGAATAGAAATGTTTTTTTGTGTGTGTGTGTGTGTGTGTGTGTGTGTGTGTGTTAGGTCTCTACATATGTGGTGCTTGAGTCATCTCCCTATCAGATCGATTTACAAAGCCCCTTGATGTGCCCCCCCCCCCCCCCCCCCCCCGATCTAATTGGCTCACATGTTGCAGTGCCTTTAGGTGAAGGGCTGATGCCAGGGGGGTTGGGTGGCATGGAGTGGCAGGCAGTGGGTACTCTCCTGTGCCAGACGTTGGCGCCATGCCCTATGAGAAGATCTCAGGAAAAGTAACACACACACACACACACACACACACACACACACACACACACACACACACGTTTTGCTCATCTGGCAGAGTGAAGAAGCTTCACTCACCTTTAGGGCTGTAATACAGCTTAGTACAGAGGTATGTACTAAGAGTATTTCTGTGTGCAGTTGTGTGTTTGTGAGAGAGTTTGCAGATAAACTGTGTGTAGTTCAATGGATTCAACTACTGTATTTCAAAGAACATGTTTATTTTTGTCTCTATATTGTGAGTGCACAACATATGTGTATGCATAGTTGCTACACAAACATAAACAATAACTTATATGGTCTTCCTTGTTTAAGGATTCATCAGTGTAAAGAAAAAAGAAGAGAAAAGTAAAGAAATAAAATTAACTATGGAACGACTTTAATTGACACTGACGTAACCTCAACTGCACAGGCAATTGGATAATCGAAAGGAACCAACAAAGTTTAATTAGCAAGTAAATGACTCTTATTATTTGGTTGTTTTAGCAAATCATTCAAGACGACTACCGAACTCAGGAGTTACCACTCTTAATCAACCTTAGACTCACTTATTGATACATTAAAAAAAGTATTACATTTTTAAATATGGTGACATACTTTTTAAATTTACAATAACTGTTTTGTATTTTAATATATTAAAAAATGTAATATATTCTTGTGATGGCAACAGCCATTACTCCAATTCTCAGTTTCTCTCTCACACTCACACACTGTGATGAGGGTATTTATCCTGCGAGTTAATTTAGCAGAATAATATTGAATTTCATCAGAATGCCTGCGCTATATCTAATGAAAACGTGTGGAAAATCTCTCTGACCATATAAAGTATTTAGGATTATCCAACATCTTTACAAATAAAGCTGTTCATCGCATTAAAGCAAGACACTGTTATAAATAGACTCTAATACCAATGTAGTTTTCAAGGGGACACAAAACTGTTCATTGCTTGATTGCATTTCCCCTGTCCTGTGATAATAATTACATACCCTCCATAGTGTACACTTATGTCCTGTTCTCATAAAAAACCCATACATGCCATATTACCCAGGAATATGATCGGGTTCACTTTTTCACTCCCAGAAATAGAATATCCTTATGTGTCCTGCTCAACACACTCACTCACACACATTCACTTATTCAACAGTCAATCACTTTTAGAAAAAAAAAAAAATGGAGATTCCACATGGAAATGTTTCGTTCTTTGCTCTCGCTCTGTGAGATGGCAGTTTGTTGGAACGCTGGGAGCGCAGCTTTACCATGGCAACCTCTCTCTCATCAAAAAAGCCTCCAATCGGCCTGAAATCAGCATGCAAAATGCCACTCAACCCTGTAGCCTTTATTAAAGTTTGCAGAGACTCAATTTGCAGATAGCGATCGTTTTCCTATTAAAAAGCACAGTGTAAGATAGTTTTTTTCCCCCTTCTCTCTCTCTGTAAATCGGAAGGAGGGGAGAGCAAAAGAGAGAGAGAGAGAGAGAGAGAGGGCTAATCAGCATAGGCTGATGTGATTTCGCTGTCACAAATCCCGCCTGGGGCTCACACAGCCCCGCCGAGCTAGTGGAACCGCGGCGAGCTTAGCGGTCGCCGCGACGACTTAGCTTCTCAGTAGAACGCCCCCCCCCCCCTTGCCGCCACCCCTCTGCACCCACACCCCAAACCCCTCACCGCTGATGGGGTGCACGCTGATAAGACCGAGCGATTATGATTGGCTGCCTCGCTCATCTCCCGTTTGGAAGTCTTTTTGTGTGTGCGTGCGTGTCTGTGTGACCTGTAGCTGCTACATAGGAAGCTCTTGGGGATGCTTTTATGTGATTCCGTGTCATTTGTAGAGAGGAAGAGACAGAGAAATAGAGTTGCTGATGAAAAGGTGATGAGAAGGGGTGGAATTGGGCCACACTCCTGAAGTGACCCTCGTGGAGGGGCTAGACATCCAGTTTAAACCCGCCTCGGTCTCTTTTTCCACCCGATTTTCCAATTTTCGCTTCAATCTCTGTGACTTTGTGGATGTGAGACAGATCAAAATACGATGTTTAAATGTGCTTTTGATAAACGTGCCTCAAAATCGACATGAAATGGCACTCCAAACTCATTTGACTCCAGTAATGTGACGTGTTTCTGAGTGAAACACTAAAAATGAGAAAAAAATGTGGGATGGGAGTGCATTTTATCTATAGGGAATTGTTTGGATGGTCAAAAGTATTGAGGCCTGTTTCTGCCTCATTATAAAAAATATAAAAGGTAATTGTAAGATAAAGAAAAATAGTCACCCTCTGAGATAAACTACAGCTATAAGCAATAAAGTCGCAATTACAAAAACATTGCAATTGCGTGATTTAATGCAACACTGTGCATTCTAAAGTCGCAATTGTAAGATTTGACGATAAATAGTAGAAATTATTGTAGCATTTATGAAAACGATTATAATGTTGCAATTACAAAAAGTCGCAACTGCAAGATTAAACATCACACAGGGCTAAGGCCCATTTTACACTAGACACACAAGCCGAATTGCCGAGTGTGGATGAGGGATGGAAGATACTGATTTGTGTGCAGGAAGTGGGAGAATAAAATGACTCGTGTGCTCCCGCAAAATATAATATTCTAATAATAACAAAACGCAGAAGTCTGTAACTGGAGATCTAAACAGTCGTGTGTGTGGAAATTGGATAAAATAGCAGAATAACAGAATCTAATCCACTGAGATAGAAAAAAATAGCGTAAACCTCTTCCTATGAGCTTTTGCAGGCGGGAAAGGGGCGCAACGTGAAAGTTTTGGGTGGTAGCGGGATAAAATCTAACATATTTTTGGCAAACATGAGTTGCAATCAACACTAAAGCATGTTATAGTATATAGCTTAAAAACCATGCAGAAATTATTCAAAGTATAATTATTGCTTAAGTTTAATTTTTTATTCATAAATGCAGTACACAGAATGATAAAGTTTAAAAGGTTTGGTTATGGTATGGTTATATAGGATGAGCGTGCGGGAGGAGGGGACATTATTGCATCATCTTATGACTGGCTGATGGTGATTGGCTGACCTCACACTGACTTATAAAGTCACCATTACAAAGAAAATAAAGTGGCAATTGCGACATCATATAAGATATGGAGAGAAAATTTGAAATCTTTTTTTGTAACATTTGGTATGTCATGGTGTAACCCTTTATTGACAGAAAATCGTAGCATAAAAGGCTGATCTAAACCTCTACAAGAACTATATTTGGCCTGCATGTGCATTTTTATATGTGCACGAAATCCCCACTGATCTTTCATGGGAAACTATATTCACTTCTATGCAAATATCATGAAATCATTGTCAAAATATGTGTGGAAACCTAGGATTCAGTATCACTCTGTGTGTGTGTGTGTGTGTGTGTGTGTGTGTGTGTGTGTGTGTGTGTGTGTGTGTGTGTGTGTGTGTGTGTGTGCGCGCGTGTGTGTGTGTGTGTGTGTGTGTGTGTGTGTGTGTGTGTGTGTGTGTGTTTTTTCTTGTTAATAGAAAGGTTGTAGCCAATCTGCTTAGCGTAACAGTAATTGAATTCGATTCTAATTGCAAGTGGCATGTGTGCAATGAAACATGACACCAAGAGTGAGAAAGAAAGAGAAAGTTTTTAAAACCATAAATGGTCTAGCCATAACTGAAACTGTAAGGGATAGTTCACCCAAAAATGAAAATTGTCATCGTTTTCTCACCATCAAGTCATTCCAAACTATGACTTTCTTTCTTCTGTGGAACATCATGAAAGAAGATTTTGAATAACTGTTTTTGTCCATCCAGTCAAAGTCAGTGGTAGTATGGACAAGAAAAAACAATCTTCTTTTGTCTTCTACAGAAGACAGAGAGTCATACAGGTTTGAAATGACATAAGGGTGAGTCAAATAAAGAAATCAATACTTTTAATCAGCAAGGACGCATTACATTGGTCAAAAATAAAAGTAAAGACATTATAATGTTACCAAATATTTCTATTTTATATAAATGCTGTTCTTTTTAAACTTTCTTTTCATCAAAAAATCCTGAAAAAAATGCATCACAATTTCCACAAAAAAATTAAGCAGTTATCAAAATGTAAATGTTTTCAACAAGAAGAAGAAGAAGAAAAGAAGAAGAAGAAGAGGCTGATATTTCACAGGAATAAAATGCGTTTAAAATACATTAAAATAGAAAACATCTGTTTTAAATTGTAATAATATTTCAAAATATTTCTGTTTTTACTATTTCTGATCAAATAAATACAGCCTTAGTGAGCCAAAAAAGACTTGACTTGATTAATGAGCAAATGTGATATAGAAAAAAAAAAAAAAAAACGTGCTTAGCAAACACTACTAATAGCTGAAAAAGCTTTTTATGGGTATTGTGTGTGTGATGATAGAGTAGAGTGTTCCTTTATGATGGGTCTTGTACTTGGCACCAATCTATTGATCTTTTGGCACCATTAGTGTAAATGACCAATCAGATGCAGGCTTTTCTGAACCAAAAACCTGTCACGGTCTGATGATGTCATAAAACTCTTAACCGATCCTTATCAGAGGTTTACTTGAGCCAGTGCACTCTTTCTTTGTGCGCCTGTGTGTGTGAGACACAGAGATAGATACTGTCATCACTGATATACAGCATTAGCGCAGATACAAAGAATAAGTCACTGCAAACTCCTCCCAGGAACAAGATGATTAAAACATCTTATCCCTGTTTCTCAACAATCAAGGAAATAGTCAGATATGAGGAGAGAAAGTGTGTGTGTGTGTGTGTGTGTGTGTTATACCGACCTGGATCATTGTAATTTCATTTGTGTGCGTGTCAAGCAGATCCTCGCAATCTCTTCAGTCTTATCGGCGTATTTCGCCTGTTTATCGCCATGTTTATTCCGACGCAAAACTCTCGCTGATAATACACTTGCCTGATGCAAATAACTTCCTAGTTTTTCCCAGACAATATTGTTTGAAACAAAAAACAGCAATATATAGGTGTAAATATTTTACTCAAACGTTGTTAAACTGTTTACATGCACATATATATATATATATATATATATATATATATATATATATACACATATGCACACACACACACACACACACACACACACACACACACACACACACACACACACACACACACACACACACACACACACACACACACACACACACACACATATATATATATATATATATGTATATACTGTATACACACACACACACATATACTGTATGCATACACACACACACATATACTGTATTGCTTACACACACACACACACACACACACACACACACACACACACACACACACACACACACACACACACACACACACACACACACACACACACACACACACACACACACACACACACACACACACACTGTGTGTATATATATATATATATATATATATATATATATATATATATATACATGCATACATACATACATACACAATGAAATAAATGAAATAAAAAGCACCTTTGGTTTTTTAATTCAATTTTTAAAAAGCACATAACATTTTTATTGTTTGCGTATATTTTGATTCAAAACCCTTGCAGATAACTCACTTCCTTAATGCAAATCATCCTAGTATTGTTCAGACTTTAATAGGGTTTAAATAGAGTTTAACAATGTTTGCAAAAATTGTTTCTGCGTTTCCATCTATATATGTTTATGTATTTTCGTGCATATTGAATTCTACACTTAGTACTATCCAAACAAACCTTTTATTTTTTGCCTTTCACATATTAAATGCACACAAAATATGCACTGCACGTTAACATGCATGTGTATATATGATTATAATGCAGAGGTGTTGGCTAGTCTCAGCCTGTTTATGGAAATAAATGGTTTTTCACATTTTACTTACAGATTTTTAAGCCATTTTTTTATAAGCCAGCCTTGAGAGACTGGACAATTGAGAGAGGTGGAATGAGATCAGGACATGAACCAGGCCCAGCTTGAACCTGGGATCCTATATCACGAGTACATAAGCCAAGTATATTTCAACATAAACCCCCCCCCCCCCCCTTTTTTCAGACTTCAATCAACCATACAGTTCATAAAAACAAAAGAAAAAATGCTGTATGCACAGTTTAACACTGTTTTGTCTCTACATATCTACACCCAAAATCCAGACTTGTTTATTTACGAGTGCGTTTGCGGACATTTTGAATAGACACATCGCTTTACACTTAAAAAGCATCTTTTGTTTGCCAACGCATGGCCACGTGAAATCTGCAGGGTGCCGTTGTTTGTGTGTTTACGTGCGCGTGTATATGATATGTTTACCAAATACCTGTTTATAATGCAGAGGAGCGGCAGCGTGTTGGCTGGTCTCGGCGGTAAATGGCGGGTATTATTCGTCAGTCTGGCAGTGTCTGGAGGCTGCTTCGCGCAGATACAAGGAGGCAACTGATAAGAAGAGCATCAGAAGGCTAGTTAATTGCCTCCAGTCTGCGGGAGCAGGGGGAATATTTAAAATCTATCGGATTAAAGGCAGATTAAACAGAACCCAGGCACAGGACCCAATGGCGCTGAAAGATTGCAATCAGCAAGGGTAATGGTGGAAGAGAAGGAGAGAGAGTGAAAAAAAAAAGAATGGGGCAGAAAGAGAGCGAGAGGCAGATAGGAAATTCAGATCCGCGGCTAATGCCCAGGGTTCCATCTTGTAAGCACGATTCATCTATGTGTAAATCATTTTCTCTCTCTCCCTGTCTGTCTCTCTTTCGTTTTTTTTTCTTCTCTTTTCTTTCTCAGGCCTGCATTGCTATGGCAGGCGCTCATTCGCTTGTGCTTGGCTTATCGGTCAATCGGTGAATTAAAACTGCTCTTACCCCTGCGAGGATTAGGAAGGTTGATTGAAGCCTGTATGAAAACTAGCTAATAAGTGGGAAATGTCAGAGGGGGCACTCTATCGAAACTGTGTACTTTTCATAATAACGCTTACGGGGTGCGGATTGGGATGCCGCCCGCGCGGGGAGGGGCGGCTAACGCGTCGGGACTGAAGGACTGGAAGGACGGAGGTGTAATGACGGATTGAACGGACGGTTCAGGGATGAGGTCAGCATTTTTTGTGTCACATTGTTGGCGTAAAATCGCAAACAAATGCGAAGACAACGGTGGAGGTTTTATCCTTGATGTTTACACACTTTCTTCATCCTGGAGCAAGAGAGATGTAGAAATCTCAAAGACGTGATAAGATACAATTGGTGATTTTGAAATCAGATGACCTGAGTGGAGATCTTAGATAACTGAGTGCATAATTGGATGGATTTTTGAAGTTATTAACATCCATAATAACAATTTGCGGTGTTTTCTAGGTGGAGCATCGCTATTAGACACTCTTGTTACTGAAAGTAAGGGTTCAGGGTTGGTTTAAATATCATATACTGCTTGGAACATCCTATCAAACACTTAGCAACCGCCTGCAACACCCGAGCAACTGGAACACCCAGAACTGTGTGATACAATTCAGAAACAGTATCTACAGAAACAGCCATTGTATCTAGTGGCGTGTGAAAACAAAAAACACACAAAAAAACAACAACAACTATTTGCGCTTTAGGAAATAAGTTGCTTAAAAACTCTCCCTAATTTGTTTAATTTGCCTAAAAAAATATATATTTTTTTTCTGAAAGTAATGCAAATTCTTAACACTGTCATTTCCTACACATCTCCAAAATGATGGGAATGACAAACAAACAAACAATAAATACATAATCCTTTGAATTGCTAATGCTAATTTTAAATACACACATGTATTAGTTTCCAACTTTTGCATCATTTGACAACATTACAGCTTAATTGGAAATTGCACAATAAAACTCCTTTTTTGATGTGGGGGAAATGACAACTGTTGTTAATTGAAACATTAAAATTAGCGCTGTCAATCGATTAAAAAAAAATAACTAATCAAATTTTTTTCTGTAATTAATCGCAATAACATTTTATACGTTTTCATATTTAAACTCCAAATTAATGTAGAAACAACAAAGACAGTAGCCTATATTTTGTATATTTGTTTAATGGCGACTTTTTATGAAGCAAGACATCATTAATACTAATACCGCTACTGATATCTCTCTGAAATGTATTTTATTCTCAATTTTAACCCATTAGTTATAGCCATTCAGCATTACAGTATAATTGAAAGCTATACATTTTGACATTTATTAGTCTTTAAAAAATGGAGCCAATTTTAATTTAAGTGAACTTAAAACAATCTCTACATAAACCCATTGTAATAAATGTAATATATACCTATTCCCTTCAATAAATCAGGGGTCATTTTTTTAATGCCGTCAAAATGCAAAAAGTTTTCAAATGTATTTTTTTTTGTTTTTGACCCATTTAACAGTGCTTTAATATTTTAAGATAGGTCTAACAGGTAAGATACATACATACATTGAATAAAGTTTTCAGCGTTCACTGCATAAATTATAAATTAATCCTTATTAAATACACAAAGTTATTCAGTCAAGTATTAGTAGTGAGTAATTTTCTCTTTTTCTTTTGTTCTTTGATTATCCTTAATGACAAACAGCAACAGGTTTATTAGGCTACTGCCACTTTAAGACCTGACGCATGATTTGGATCTGACATTCATTTTCTCGCAACTCTTTACATTCGTTTAAGACTTCATTCAACTCATTTGAGACTGTGCTTTACAAGGATACTCGACAAAACAGGCATTTTGGCATCATTTTGTGTGTTTTTGTCCGTTTAAGCACTGTGTGTGCGCATGAGTCGTGTGTGTGTCACACAGACTATGAATAAGAGCGGGGTCATATATTGTAACACTAGCCATAGGATGACGGGAAAAAATGGATGCTGCGTTAATTGCGTTTTAATATTTTTTAACACATTAAACTGAAACAAATGATTGCATGCGTTAACACGTTGATTTTGACAGCCCTTTAGCTTATCATAGTTTAAAAATGATATAATTCATATTTTAATGATGAGTAATCAGATTTTTATTTTAAATGTCAAAACTGAAGCAATAAAATCTGTACACTAAAAGTTCTTGAAAAGTAGCTAAAGTATTATGAAGGCATGATAAAATGTCAATGTGATCTTCATATAGCTAAGAAAAGAAATAAAGGCTGGAATCCTCTGGAACATAAAAACAATCGAAGCAGTTGAACACCCCGAAACGACTGATTCAATCTATATTAGATTCAGAAATTTAGGATGTAAAGAGAAGACACCGTTCAAGTCGACTTCGTCCAGCGATTCACTTTAGTCACAAAATTTAAGTCCTCTTAATGTGACCATCCAATTGAGTTATCACGCTTCCATTTTTAATTCCATCATGATAGCGAGCATTTAACTCAGCTCCCAGAAGAACATTTTACAGCACTTACACACTTCATCTGGCAATCGTCCCTTTTGCTGGCTCTGTTTTTTTTTTTACTGACAGATTAGCTTCATAAATTATGCAGTATAAGGCAGCGGGCGACCCTGCAAAGTGATAGAATCATTTAAGTGTTAACCGGCTTGCAGGGAGGGGAGGATAATAATCATAAATATGAAACAGATGTCTGCTGACATTTGGGAAAAGAGAGAGTCAAATCCCTGAGCGGCAGGGCAAGCTTTTATCCTCCACCTACTGCCTCTCTGTCCATCTTCTCTTATTTTATCCCTCACATTTTCTTATATGGAAAACCCAATGCTCTCCCCTTTCCCTCCCAGTCCTTTCATCTGAATATTAATGTTTTGATTAAAGATGAACTGATATTTCTTCTTGGCACTCGTATCAGGTCGATGCCACCTGTATGAACACATAATCAGTTTAATTTTTCAGGCTATCAGTACAAATAATTAGTGATGAAATTACCAGTGATCAAAGATTTACCAATTGTTGATTCAGTCACAAAGATGACATTTTAGATGTGTCTAACTGTGCCTAGCAAATCACTATATGAGCTAGGGTATACACTGATTAACTAAAACGCTAAGTTCTAAATTAGAGAAATAATGTTACATTGTGAGATACAAGGTTGCATTTGATATATAAAATTACAATTAGGTTAAATATCTGACTTGCATGAATTGTCTTGTCTCCTTTTGTCCTTGTTGAAAAGACCAGTGTGAATGTCTATGCTGCTGTTTGCTTGTTCATGCTGGTCTATCTGGTAAAACTAGTCCAACATTACAAATTTTCAGTTTTTTTTTTTGCTGGTTAAGCTTATTTTAAGCAGCCTGTTGAGGGCAAACCAGCACACCAGCATCCTATGTTGTTTACCAGTACTCAAAACAAAAGAGCAGAAATGGTTTTCAAATCCATCCATCCATATCTATCTATCTATCTATCTATCTATCTATCTATCTATCTATCTATCTATCTATCTATCTATCTATCTATCTATCTATCTATCTATCTATCTATCTATCTATCTATCTATCTATCTATCTATCTATCTATCTATCTATCTATGAGGACTCAGGAAATGTCCTCATATTTCACGTTCAAGTTGTAATACCAGTGTAATACCGATGTCATTATACACATTTGTGTCCTCACAAATCACAAAAACAAACACACACACACACACACACACACACACACACACACACACACACACACACACACACACACACACACACACACACACACACACACACACACACACACACACACACACACACACACACACACACACACACACACACACACACACACACACACACAGATACATAATGTCCTTCGTAATGTGGCCATCATATATGGAGGTAAGTGGGTGTCAACTGGTAGATTGCAAACTAAAAATGCATCACATGTCTGTTCTGATTGGATGGCATAGTCTTATTTGGTTTTCCATCATGCCATGATGGTCATGTGCTAAATATGGTGAGATATATCTTCCTGTATACACGTTAGCACGGGACGTTCTGGCGAGAGACTAATGAAGTCATAATGTCGGATTGCAAATGCGTTGTAACTCTGAGGAGGATATGTAAATTTTACTGGAGGAATTGGTGTTACGGGCAGTCGTATCGGTGCAAAGCCCTCTGAAACATCGAAAAGACGTGTAAAACTCAGTTGAAGGCATGAGACAAATGTAATGCGTTTTGGCTAAATGCATGAATCACTCTGCCAACAGGCCCTTTATACTGGTGGCTGTAGTGCTGCTTTTTAACCCAGAGCTCAGCTGTTTCCTCAGGCGTGTGTGTTAGTAGTATGCCTGCGTTAAGAGCAGATGATTAAGTACTGTCTGCACGCTGGATCAGTGCTGAGCGATTGAAGTGCGATTGTTGATGTCTGGCACTAGCCCGCGGGATGCTAGCACGACGCCTTTTCAGCAGCAACGGCCGCCAGTCGGGACAAACAATACCGCATCTTACTCATCCTGATAAACCTCTCGCTTTGTATACACACACACACTTAAACACTCCAATACTCTCATAAACACACGTCTTGTCAGCGTCTTCCCTATTTTGTCGTTTTGTGATTATTGCATTGTGCTGTAATATAGGCTACAGTATTGTGCTATAGCGTATTACTCTATTTGGCATTGTTGCGCATCTGTGTGTGGCGTGAAGCTTATTGTGTGTTGTTTGTGAGTCAAGCGGCAATGTAATTTTTTTTGTGGTTTCCTCTTGAATTAATGTGATTTAGCCATTAGCACTAGCGTAAGTGTGTTTTATTATTTGTGTGTAGTTTTCAAGCATACGGTTGGCCTTTCACTCAACCTCAGCGCTTCTTGTCTTATCTGTAACAGCCGTGTGACCTTTCACCTTTGACTCAACCCTACCTGGTCACCTACTGCACATGAACATCAATCAATTTCACCCTTCCCCATCCTGTTATCATCTCACTCCAGTTTCTGGACATCGCCTTCTCATCTCATTTACATTTTACGTTCCTTATTGAATGTTTAGAATGACATACTACTCTATTTTTTGCCAACATAGTCTCAATGACCTACCTATTTACAATTCACTGCAGTTTACATTACATTAGTAGGAGTAAAACCCCAACAATTAATTATAATTACACATTTAAAAAAATAAAGGTTTCAAAAGGATGTTTTCACAGCGATGCCATAGAAAAACTATTTTGGGTTCCCCAAAGAACCTTTCAACCGTTCAAAAAGATAAAGAATCTTGTTCTACGATAAATAACTTTTTGTGCAATGGAAAGGTTTCATGGATGTTCTTCATGGAACCATCAATGCAAAAAAAACAAAACAAAAAAAAAACTTGGCAGATAATCAATTATTAAATGCTTAGCCTATTTTCTGCAGCCACAATAGTGCTGTATGACAGATGTATTGAAATTAAATTCATCCATTTCTCCTGAATTACATGAAAGCAAGTGGCCGGTAAACTGGGAGAAGAATAGAGTGAACTTTATTGTTAAATACACAATGTGTTTCTGTTATGAATAAAACAGTCATATTATAATTGAATGGATTGTTATTACCGCTTCCATAGACATCAGTGTGCATTTTTTATCGTTTTGCTAGTACTTGTGTATTTACATTTCTGACACTTAAAACGGCCATGATACGTACAACATCAACCAACATCCTAAAATGTTGCCGCATTCACAATAACCAGTTTTTGGAGAAAATTGAACACACTTTTATTCCCATCACTGGACATTCCCCTTCGCAAGAAGGAATTTAATATCACTTTGCAGAAATGTTGGCACGGGGGCAATTTTCAAAATGAATCTTAGTTGATTTTTGCAGTATGTCTCCCAAAGCACCATGTTTTCAACTTGAAATTTCATTTCCAGTAGGTTGAAGAACTGGAAGAAATATCAACCAGGATTTTTTTTAAAATCTCTTCTTGACTCATTATCTCAAGAAATCCAGAAGTTCATGCAATTTACACCAATAAATGCATATTAAGAAATGCTTATAATGCGTAATTACATTTGATTTGATATAGCATGACCTCACTTTCTGAATTAAAAAGTTTGAAACATGTTGCGTAGCCTACTGCATAATGTTCCACACTATTTTTTAACGCTTGTATTCCATTGCGAACATAGTCAAAATCTCCAATATTTATATATTAAATTCAGTTTATCCCTCTCGCTGTTTTTGATGTACTTGCCTCACAAAGGTGGCTGCATTATAGCCTACTCTAAGAAAAAGTGTGTGTGTGTGTGTGTGTGTGTGTGTGTGTGTGTGTGTGTGTGTGTGTGTGTGTGTGTGTGTTTGTGTGTGTGTGATAGATAGGTAGATGTTGATTCAGCTAATGTGTGTTGTGAGATGGTTGCATTGATGTGAATGAACGTAATTGTATGAACAACTGCTCAAATTTAACACAAATATAAACCTTCACACCTCATGTGCTTTAAATCTTACCGCCGTAAAATGCTGATAAAAGCAAACAAGCACAAACCTGTGTGTTGGACTAGTAAATCACTCACACACTCAAAGCTTTCCAAGTTTTATCTCTAATCCATGTCTTTGATCCAAGATTTTTCTCCATTCATTCTAAACACACAGAAAGGCTATATTTGGAATAGAATACTAGTGTTTATTTAATGTGTACTACTTTACATTAAACAGTATGCAATTTTAATGTGACTTCACTATGTTGAATTCAGAAATTGATATCCATCTTGCAAATAAAATTTAATCCGATCAAATCAGAAACACATTTCTGGTGTGTTGCATTATGGGATATACAACTAATCACTTTATTTCCTGGTTGTACTTCATATTGTGGTATTTAATTATTATTAGCACAAAATTACTTATAACTATATAGTGAGACATATTGCTAAAGACATAAATCAACCAAAACACCTGCCATATTTATTTTTTCTGCAAATTGTATTTTTCTGGTCTTATTAAAAGTGCAATCCATCAAATCAGATATCTGATCTAACCTGTTCAAGAACATTTAAATGTTTAAACAACCAATTGCCATGAGAGTGTGTGTACATATGCATATAAACATTTTTCTATAAACAATGGATTTGCATCTCTCTGAAGCAAATTGCGGAAAAACATCAATCAGGCTTTTTTTTTGTATGACAGTGGCATCAGATAACAAGCCTTACCCTTTATAATGTTTACAAAGATACACACACACACTGTGTGCTTATGGAGTTGGGGAGATTCCTTCCTCAATCCGCCTAATTGTGTCCATAAATCTTATTGCAGAACGTCACCTGATGGAAAAGGGGTTTAGTGAGCGAAGTGTGCAATATTTCCTAGAGGGCTCTGCTGCTAGAATGAAGGGTCTTTGACACATCTTTGAACTTAGAATTGAGGCAGGGAGGCAAAACATGCACAGACTTATACAGATTAGGAGTGTCAATTGATTTAACATTTCAATCAAATTAATTACATATTCTAATTGATCATTATATCAATGTTTGCAGGGAAATTCCCCAAATAAAGATAAATCAAAGACATTACATAATTGCGGCTGATGAAAACATGGAATATAGACAACATGTAATGAAGACATGGAATATATGCAAAAAGCGGCTTTAGAAAGAAACTAACATTTCCATCATAGTGTCGTTTCCACCTTCTTATTATGTATTGTGTTTAATAGCATCCAGTGAAATGCCTGCAGTAGAAATTACATTTGTCACATGTCTGTCCTGTGTTGTGATGCACATGGGTGTTTTGTTATTTTGAGCCATGTGCTCTTGTCATTGTTTGATCTCTCCCCCTTGTTATCTGATAATTGGTTTAATTGCTCCACCTGTCTGTCTCGTTACCCTCCTTTGTTTGCCTCCCTATTTAGTCTTCCTGTGTTTGCTGTCCTGTGCTCGTTCGTTGTATTTGTTACGTTGTGTTTGTGTTTGTGCCTTGCCTTGCCTTGCCTTGCCTTGCCTTGCCTTGCCTTGCCTGCCTTGTTCTATGTAGTTTTAGTTTGTTTATTTTAGTTTTATCTTCATTAAACACTTCTTTCTCTCTGCACTGGAATCCACGGAGTTATTCCCGGTCCCACCGTGACAGAACGAACGAGTCACATATGGATTCCGCGGAGCGAACTTTGTCCGGCTGGGAGGGAGAATGGAATTTCTCTCTTTAAATATTTCTCCCTGTGTGCCCAGAGGAATGAGGAGAGGAGGACAGCTGAGTCTTCCTCACTGGTCTCTCCTGGAATGGGATCATCGTCATCGGATCCGTCCAGCGTTGGGAATCTGTCTATGGTTTTAACCAACTTCGAGTATGCACAGATCCGTCAAAAGGGACGGAGAAGGAGACATAATCCGTCTGCCCAGTAAGAGACTGTTCAGGTCACGTCTGCCCAGCCAGAGACTGTTCACGTTCCGTCTGCCCAGCGAGAGACTGTTCACGTTCCGTCTGCCCAGCGAGAAACGGTTCACGTCACATCTGCCCAGCGAGAGACTGTTCACGTCATGTCTGCCCAGCGAGAGACTGTTCACGTCACGTCTGCCCAGCGAGAGACTGTTCACGTCACGTCTGCCCAGCGAGAGACTGTTCACGTCACGTCTGCCCAGCGAGAGACTGTTCACGTCACGTCTGCCCAGCGAGAGACTGTTCACGTCACGTCTGCCCAGCGAGAGACTGTTCACGTCACGTCTGCCCAGCGAGAGACTGTTCACGTCACGTCTGCCCAGCGAGAGACTGTTCACGTAACGTCTGCCCAGCGAAAGACAGTACACGCTCTGTCTGCCCAGTTAGAGACTAAGCATGTCCAGTCTGTCCAGTCTGAGACAGATCCGGAAATGCCCATTTGTGTGGCCGCCAAGGCACTTACGGACTATTTGGAACGTCTGGCGCGGATCCTGGATATCTCTGTATCTGCTATTTCCGAGTCAGAGCCAGAGTCGGTTCCAGAGCCAGGGCCAGTGTCGGCTGTTCCAGAGCTGGAACTAGTGTCTGCTGTTCCAGAGCCACTGTCTGCTGTTCCAGGGCCGGAGCCAGTGTCTGCTGTTCCAGAGCCGGAGGCAGAGCCAGTGTCTGTTCCAGAGCCGGAGGCAGAGCCAATGTCTGTTCCAGAGCCGGAGGCAGAGCCAGTGCCCGTTCCAGAGCCGGAGGCAGAGCCAGTGCCCGTTCCAGAGCCGGAGGTAGAGCCAGTGCCCGTTCCAGAGCCGGAGGCAGAGCCAGTGCCCGTTCCAGAGCCGGAGGCAGAGCCAGTGCCCGTTCCAGAGCCGGAGGCAGAGCCAGTGCCCGTTCCAGAGCCGGAGGCAGAGCCAGTACCCGTTCCAGAGCCGGAGGCAGAGCCAGTGCCGTCTGCCTTCATGGACCTGGACTATCTGGAGCGTCTGGCTCGGATCCTGGACATGTCCGTGTCTGCTGTTCCAGGGCCGGAGCCAGTGTCTGTTCCAGAGCCGGAGCCAGTGTCTGCTGTTCCAGAGCCGGAGCCAGTGTCTGCTGTTCCAGAGCCGGAGCCAGTGTCTGCTGTTCCAGAGCCGGAGGCAGAGCCAGTGCCTGTTCCAGAGCTGGAGCCAATGTCTGTTCCAGAGCCAGCGCCTGTTCCAGCGCCAGACCTAGTGTTTGTTTCTGTGTTTGTGTCTGTCCTTGTGACCATTTCTGTTCTAGTGACTGTTCCTGAGCTGGTGTTTGCAGTTCCTGAGCCGGTGGCTGCTGCTCCAGAGGCAGAGCCAGTGCCTGTTCCAGAGCCGGAGGCAGAGCCAGTGCCTGTTCCAGAGCCGGAGGCAGAGCCAGTGCCTGTTCCAGAGCCGGAGGCAGAGCCAGTGCCTGTTCCAGAGCCGGAGGCAGAGCCAGTGCCTGTTCCAGAGCCGGAGGCAGAGGCAGTGCCTGTTCCAGAGCCGGAGGCAGAGGCAGTGCCTGTTCCAGAGCCGGAGGCAGAGGCAGTGCCTGTTCCAGAGCCAGAGGCAGTGCCTGTTCCAGAGCCGGAGGCAGAGGCAGTGCCTGTTCCAGAGCCGGAGGCAGAGGCAGTGCCTGTTCCAGAGCCGGAGGCAGAGGCAGTGCCTGTTCCAGAGCCGGAGGCAGAGGCAGTGCCTGTTCCAGAGCCGGAGGCAGAGGCAGTGCCTGTTCCAGAGCCGGAGGCAGAGGCAGTGCGTGTTCCAGAGCCGGAGGCAGAGCCAGTGCCTGTTCCAGAGCCAGAGCCAGTGCCTGTTCCAGAGCCAGAGGCAGTGCCTGTTCCAGAGCCAGAGCCAGTGTCTGTTCCAGAGCTGGAGCCAATATCTGTTCCAAAGCCAGTGCCTGTTCCAGAGCCGGAGCCAGAGCCAGTGCCTGTTCCAGAGCCAGAGCCAGTGCCTGTTCCAGAGCTGGAGCCAATATCTGTTCCAAAGCCAGTGCCTGTTCCAGTGCCAGAGCCAGTGTTTGTTCCTGTGTTTGTGTCTGTTCTTGTGGATGTTACAGTTCTTATGGCTGTTCTTGAGCTGGTGTCTGTTCCTGAGCCGGCAACGCCTTGGCCGCCCGAGGGGTCTTTACCGCCCTGGCCGCCCGAGGGGTCTTCACCGCCCTGGCCGCCCGAGGGGTCTTCACCGCCCTGGCCGCCCGATGGACTCTGTGTTTCGCCCTGGCCGCCCGATGGACTCTGTGTTTCGCCCTGGCCGCCCGATGGACTGTGTTTTGTCCTGGTCTGTCCCTCCCGTCCCATCCTGGTCTGTCCCTCCCGTCCCACCCTGGTCTGTCCCTCCCGTCCCGCCCTGCTCTGTCTCTCCCGCCCCCCCCCCCCCCCCCCTGGCCTGTCCCTCCTGTCCCGCCCTGGTCTGATGGAGCGTCTGGTAGCCGCTCCGTAGGGAGGGGGTTATGTCACATGTCTGTCCTGTCTTGTGATGCACATGGGTGTTTTGTTATTTTGAGCCATGTGCTCTTGTCATTGTTTGATCTCTCCCCCTTGTTATCTGATTATTGGTTTAATTGCTCCACCTGTCTGTCTCGTTACCCTCCTTTGTTTGCCTCCCTATTTAGTCTTCCTGTGTTTGCTGTCCTGTGCTCGTTCGTTGTATTTGTTACGTTGTGTTTGTGTTTGCACCTTGCCTTGCCTTGCCTGCCTTGCCTTGCCTTGCCTGCCTTGTTCTATGTAGTTTTAGTTTGTTTATTTTATGTTTTATCTTCATTAAACACTTCTTTCGCTCTGCACTGGAATCCATGGAATTATTCCCGGTCCCACTGTGACAACATTATATTTTTTTAAATAAAACAGTCTTAACTCAACTCTAGTGAAGGCTAATTTAATTTGTAACATTTTAATTAAATAATATTTCCCTGTTTTTATATAATTTGACAAAAGTACAGCTTATAATGTGAAATGACACACAAATATTCTGTTCATAGGTTATGTTTACAAAAAATATAATAATAATAAACTTCCAAATTTGTGGGATTAATTAATGTGTGATGTTCATCATTTTCAAAAACATGTAGAGAAAAAAAATCATGAAATCTTTTTTTTTAGTAGATTATTATACTTTTAAACGTGTAATAAATTATATATTTAGATTGGATAAAGATTGAAAGTCAGGGAATAAGGAAAAACTAAATCTTTACACAAGTATATAAGTATGAATAAGTATGATATTAAAGTTTTAACATGACTTTTGTGTAACAAAAAGACAAAAAAGTTATACAACTGCTCAAACTCCCATTTTCTTCTACATCACAGTTTTTATGTATTTGTGTCACATGTATGTCTTTGGCTGCATTTAAAAAAAAAATAGTTCCATGAAAAATGCGTCTTTGGATCCCTGTGTTCCATTCCTGTCTATTGCGTTCCATCCAGCTATTTTTGAACGCAAGCACGCGTCACATATAAACATGTCCTTGCTCAATTGTGCTGACACACACACAAGGTGATACTTCACACTAGAATTGCCTCGATTCAGGAGAAAATCCCTTATTACGGAATGGACTGATTAATTGCATTAATTGTTTTTGTACAGTATTTTTTTTTTAAACAATCACCTAACTAAATGAATGCATTATATTGACAGGCCTAATACAGATACGAAGTTAAAGCCAAAGATGCAGGTAAAACCTCATGAATACAAGAACCAAACATACACACGGTTTACCTCGCAAACAAACGTTAACAAAGACTATAATCCGGTTAAAAATGACAGATATAATTTATTTTCCTCCGCCGGGTAATAGTTTATGCCACACTATCTCGTGCGGGACGTCAAAATTCTTTCAGTTTAGAATTGTTTGAACAACAGCGACGTGGTTATCCCTTTTTTACTGAGCGGATGACTGCGCGGTGACAGTGAATGATGCATTTTTTTCTCCTTTCTGCAGGATTTCTTTTAAACAAACATGTGAAGGCCTTTGTGTCAGCCTGTCTGTATTTTACCGTTTCAAAACCTCGTCTTCTGAGCCGCCCGTGTTAATAATCACCTTGACTTCCATCAGGCTTTAACATGAAACAATACATCCACGCTGCCTTGAACCGCACTTCAATGAGCTTAAAGCCATACGGCCTCCCCAGTACCCAAACACACACTTTTATGCAAATATTGTCTTTGTACTTGTGAATATGAAAGGTGTTATTAAATCTTATTTTGCATTATTCTGGTTTGAGGGATAAATCTAGCAAAGAAGCTCAAAATTCAATAAGTTATGTATATTTTTTGTTGTTTTTATTTATTTGAACGTTTTTTAATTAAGTGCAGTTGTCAGTAGATGATGTGTCGGGAAAGTTGTGGTCTACCGACGGAGGGACGGAGATGAAATGACAGAATGAGGCTTGTGAAGTGTGTATGTAGACTGAGTGAGGGGCTGCTATGTGCTGATTTAATGTAAAGTGAATTGTGGGTAAAGCTACTAAAACTGAGGCCAATTTAACCTCTGGTGAGATGTTATTTTAAGCCCCGCAGGTCAGGTGGGCCAATCCCATTGACCCCTGTCAACACGGTCATAATTTAGTGGTCTCTCTCTGTGTGTGTGTTTGCCTCTGTAGGCTGCACATTTTATACTTTGCTCAGATGAAAGATGAAAGAAATATCAAAACTGGTCTTTTAAAGTAGTTCAGATCAAGGGGAGGAGAAGTTTGAGAGGAGGGGTTCAACAATAAAGGCACCCACACACTACAAGATAATAGGGCCGATTTTGCGACCAATTTTCCCATTCTGTCAATCCTAGGTAAAATCCCGATTATTTTGATGGTTCTACAGATTATCTTATCAGATTTTCCTGTGGTGTGAGGTGTGTTAACAAGAGTGATTGAATCTGCTTGGAAGAACGTCAGGGCCGCTATGGAACCTTGTTTCCGCCTTGAGACTTTTTATCTAACAACTCTGACTTTTTTTCTAACAATTGTAAGTTTACATATCACAATTCTGACTAGCGTGATATAAAAGTCGCAATTGCGAGATATAAAGTCAGAATTGCATGATATACAGTTGCAATTGTGTGTTATAAAGTCAGAATTGTGAGATATAAACTCAAAATTGCGTATTATAAAGTCGGAATTGTGAGATATAACACAATCACAAGTTTACATCGAGATATAAACTCACAATTTGTGTTATAAGTCAGAACTGTGAGATATAAACTTGCAATTGTGTGTTATAAAGTCAGAATTGCGAGATATAAACTCACAATTTGTGTTATAAAGTCAGAACTGCTTGATATAAACTCGCAATTGTGTGTTACAAAGTCAGATTTGCAAGATATAAACTCTCAATTTGTGTGTTAAAGTCAGAATTGCAAGATATAAACTCGTAATTTGCGAGAAAAAAAGTCAGAATTCCGAGTTTATATCTCGCAATTCTGACTTTATAACACACAATTGTGACTTTATATCATACTATTCTGACTTCATATCTCACAATTCTGCTGTACGCAATTGTTAGATAAATAGTCGGGATAATCTTTTAAAATGTTTTATTCTGTGGCGGAAACAAGTTTCCATAGTGCCCATTCTACCATACTTTAAATCATAAGAAAAAATCCAACATATGGTCAGGAATTGTCACGATTAGCCACACACTTCCTGGGTTAACTTGGACTACATTTTCCATCATGCACCTCCCTGGACTGATTACACCAAACACCATACACCTGCACTGCGCTGATTACACACACCTGCATCTCATTCACACACACACACACACACACACACACACACACACACACACACACACACACACACACACACACACACACACACACACACACACACACACACACACACACACACACACACACACACACACACACACACACACACCAGAGCAAAGTCTTGATTCGCCCTGGCTATCACTACCGAGCGTTTATTCCTGTGGATTGTTTATTGCCTTTTGACCTTAGACTGTGTACCCCGTTTTCTGATCGTTCTCTGTTTATCCTGACCTGGATTGTTTACCGGACCTTGCCTCTCGCCGCCTGCTCCGACCATTGCCTGTTATCTGGTTTGTACTCTGTCTATTTTCCATTGCCCTGTTTGCTGGTGTTGATTCTTGCCTGTTTGACGATTCTAATAAAAGCTGCAAATGGATCCTGTTGATTCTACTGGTTCATACCAGAAATCTTGTTGTGTTGTGGGAACCCTGAGAACAAACGCGCACGCACACTCTGTAGATTGTCATGTGGAACCAAACAATACCCAATCAGAAAGTGAGTCGATGGATGACGGAAGCACAACACGACTAATTCCAAACATATAAATGAATAAATCAGTGAGTCATTGAATCAGTTTTTTTTTAACTGGTTCAATTAAATAAATCATCCGAATAAAGCAATATGCTTAAATGAACTCTAATTTCTCAAGTTCTACCGATTTTGTCACACTGTAACTGAAAAAAGAAAAAAAAAGGTTAATGTAAGTTCATCTCTTACATTTGTTCCAAAATTGATCTTAAAAGCTTGATTTCGTCACACTAGACATGTTCTGCCATGTTTAATATTTTAGCACAATACAAAGTCTTTCTGTTAGTCATTCAATGTTCTCCGTTGATTCAGGTTAGTTAAGTGAGTCTATGGTGTGTAAGAGAGAAACTTGTCAATCAAAGCTTAGACGGAAAGTGATGGAATCTTCTGCCGCAATCTCTGAAAGCAGCCGCACGCGAATGGTCTGACGCTTTCAATTAAAATGTCCATCAGGGATTACACGGACACTTGCATATATACACAAACGCACACACTTATTCTATGTTCTCTAAGTGTGGCCTTGGCACTTACAAAGAGCTTACAAATCCTGCTTTTGCCTGGAGGCACCTCAGCTCAATGCAACACAAGTACTCTATTCTGTCTGTCTCACTGTCTGTGCGTCTCATTAGTTACATACGCATATTTGCATGTTACAGTCCCAGACAAGGCCGTAACCATGTCTTGTACGTTGAAAACACAAAACAATTTCTTCTGTTTTTACAAAGTGAACAGCGTCATAGAATGACATGGAAGAGAATAAATTGTTAAATTGTACAAAAAAGTATTCTCATCGCTTCATAACATTAAGTTTGAACCACTGTAGTCACATGGACTATTTTAACAATGTCTTTACTACCTTTCTAGGCCTTGAAAGTAGTAATAACATTGCAGTCTACAGGGGGGGTCAGAAAGGTCTCCATTTAATAAAAAATATCTTAATTTGTGTTCCAAAGAGGAACGAAGGTCTTACGGGTTTGGAACGACATGAGGGTGAGTAATTAACGACAGAATTTTCCTTTTTGGTTTAACTAACCCTTTAAACTGATTTCCTCCCCTCGTCCAATTATGCCCACTTTCCTACTGAAGGTACAACAACGATATGCTTAAAACGGAGAAGTTTTTCCTTTCAGTTTTCCACCTACAGACGACATCATTGTCGACTGTCATTGATCATCGGATCCGCGAAAACGTCTAAAAACGCTGTATTCTGCTGCCAGGCCATTAGATGGCGATGAGAACACTTTCTGAACACGTAATACACACGTGCATGATGTCATCGTCTTCTGAGATTCACGCTTTTGTTTAAAAGAGGTTTTCAAAAACTTGCACTTTGAAACCCGTTTTCAAAACTTTGCGATTTCAGGCCCCCAAAATGCCACTGTCGTGTAAACGAACGGCCAAAATGCAGAAAAAGTTTTACGTTTTTAGTTGAAAATGGTGTCCCCTAAAGTATGCCAAAAGCAGAAGCATGCCTGAATAAGATTCAGTGAACACTTTTCATAAGGGCCATGGGAGATGATTCCGTATGTAATATGATTGTATTCAAATGCAAGCTTTTCAGACAAAGCGGTTGTGATCTTAAGGACGGAATCATGAGACTTTTTGACTGATTCTTCATAAAGAACCAGCTCACAGTGTTATTGCTTTCAATAATTAGACTACACTTTCTTTTTTTTTTTTTCATGGTACTTCAGATCCAGTTGCAGTGAAATGTCACTAAGTACTATTGCAGGAAACACTGTTACAGTATTTGTTGTGTTCCACCTGCATATGTGCAAGAATGCATATAACAGGTTACCTATGAAGAGCTTATCGAGAATTGATAAATGGTTCTGTCTTCAATTCTAGAGAAGCACTTTTAGATTCTAAAGAAATTTCGTCATTTGTATATTTAGCCTATTAAACACACATTAAGAAACCAAACAGAAAACAAAACAAAGAGGGCCAACTCTTCCATTCAGATATTAAAATCCACATACAAAAAAGTTACATTAATTTTAGGCCAGACAGTAGTTTGCATACAGTTACAACACACTCAAAGATACACATTAGCTTGTAGTAGTATGTGTACACTGCTTCTGTGTGTGTTTAAGGCTTATAATGGATTTGTCTTCTCAGTACAGACGACACGTTAAACCAGGTTGATTTATGAATGCATCGAGCGCAGACACTAAACGAAATGAACACCGTCTCAGATACAAAAGCACAACAGCGACATTCCATTCTTCTCTGCACGTCCGACCAGACGGCTGTGGCGAAAGAGAGAGGGGGGTGCAACCGCCAGACATACCTGTCAAGGCAAGGGCATATCAGGTGCTGTTCACAGGAGTTCAGGTAGCTGTTGAATGGAGGGGGTGGTGGGGTGAAAGGTCAGGGCAGACCCTCTCAACAGGGGTCTGGAGAGGTGAGCTGCCCCTCATATCTTGTGTAGGTAGCTCCAAATTTTGCCTTCTGATCATAGTTGAAGTGTTGCCATTCAATAACAAGAGCATAGAATGAATTACTTTAATAAATAACTGTACTTCTAACAATATCTGCAGTAGAGTACAGCCTCAATTGACTTATTGCTTTAATAAATAGCTGCATATTAATTTTAATTTTTTAGGGAAATAACTATTTTTGAAGGAAAGTTCATTAAATGAATATTCAAAGTTCAGCAGACAGCATTTGTGGAATAAGGTTTCTAATTTACAGTGAATGGAGCCAATTTTTTGGAGGATTTAAAAGCAGAAATGTGTAATTTTATAAAAGCACATGCATTAATTCTCCAATATGTTGTGATTTCAGTATAGTTATAACTTGAAACATGTAAGGCTAACATGTTATTGTTGGCTTAACTTAAAAAAGTAAGTTACCTGTTTGCCTTAACATTTTGAGTTCATTGAAATTTAGAAATTTAGTTGATACAATAAAGAAGATTGGTTTAATAAATAGAAACTAAATATATTATGCTATCTGAATCACATTAATTATCTAAGTTGATTTGACAAAAGATAAAAACATTGTGATAACAAATCATGAACGTAATGTTTTACAGTGTACGTATTCTATTCTTTTTTGCTGCTGCTGCTGCAGTGACAACATTAAGCTAATGCTGTTTATTGAGCTGGAACTCACTATAGACATTACCTGACAAAAGCGTATGCTTTCAGTATTTACTTGGTTTTAAACTTGAATTTAAATAGTCTTTTGACTTGAACACATACCAACAGCTACTGCAAGAAGTTATTTATTTATTTATGTTTTAACTGTGTTGTTAAACAAGCACAATTTAACCATCAACTTCCTGGTAACTGTAACACTTGACAAGAGTCGCTCAGCTCGGAACTTTTCCAACTCAAACTCACGCGATAATGTAAGGTGGAGATTTTGTATTAAAACTTACAATTACTTAAATAAACAATTTAAGCATGTAAGCCACCAATTCACCAAAATGTAAAATAGCAAAAAAATATATATTTTCCTTGTGGTAAATAAAGTGTAGACTGGCTACACTCTTCAGAAGTGGGGGAAGCAGTAGGTCATTCGGACAATTTTTTTGTTATTACGTATTAGAACATACTACACATTTGACATATGATGTTTTACATTTGCGAAATGCATATTGTGACAGAATGATAATTCATAAATATCCCACAACGTTACTAAGGGTTAAAAAAAAACCCAATCTATTATGTGTGTTGTGCACTGGTGTATAGATGTTATAGCTGTAACTATATTGATTTTAGCAGGGTTGAAGCGTTATTGACCAATCAAAAGCCAGAACCAGAACTATCTGTTTTATAACTCTTGACAGATTATTACTTTCAGTTATGCTATAAATGTCATTCGTTTTTTGAACTATTGATCGGTTCAAAATGACATATTAAATAAGCAATATCTACTGTTATTTTTTTAAACTATCGATCAGTTCAACATTTCATAATATTTGAAATATAAAAAAATTAAAAAGTATGACTTATTTCCATTATACATCTATGCATGTTTAAATGGGACACGTTTACACCATGTGTACATTTCTTGCTTCATCACAAATAAATCTGCATTGATTACCATATTGTATGGCTATGTTTTTTCATGTTTTTCATATTTTATGGCTATTGTTAAGTGTAATTGTTAAAGTTTAAAGGAGCAGTATGTAAGAATGTGGCCAAAACTGGTACTGCAATCACTTTCAAATTTCTGTAGAGCGGTGTATCCCCTTCCCTTCCTCCCTGACTCGAGGTTGCCAGATAGGCTGCAGGATACAGCAGGAACGTAGGCTGCTAAGAAGCTTTTTCTGTTAATTATGTTTATGCTTCAAATGAGAGATGTTTTGCAAATTAATTATATATCGCAAAAAATTATTAATGGCGATTAGCCAAATATAATCGTAAAGATGTACGCTCGTATGTGACAGTACATTGTTAGAACAGTAGCTGTTAGTCGAACTTGTAACGGTAGGTATCTGTCATTAACGTAAGTACAAGCACAAGCCTCGGTCACTGTGTGTAACCGATATCAAAGATACAGCTATTCATTTAGCTGACACTATAAGTGAAAGCGACCAGCTGTATTTTTCAACTTACCCTTCAGTACACGTCCATAACGCTAAAATATGTGATGTGAAAGATTACATGTCATTCTATTACTTTTGGCTGTAGAACTTGCATGATAAACAGTAATGGGCGTACTAATGTTGTTTTCCTCAGCGTCAGAGATAAAAGAGAAATGGGCTCTGATAATGCATTGCTAATGATAGTAATGACGACTCGCCGTTTTTATTACCCAAACAATTCCTTACCTTTTCAATTCGATGACCCACCTCCTCCATATGAGCTAAAGTAACGTTACTTTGCACGAACATACATGACTTTGTTCGACTGTCATGAATATTTGAAATGTCCATTTACATCAAGTACAAGTTAGCTAAACATAGATGAATCTTAGTTACCAGTCCAGAAATTCTTCTCCGTTTTCAGCCGTCTCCATCTTTCAAAGGCATCTCTTATACAGATCCTTGTTTTATTTCGGACTTTGTCACAAAGTATTTCGGTTTCATAACGAGTTATTTTGTTTCGCAACGTTAGACATTTTTTTATCCGATTCCGACACGTTTGTAGCTGCAGCTGTGGTAACTAGAGCAGAGATGGCAACCCGGATGCCGCAACACTACTGACTTCGTGATTGGTAGATAGGTGGAGGGTGACGCATCAGACCAAAACACAACATGACAACATCAACATCAGTTGAGGGCTGCAACTTCACTTTTTAAATGACAATATCCTGGCCGGACTATTGTTGTCAGTGATATAAGTATTTGAAATGAACATGATTTCTTAATGTCTAGTGACATATCAGGGCCATTTTATGATTAATTGAAATAAATTTCTTACATACAGCTCCTTTAAGATAAGCCTAATTCATCCAACTACACTCTGGAATGTTTGCTAAGAAACCGAGAAAGTTTATCTTTAATTCAAACATATCAGTTTGCATACATATTTCATCATGTATTGATGTGTCTTTCATTAGATGCAAGAATGTATCTTCCATTAGCTCCTTATCTGTCCCTATGAATTTAGAGTTGTACCATCTTAATTTATAATGCCTGATTACTTTCTTATCTAGAGTAAAGCATGAGAATGCACCCCCTTATGTCTTGATAAATCATAATTTGGTTTTTAATTTAATGAAAAAGTTAATTGATCTTTTTTGTAACAATTGATTTTGTACGTTTGATTTGGATTGACATCCACTTCTGAAATCTTTATCAACTTAATGTGTTCTCGAGAAAAGGAGTTAATCTATCATGCAATCTTTGAGTGCAGTTTTAAACCGGTTTCTATTTGCTATTTACTTCAATACAAACGCAAATACCTAAACCTGTTCTGGGTGTATTAAGTGTAATTTTAAATTAAGTGAGTGTAAATTAAGAAATGAAGTGTAGATTTTTAAATATACATGTAACACAAGTAATCAAATTTATGAGTGCAGTACAGAAAAGTCACTATTGTTGGAAGTATTATTAATGTAATATAACTGTTCAGACGAGTGAATATGTGTGTAAAGTTAACATTTTGAGCTTTTTGTTTTTATCTGTTATCATTTTTAATTTAGTCGTTTTAATTCCTGCTTTAAAATAGTAAGCAATCAGTTGATTTTAGACTTTTTGCTTAAAATGTACATAGCATAGCCTACATAAATATACATTCACTATATTTGTTTTCATAGGCTTTCTATGGCACATTGTTTGGAGGACAGCATTGGGCAGGATGTGGAACAACATTGTTTGATGACTTTTTAATTTATTTTTAGATTTCCATCGGATTAATCGGAAAAAAAAAATCAACAGATTAATCGATTATCAAAATTATCGTTAGTTGCAGGCCTTCAATTTTGAGATTGTTACAAATACAGATACAAATACTGGCTCTGCTGCACACCACTAGCACATACAGTACACATGCATGCTGTGGTTGAGAGATGTGAATGCATAATTATATTTGCTTTATTGTTCAAATAATAATTTGTTTGCATTATTACTAATTGTATGATTGCCCAGGTTGTACATGGTTGCTAGAACACACCCAAACACATACTTGCACACATTCAAACATGGAAATCTATGTGTAAATACAAAAATAGAGTGCTTTTTTTTTAATTGCCAAGGAAAATTACATTCTACATCCTTAAACTGAAGTCTTTTCTGAGTATTACCATTAATTATTTTATGAAGAATACTAATATATCTACTAGATCCAGTATTGTCTATGCATACAGCATATGAAATATGAATTTCAAAAAACACCATCTAGTATGTTTGGTTTAGGAGGACACAGGAAGTTTCCTCATAAACCATGTTTACGTTGTAATAACCATGTCAATATACACATTTGTACCCTCATAAATCGTATGTGCAAGAACACACACACACACACACACACACACACACACACACACACACACACACACACACACACACACACACACACACACACACACACACACACACACACACACACACACACACACACACACACACACACACACACTTATACACTTATGTTGTGTTTCCATGTTTTATGGAAATGGTTTCCATGTACATAATGATTTTACAAACTGTATATTCTGTCCCCTAACCCTATTTTGTCTCCAAAATGTAGGCTTTACCAGGCCCCACACACACACACACACACACACACACACACACACACACACACACACACACACACACACACACACACACACACACACACACACACACACACACACACACACACACACACACACACACACACACACACACACACACACACACACACACACACACACACACACACACACACACACACACACACACACACACACACACACACACACACACACACACACACACACACACACACACACACACACACACACACACACACACACACACACACACACACACACACACACACACACACACACTGATAATTTCATTGTGACATCAGCCGCACATTTGATTGTGACATTTATGACATTCATAAACTGAACAGGAATGCAGCAGCCCTCGAGGTGTATGACGATCAAAATATGTGTTTTATTTGTTATATCCAGGTCAGGTTGAAATTAATAATTTAAATATTTGTTTACGCTTTTTTTCCTGCATTATGATGACAATTAAACCATTTCAATCAAAAGATGCTATTGACATAATGTGATAAGAAAGAAAAAACGACTTGACATTTTTTAACAATGTTTTTAGAAGAAAAAAACAAACAAGACATATTTTACCCTTGAAAAACAAGTACATTTTATACTTTTTTAAAAATCATTTTTATTTTATTTGACCTGTTACGGAATAACATGCTTGTAAAGAAATACTTTTATATAAAGAATATATAAGTGAAAGAAAAATGTATGGGGAATTAAGGGTACGTCTACATGACAACGATGTACAAAAAATATATATTATTTTCACATACAGACGACGTTGTTGTTGTGATCCCCGTTTACACGGATCTGCGGAAACTATTAACAACGCTGTATTATTCATGACAGGCCAGTAGTTGGCGATGTCACTTTGAAAAGAAACTCTACGTTGTGATGATTTTGTACATACAAGCTTAAAATTAAATTTAAATTTAATAATACTGTAATACTGTTATAAGTAGTTGTTCTTCAGTATGTAGTCTAACTCTACTACTTTAAAGTATGACAAACAATTACTAAAATGTAATGATTTAATACGTACATTAAAACTATCATTTGACATTAAAGTGCACGTTTAAAAAGTGTACTTACGTGTGTTAAGAAACCGTAATGAAAGTGTTTCTTTGGCCTTTTATTCCACAAATATTATATTATCTGCTAGTGCATATTTTTTAAAATATTCTTTTAAGATTAGAAGGCTGGCTCTTCAAATGCTAATTCTTATTATTTATTAGAAAGTGTTTTTGAAATGGAGAAACTAAATCATTGTTTTTTTTTTTCTATTTGTATTATTATTGGTTTAAGCAGAGATTGCAACACTTCCTATTAATTTGATGTGTGTTATAATGTTTATCTGCTGACCTTTTGCAGCGAGAGGTCAGGACTCTGGAGATTCTATCAGCATGTGCTGACAGCACTGAATCCTGGGTAATGTGTTGCGCGTGGAGGATGTGACATCATCGCTACCCCTGGCTTTATCTCTTAAAGTTAATCACTTTGGGAACATTCCAGGGATAACAAGTGCACAAGCACGTGTGTGTGTGTGTGTGTGTGTGTGTGTGTGTGTGTGTGTGTGGCAGTGGCCGTGTGACACGAATGTGTGTGAAAGTAAAGTGATACTGTCACCCCGGTGAATGTTGCATGTATTAGGCATAATATTTTAATTAATTTTAATTCATTAGTCCATCTTCATCACCTGTGTCTTGTTAATTAATCTGTGTCACCTGGTTTATGTTCATCAATGTCTGTATTTAGTTCCCTCTGTTCAGTCAGGCTTGGTCCGTTCTCGACTGTTACCAGTGTATTCGTCTGTGTAACGTCGTTGTGTGACCTATCTGCTTGTATCTCTGTGGATTATTGTGAATAAAATAGTTTGGATTTGAACCTTCAGCCTTCCTCGTCATCTTCTGCCTTCACACACCCTGACACATAAATGTTTCTTGAGCATCAAATAATCATATTATACTGATTTCTGAAGGATCATGTGACACTGAAGGCTGTAGTAATGATGCTGAAAATTCAGCTTTGATCAAAGGAATAAATTACACTTTACTATATATTCACATAGAAAACAGCTGTTTTACATTGAAATAATATTTCACAATATTACTGGGTTTGTTATGTATTTTTAATCAAATAAATGCAGCCTTGGTGAGCAGAAGAGACTTCTTTTAAAAACATTAAAAATCTTACCGACCCCAAACTTTTAAACGGTAGTGTATATCGATTTATAGTATATTATTTATAGTGTGTGTATATATATATATATATATATATATATATATATATATATATATATATATATATATACATAATTGATTTACAGTATATGATTTATAGTACGTGTGTGTGTGTATGTATGTATGTGTATGTATGTATGTATGTGTGTGTGTGTATATATATATATATATATATATATAACACATACACACATGCACTATAAATCATTTACTATAAATCAATTATATATATATATATATATATATATATATATATATATATATATATATATATACACACATGCATTGTAAATCATGTGCTATAAATCAATTAACAATATATAATTTATTTATTTATTTTATTTATATTTCTGAAACAGGAAAAGATTAAGGACAATCGGGCCTGGCTCAGTATAAACTGATTTTCAGCAGGTTCCTGCTCTGAAGAACATAAAACCACATACACAACAAAGCTTCACACACTAGACAGCTAGAGACAACAACAGACACACACAAACCAAGATATTGGGCAACAGGAGGGGCTATGAAGCCATCTCAATGGTCACAGATATACCTGTCCACTAAATGGCGACCAAAAGTTATTTTAAACAGTCTTCTTGATGTGATAGTTCTGATGTGCTGTGGGATCTCATTCCAGATTTTTCTGAGTAGATCAAAAAAAAGATCTCTGTCCATAACAGTTTCTAAAAGCCCGTAAAGGCAAAAGTCCATTTATAAATTGCTATATATATATTTATATATGCACTCTTAATATATATATATATACACTCTTAATATATATATATATATATATATATATATAAAATAAATCGTACTCTCTCAGTACAGACACATGTTTGTGTGTGTAACTCTAACCAGTGCTCATGTGGGGCCGGTAGGCTGTAATTTGCCCTCACCTGGCCCCTGCTCCGCTCTCTGTCCCCAGCCATAATTACTCTAATGGAGCAGTGCGGAGCCAGGGGTCAGAGCTCCGGCCCTGGGACCCCACCAAACAACAGGCCCTTCAGCCAGTCAGAGACAGGGGTGGACGTACCTAATGGTTATGCTGACAGTCCTGTCTGTGAATGCGGTAACCTCTGATGGGCTGTCATTGTAGTCAGCAAGTACGTTTTTTTTTCATGTGACCTTGTATTTGTGTGTTGTCTCGAAAGACATCACTGTTAATGGTGCAATTCCATAACTGTTTCCGTACAATGCTATTAAATCGACTAAAATCTGGAATCACAAGATTTGTAATAAAAAATATTTTTGCTTAAAAATGATTTAACATTTAACATCTTAGATTTGCAAGATGAACCACACCAGATGGTAGGTTTGGTTTTACTTCTAGAAATAGCTTTAAGCATCAACAATGACATAAATATACCATAAAACCATATACCAAATAAACCATAAACATATTCCATATGATTTGTGCTGTATTCTATATCTTCTGAAGCATTATAATGGCTTTGTGAGAGGGACAGACCAATATGTAAGTGTGTGACGTCGCTGACATTAATGCATTTTACAGTTTTCTAGCAAAGTACGGATGAGTATGATGAAATCAATAATTACTTTACAGATTTACAAATCTGCAAAGTGTATAACAAACATAGAATGTTCTATAAAAGCCAACTTTAAATGAACTATCATTTGCACACTGCCATACATGTTTGGTTTGTTGATTTAATTAAATCAAGATCAAATTAAAAATATAAATTCAAATTAGATTAAATTATTATTAACATTTTACTGTTTGGTTCTCTCTCGCAACCCCTACAATAACACGATAAAAAGTTGTGCAATTTGGTACACTAATAGAACGGAATCTCACCTTCTAGCACACTAAATATGAGCTTTCTATCTCAAACTCTCTAGCGCCACCAACAGTTCAAAGTTGCACATACGCTTTAGCCAATAACTTTTGAACCAAACGGCCTAGAAACAATAACCCAATTGACTGAAGAATACAGATGGTAATTAAATATTCTTAGCAATCTCCTTCCTCTGTCATTGACGTTTTTTTTTTTTCATCGCATTTAATTCTTTTACCAAAATGGTTGAAATAAAGCAGGAGGAACAAGTGGTTGAGCTTGAAGGAAAGGGAAAGGGAAAAAGCGGGAACAATAAAAGAGCGAGAGAGAGAAAGGGGGAGAAGGGCAACAGATTTGGTCGTGTCTGTGTGTGGATTTGCCTTTTGTTTGAAATGAAAATTCAGAGTGTTTGTAGGATTACTCTGGATTGGCAGGCCCTCAGGAGCCAACCACTTATCTGTAAAAGTGTGTGTGTGTGTGTGTGTGCGCACTAGTGTGTAAGTGTGTGTTCCCTGAGGAAGACAGCACTTATCTGTACAGCAGTAATGTAGAGTATGGTAATCATGTGTGAGTGTGTGTATGTACACGTGTGTGTGTGACACCACTGACTTTAGGGCATTTTGAAGTTTTCTAGTGATTTGTCAATGAGTAAAACAGACATAAAACAGCAGCATGGGAATGTTCTCTCAGGTGATTATTTTTGCGCTGTCTCTTATATTTCATTTAGCAAACATTACATTTGGACTCAATATTAGAGTCTTTGGAAGCCCAGTCTGGAGGTTATTAGACAATTGTCCTTTTAAATTGCATGGATGTGTGTGTTTGTTTAACAATATTATAGGAACAAAATTGCCCCAAGAGGTTAGCTAAATATGACGAATATCATTGCTAATTACAATATACTAATTTCTTTCTATTTTTAAAAATTTCTATACTATATATAGTATATTACTATATACTATATACCACGATACTAATTTAATTCTATTTTTGTAAAAATGTTTTTTTTTCTGATAAAAACATAGGCTTCGGTTTGTGAATTTGTAGTGAGATTTGTAAATAAAATCTAATGACAAACTGATTTGTATGTTTTACCGTAATTGTTTGTATATATTTCCAATTCATCATATTGCAATATGAATCATATTACAAAAAAGGGGGGAAAGTACATTGTTTATATAAATTATTTATTCAATATTTTGTGTAATTTTGATTTGGGTATTTGATTGTAATATATATGTACAATATGTAAATAATATATTTACTAATTTAATGATTTATTTATTTCATTATATATTTCTAATAAAACATGGGCTTTGGTAAAATGGGCTTTCTGATTTGTGAATAAAATCTCACTACAAAATTATGACAAGCAGCAATGACTGCTCATTTTTTGTTGTTGTTGCTGTTTTCAATGTTTTTGTTCATATTTCCAATTCATCATATTACAATATGAATCATTTTATTAGGAAAAAAAAATAGGCCCTCATAAGTCCTCATTCGAAACTGTAAAGGGTCTATTTTTATTTGTGTACACCCACAATAAAAACTAAACTTTGTACCCTTTTGTAAAATAAAGAAAACTAACAGCCTTTCAGTTTGTCACAAAAAGGAATCGAAAATCAGCATATAGCCTTCTAGCAAGCTCGTGTGTGCCATTTGAACTCTTGTTTTGAGTCGATGAGTAGATTGTCTCTTCTTTTGCTCTTTTTCCTGTTTTGGTGGTAAGCAAACAGTGTTGCATTACCGCATTACTGTTCTGGGGTGCGTTTCCCAAAGCCAACTATGGTCGCAAGTTCCGTTGTTACCAATAGAGTTCAATGGAAATTGCGATCATAGTTGGCCAACGATGCTTTTGGGAAACGCACCCCTGGATTGGAGTGTGGATCGCCTGTGACTGGCTGTATTTTTCGTCTGACTGAATGCACCGAACCATGACGGTTCGGGATGAATTCTTGTAATGTTACACCCCATATATATATATATATATATATATATATATATTCAGTGTAAATTCTGTTTTGTGAGTAAAACCTCTCTACTGTATTACTATATTATTACTGTAACACAACTTTTTCCCTCGTTTAAATCATTTCCACCAAATTTTGTAGATTTACCACTAAAGTCCATGCAGAACAAGTGCTAATTCAACAGATTCTATTTGAGCTTGAATGAATACATGAGCATTAATTATATCACCATGATGATACATAATAAAACTATTTACGATAGATAGATAGATAGATAGATAGATAGATAGATAGATAGATAGATAGATAGATAGATAGATAGATAGATAGATAGATAGAAGATAGATAGATAGATAGTGTGTATAGGGGCGGAATGTTCTGTTAACCGTGCTCTCGCCCCTCTCATTAGCTGGGTCACTGGGGGGTGATGTTGTCATCAAACATACCTGTTAGGCTGACTTGCTTATAATGTAAACACGTGCTTTGTTTCTTTCTCTTTCTGTCTCTGTAACACACACACACACACACTCACACCTGCATTCCATTCAGCTCGGCACCAGCGTTCTGAGCCGTGAGGGTGTGTGTATGTGTGTACTTGCAACGAGTGGATACAAGTATCCTGCAATTTTAGGATTACATGCAACAACATAATAGGAGATGGCACATATAATGTTTCTATTAGGAAACAATACTAAGCCTGAAGTAATGTGTATAACACTCAAATTGCAAACCCTCTCACAAAATAAGGGTTGGCTGAAGTGTTATGTTTTTAATAGACATGGGTTTAGGGTTTAGTGCTAATTCTTGACAATGTTTTTAATAGACATGGGTTTAGGGTTTAGTGTTACTTCTTGACAAGAGGAAAGTTTATTTTGATCTTATGCCAAAAGTTGTTGAATGTTCTGTTTATTAGAATACAGTGGTGGTCACAATTAATGGCACCCCTGGTAAAGGAGATTAAAAATGGCTGTAAAAAATAAATCTGCATTGTTTATCTTTTTGATCTTTCATTCAAAACATTTGCAAAAATCTAACCTTTCATTGAAGTAAAATAATTGAAAGTGGGGGGTAAATCACATTATGATATAAATGCTTTTTTCCAGTCGTGTCTGACAACTGAATTTTGTGAGGTTTTTTTTGGAGGAGCAAGGAGGATTTTTCTTGAAACCTTCCCAAACAACATGTGGTGATGCAGGGGTTCTTTGATATATTTTTTTAGGCTTTCTGACCCCCAAGACTCAAGTAATCTCTGCAATTCTCCATCTGTGATCTTTGGACAGTCTTTGGCCACTCAAACTTTCCTCCTCACCGTGCATTAAGATAATATAGACACACGTCCTCTTCCTGGCAGATTCGTAACATCTTTAGTTGATTGGAACTTCTTAATTATTGCTCTGATGGTCAAAATGGGGATTTTAGATTCTTTAGCTATTTTCTTGCAGCCACTTTCTATTTTGTGAAGCTCAACAATCTTTTGATGCACATCAGAACTATATTCTTTGGTTTTACTGATTAAGGGAATTTGGCCTTTGTGTTTCCTTTATATAAACTCCTTATATTAAACTCCTGTGAAAAAATAAGTCATAGCTAGACAATTTCATGTTCCTAGTCACCCTGGTGTGCTAAAAAAAAGGTAAATATTAATTAGAATATACTTCAGAGATATTTTACTCGTAAAACATTCTAGGGGTGCCAATATTTGTGGCCAACGTGTTTTGTAGAAAAAACATTTATCTCATAATGTGATTTCCCCCTGTAATAGATGCACCAGGTTCACTAGTCAATCACAAATACCCTTTTCCACCATAAAAGAACTGGTTCAGAACTGGTGCTGGTTCAAAGTTGGTTCGGAGTTGGTTCAACTTGCGAACCTTCTCAGAACCTGTTTGTTTTTCCACTGACTAGAGCGCCCAACGAACAACGTTGTTACGTCATTGTGTATGTCGCTATACGTCTTAGCTAGAAACGCTTGCAAGTACAACATTACTTTGAGATTATCTCTAACTCGTGTACCAAGAACGCTTTAAAAACAATTGAAATATGAAAGTCTTTTAATATTTTCCTTTGATATGTAATCTTTTCTGATTAGTTATGTACCCCTGTCTTGCTTCTTTTTTCCTTTCCATTTATTTGTTCTATATTGTGACTGTTTTCTGTTTGCTTACATAATGTTTTCAATAAAAATTTTTTTTTTAAAAAAGCTAGAAACGCTTGCGACACTGTGTTTCTGCAAATGTTTCCATCTGCGTCCGGTGTGTTTCCTGTGTCATCTGTGTCTATGTATGCTATCCCGACCAACCCAAAGTGTGTGCACTCCACTTCCACTCCATCTATCATCAACTACTTCATGTCTGTTAAGGATTATTATTCCATCGTCATCTGTCTGTGTCATTCTATAACAGAAGACCAGACCATACAACAACACCAGTAATCCGGATCCCTTCCAGGAGATCGTGGACGGATTCAAACCCACTCTTAGCTCATTAACAGCCACAACATCCGCCATGACAACTCCTTCTCCGGTAAACCCCGCTAGTCACATGGCCAACCCGGCGCCCTACTCAGGCTCAGCGGAGGATTGCAACGGGTTTCTTCTGCAATGTTCACTGGCCCTGGAGATGCAGCTGCAGAGATTCAGCACAGAGCGATCCAAAATCGTATTCATTATATCATAACTGTCCGGACGCGTGCTGCAATGGGCCGAACCCCTATGGAATCAATCTTCCCCGAAATTCAATCATTGGATAGTTTCATTCACCACTTCCGCGAGGTTTTCGGTAGACAAGAAGGAGATTCATCCATCTGTGAACGACTATATCATCTTCAACAGGGAAGAATGTCAATAACCGATTATTTAGTAAAGTTTCGTACCCTTGCAACATCTAGTGGCTGGAACGAACGTGCTCTCATCACTACCTACAGAGAGGGATTGGATCCCAAACTGCGGCTGCATCTCACCGCGTATAGCGGCGTGGTGGGTCTAGAAAAATTAATCCAGCTGTATATGCAGGGCGCTCGCTGTGTTCAACAGTGTATGGAAGACCAACAGGTCCAACACTTTTACAATCCCTTCCGCGAGCCAGAGTTCTCTAGTGCCTCAGAACCCGATCCGGAACCCATGCAACTTGGTATCTTGTATATCATTCGTTGAACGGCAGAGACGACTCACCCAGGGTCTTTGTTTATACTGTGGAGGTTCTGGTCACATCAATTCAACCTGTCCCGTTCGTCCTCCCAGGCCTGTGGTGAGTTCTATGTATACTCCCTCAATTGAAATGAAACCACTCACCACCGTTGTAATAGTAACTGCACAAGATGTTTCTGTGTCTGTATCAGCCCTCCTGGACCGGAAACTTCATCTCTGGGGAACTTTGCCGTCAGCTCAAGCTTTAAGAAGAGATGTACGAAGTCCAGTTACCAAGTTTACTCCGTGATCGGCAAACCACTCTGCAAATGTAAGATCTGCTTCTATGTTGAATCCATCCAATTACAAGTTGGTCTATTTCATGTTGAATCCATCAGTTTACTGGTTCTGGAGCACTCCACTGCAGACATCATTCTAGGGCAACCGTGGTTGATGCAACATAACCCTCACATCTCCTGGACATCTGGAGAAATCCTGAAATGGGGTTATAGCTGTTTTCCAGACTGTTTTCCTCGTCTTCTTCTCCCAGTTCCTGCGGCTCCAGAAATCTTATCTATCCATTCCACTTCCATCGAAAGCGCGATGGAGTAGCAGTCAGTGAATATTCCCACCTTTTACGCCTCCTTCAGCAATGTATTCTGTCCAGTGAGAGCAACCCAACTACCTCCGCATCGGCCATGGGACTGTGCTATTGACCTGCTGCCAGGTGAACCAGTGCCCGATGGTAAGATCTACCCACTCTCCATTCCCAAGCAGAAGGCCATGGATGAGTATATTGAGGAAGCCTTACATCAAGGTTACATTAGTCCATCCACGTCCCCAGCTGTGTCAAGCTTCTTCTTCGTGGCCAAGAAGGACGGAGGCTTGGGGCCTTGCATAGACTACCGTTCCCTCAACAAAATCACAGTAAAATTCCGGTATCCACTTCCCCTCGTCCCAGCAGCCCTTGAGCATCTTCGTGGTGCTACCATGTTCACCAAGCTGGACCTCCACAGCGCCTATAACCTTATCCGGATACGTGATGGGGACGAGTGGAAAACAGCATTTGTAACCCCTACGGGCACTATGAATATCTGGTCATGCCCTATGGACTGGTAAACGCCCCCTCCGTATTCCAGGATTTTATGCACGAGGTACTCCGGGAGTTTCTTCACAAGTTCGTACTGGTTTATATCGATGACATATTGGTGTACTCCCAGAACATGGCCGAACATCGCCAGCACGTTGCAGAGGTCGTACAACTCCTGAGAAACCATCAGCTATTTCTCAAAGCTGAGAAATGTTCATTCAATCTGTCATCAGTCCAGTTCCTTGGCTACCACATCAGTGAACAGAGTATCCAGATGGACGAGGGGAAGGTTGAGGCTGTCCGCAACTGGCCCATTCCAACAACCATCAAGGAACTCCAGTGCTTTCTAGAATTCTCCAACTTCAATCAACCGATTTATCAAGAATTTCAGCTCCATCATCTTTCCATTGACCAACCTCCTTAAAGGCAAGCCCAGGTCTCTGTCCTGGTCACCAGCTGCCATGCAAGCCTTCGAGAAGCTGAAGACGGCCTTTACCAGTGCTCCCCTTCTCATTCATCCCGATCCCACCAAGGCTTTCGTGGTTGAAGTCGACGCCTCCACTACTGGAGTAGGCGCAGTGTTATCGCAGCAGCATGGGGACCCAGCCAAACTCCATCCATTTACCTTCTTCTCCAGGAAACTCATCCTGGCGGAGAGGAATTGTGACATCTGCAACAGAGAACTCCTGTCTATCAAATTAGCCCTGGAAGAATGGAGGCATTGGTTGGAGGGAGCTCAGCACCCGTTCCTGGTATTCACAGATCACAAGAACTTGGAGTACATAAGAGATGCAAAGAGACTCAATCCCTGACAGGCTAGGTGGGCTCTATTTTTCACCCGTTTCAAATTCATCATTGCTTACTGTCCAGGTACCAAGAACACAAAAACAGATGGTCTGTCCCGTCTCCACTCCCCTGATGAAACCACAGAAGAGCCAACCACCAATCTTACCCCAAGAGATTCTGGTCAACCCCCATCCAATTGTCCCTGGATCAACAACTCTCCTCCTCCAATGCCTCCCAGCAGCCTCCGCCAGGGTGCCCCCTCAAACCGGACATATGTACCACGATCTCAACGTACCCTCTCGCTAATACGCGATCACTTCTGGTGGCCTGGCATGGCACAAGATGTTAGAAGGTTCGTCCAAGGATGCTCTGATTGTGCCATCACGAAGAGTCAACGGCAGTTGTCATCCGGCAAGTTACTCCCGCTGCCCATTCCTCAACGCCGCTGGTCACACCTACAGTAGGAGTGGATTTCATCACAGACCTACCACCATCTTCTGGCAATACCACAGTTCTGGTCATTGTGGATCTTTTTCCAAGTCCTGTCGATTAATTCCCCTGAAAGGGCTCCCCACAGGAGGAGCCCTTTCCTGTGTCATCTGTGTTTATGAATGCTATCTCGACCAACCCAAAGCGTGTGCACTCCACTTCCACTCCATCTATCATCAACTACTTCACGTCTGTTAAGGATTATTATTCCATCTTAATCCTTCTCTCCATTTACCAGCAGTGTTCCAATAAATCACTATATACCGCTTTAATCATCTGTCTGTGTAATTCTATAACACCCCCCACTTTCAGTTATTTTACTTCAATGAAAGGTTAGATTTTTGCAAAGTTTTGAATGAAAGATCAAAAGGATAAACAATACAGATTTATTTTTTACAGGCATTTTTGATCATATTTACCATGGGTGCCATTAATTCTGACCACCACTGTACATGTAGCATACAGGATAATATTTGTAATAAACTAAATTTTAAAGATTTTTTAAGAAAATGTGACACTTCACATGGCACTTTATTAAAACATTTTTTTTTCAGATGTGTGAAGTTTGATTTTGCTAATAAATTATATTAATTTGAATATTAAATTATTTGATATAAATAACCCTAAGCCTTTTGGCCACCAATTCAAGTCATGTGGGGCAACTGCAACAAACAAATAAATAGTTTTAAGCCATGTTTTTTTTTCTCATTAAAATATCAGATAATTTGACTTTTTGTCAGAAAGCTAATTTAGTTCAGATTGTAAAATGTTGTGTGGTGCAACACCCAAAAATGTAAAACTATTAATGAATTATACAATTCATGATGAATTCAAGATGAATTACATGCCAGAATTTAACGCTTTAATATGTGCTTGTTCAAACCTTAAGGATGAGGAATAATTACAATGATGCTTGAAAACAACTAACAAAATACAATTTATCTGACACGTTTCTAAACACACACGCACGCACGAACGCACGCACGCACGCACGCACGCACGCACGCACGCACGCACGCATACACACACACACACACACACACACACACACACACACACACACACACACACACACACACACACACACACACACACACACACACACACACACACACACACACACACACACACACACACACACACACACACACACACACACACACACTACAACATTTTAAAGCTGTGGGTTTATCTGTCTCCCTTTTTAACAGACCTGTACATTTTAATGGGATTTAATTTGTGATTGGAGTAACAAAATGTGCTGCGAGTCCACTGGGATTCACACTGACGTGTGTGTGTGTGTGTGTGTTTATTTCCTTGGGCTAAATAATCCCCCCTTGCCTAGATTAACCCCCTGCCCAGTTTTAAGGGGGTAGTATTTTAATAGAGACCCTCTGAAACTGTGTGTGTGTGTGTGTGTGTGTGTGTGTGTGTGTGTGTGTGTGAGTGTGTGTGTGTGTGTGTGTGTGTGTGTGTGTGTGTGTGTGTGTGTGTGTGTGTGTGTGTGTGTGTGTGTGTGTGTGTGTGTGTGTGTGTGTGAGGATGTGAGAGAGAGATTTGGTAAAGGGTGATCTTCACTAATGACAGTTTGTAACCCAACATAAACCTGTTATCTCCCACACACAGATTTCAATCATGCCGCTACCCCTATTACCATACTTCCCCCTTCTCACACACACACACACACACACACACACACACACACACACACACACACACACACACACACACACACACACACACACACACACACACACACACACACACACACACACACACACACACACACACACACACACACACACACACACACACACACACACACATGAACATCTATTATTAGCATTCTGCTTTTTCACCTCAACACCCCAATCACACTATCACACCACCCTTTTTCCTTTTAATCAGAAATGGAAAAATACGTGTTCTACAACTTCCTCTTATGTCAGTTCTTTTTGTAGAAATTCTCTGGTAAAAGTGACTTCTATAGAGCTAGTTTTTTATTTATTTTACAATCATAGGAGATATCCTAAAAATTACAGGGATAGTTCACCCCAAAATGTACATTCTATCATCTTACTCACCCTCAAGTTGTTCCAACCCTGAACTTCATTCTTCTGCTGAACACATAAGAAGATAAAACGAAGATGATAACATAATTTTCATTTTTGGGTGAACTATCCCAAGTTAATTAAAAACCACACACATATCTGTTAATTTCATGGTGGGGACTTTCTATATTTTTAATAAGTTGAAACATTCTTAAATAAATACATTTTTATATAATAGACAGTTTTGGTTAGCAAATTTAATTATTGCATTTATATAATTGTAAAATAATAAAATTATATAAAATAACTTAATTATACAATTATTATATTAGTAGTAAATATTTATTATTATTTTAGACTATCATTATTTCATGGTTCCATTTTACTGTAAATTATGAAGTCTTTAAAGGCACAAATTAAATAATTTCATATTTTACAATGCTATTTCTTAACAATGCTGACTTTGGACAAATGGACCTTGGACCTTTTTTTTTATTAGCACCCTG